>NW_018397258.1:9099199-9104459 GCF_002168275.2 Theobroma umbraticum | reverse complement strand
ATTAAACTAAGTTAAGAGAAAGAGAGAATAATTAGATGAAATATTAAGAGACATCTAATCTTAAGCCTAGTAGTTACTCGAATTTAAAAAAGTAATTTTGCTTATTGATTTTAGATTAGTTTTAATTGTTAGTTTTTTTTTTTTAATACTTAGGTTGTTTGGATCAGATTAAAGTGTTATAATTTTAGTAGTTAGCAATTAAGAATTAATGCAATTCTCCATGAGAACGAATTCTAATTTCTACTATATTACTTGTTAACGATATATACACTTATATGAGAAATCAACAAGAAGTTTTTGGCGTCGTTGCTAGGGAATTGATTTTTAGTTCTTTCTTGTTAATATTAGTACCAGCCATTCTTAATTTTAATCCAAACTTTTCTTTCTTTAATTTTTCAGGTATTTTTGATCATTGTATGCAAAGAACCCAAATTTTGAAATTTGTTCCTTTTGGCCTAGAAATCGAAAAGACTTTTTGAAAACTTTAGAGGAAAAAATCAAAAAGTTTCTACTCCAAGTAAAATTATGACCTATCAACAAAGGGAAAAAACTAAGTCTTTGAGGGAATATATTGTCCCACTAATATAAGGCCTCCATTCTAGTATCCAAAGACCTCTTATTCAAGCGAACAACTTTGAAATAAGTCAACAATCATTCAAATGATTCAGATTTTTGTTCAGTTTAGGGATTTGCCTAATGATGATCCAAATGCTCATATTGTGAATTTTCTAGAAATTTGCGATACATTCACAACTAATGGTGTTATTGATGATGCTATAAGACGGAGACTTTTCCCTTTTCACTAAAGGATAAACAAAGAGTTGGTTAAATTCGCTTATTACTAGTTCCATTAATACTTGGGATGATTTGACTCAGAAATTCTTAGCAAAATTCTTTCCATATGCCAAGATAGCAAAGATAAGGAATGATATCATTTCTTTCAAGCAATTTCATTCTGAATCACTATATGAGGCTTGGAACAGGTGTAAGGATTTGTTAAGAAAGTGTCTTCACCGTAAATGACCTAAATGGCTACAAGTTCAAACCTTTTATAATGGTTAGCTGGGACCTATTAGAACTACCATTGATGCTATAGTTAGAGGTGCACATATGAGTAAATCCATTGATGAGGCTTATGATTTACTTGAAGATATGGCTTCAAATAGCTATCAATGGCCATTTGAAAGATTGAGGACAAGAAAAATTGCTAAAGTTCATGAATTAGATTTGATGAATTCTTTATCGACACAATTAGCTTCTCTCATGAAGAAAGTCGATAAATTGAGTGTTAATGTTGTTTAGAACCTTTTTGTGACATGTCTATTTTGTGGAGAAAGACTCCAATGACAATTGTCCCTTTTATTCTGAATTTCATCATTTGTTGGAAATAAGAAATAGCATAATCCCTATTCCAACACTTATAATCCTAGTTTGAGGAATCATACAAATTTCTCATGGAGCAACAACCAATGGTCTTCATTAGTATTTAAGTCAAACTTTCCCCCTGGATTTCCATTCAGAGCCTCCAAGCTAGAAAAAAAGCCTTCAATGGAGGAGATGTTATGCTATTCATGACACAAACTGATGCAATTATTCAAAGTCAAATAGCATCAATAAGAAATCTTGACACACAAGTGGGCCAACTTGCCAACGCTTTAAATAATAAACCTCATGGTACATTACCAAATGATACTAAACCTAACTAAAAAAAAAAAAAGGTAAAGAACATTGTAAGGTAATCAATCTTTGCAATGGCAAAAAGGTAAGTAAAAAGGTAACTAATAAAGCTTTAAATTCTGAAACTTCAATTCAATCTAATCTAAAAGAAACTAAAAAAGATGCTAAAAAAGAAATTATGTTTCAAAAATCTACAAAAAATTCAAAGGAAGAAAAATCACAATTAAAATCTGCTCCCACACCTTCACCACCTTTTCCTCAAAGGTTTCCAAAAGAAAAACTTGACGAACAATTTCAAAGATTTATTTATGCGTTTAAAAAGTTACATACTAATATTCCTTTTGTTGAAACTCTAGAACAAATGCCAAGTTATGTTAAATTCTTAAAAGACATCTTATCTAAAAAGAGGAAATTGGGCGAGCTTGAAACTCTTGCACTTACTGAAGATTGTAGTACTATTATTTAGAATAAACTTTCACCAAAACTTAAAGATCTAGGTAGTTTTACTTTTCTTTACACTATTGGTGCTCTTTGTTCTGCTAAAACTTTATGTGATTTGGATGCAATCATAAATTTGATGCCATTGTCCATTTATAAAAAATTGGGTTTGGAAGAGATTAAGCCAACTTATGTGACTGTACAACTTGCTAATCAATCCATCACCTATCCTTAAGGTATTGTAAAAGATGTTTGGGTAAAAGTTGATAAGTTTATTTTTCTAGTATATTTTATTATTCTTGATATACAAAAAGATTGTGAAATACCAATCATTCTTGGAAGACCATTCTTGAGAATTACTTAAGCTCTGATTGATGTGCAAAAAAGTGAGCTTAGTTTAACAGTTAAAGATCAATAGGTAACATTTAATACTTTTAAAGCTTTAAAATTTTCCAATGAACATAAAGAATGGTTCTCAATTAATCTGGTGGATGATATTACTAATAATGTGTTTATTGAGAATCTTCACGATGATCCACTTAAACATCTTTGATTTCTTCATGTGATATTATGGATAAAAAAGTTCTTGAATGTGCTAACCATCTTGATGCCCCATCACATCTCTCAAAATCCCAATTTGAGTCTTTGAAATTATCAATTACAACTTCACCAATCAAGCCTTCCATTGAAGAACTTCCTTCACTTGAACTCAAACCACTACCTAATCATTTAAGGATTTTCCTTTTTTTTGGGAAATTCTTCTACACTACCAGTAATTATTTCTTCTTTTCTTTCTGATAAATAGGAAAATAAGCTCCTTCAAGTTTTAAGAGATTACCAAAAAGCAATTAGGTGGACCATTACAGACATCAAAGGAATTAGTCCATCTATATGCATGCACAAAATTGTTTTGGAAGAAAATCGCAAAGCAACCATTGAACATCAACGAAGGGTGAATCAGATCATGAAAGAAGTAGTAAAGAAAGAAATTATTAAATGACTAGAGGCAAGTATTATCTATCCTATTTCTAATAGTTCATGAGTAAGTCCAGTTCAACATGTCCCCAAGAAAAGAGGCATGACTGTAGTTTCTAATGAAAATAATGTACTCATTTCCATTAGAACTGTGACTGTAAGGAGGGTATGTATAGACTATAAAAAATTGAATAAAGCCAGTAGAAAAGATCACTTTTCGCTCATTTTTATTGATCAAATACTTAATAGACTAGCAGGTAAAGATTTTTACTACTTTTTGGATGGCCATTTGGTTATAATCAAATCGGCACTGCTCTTGAAGATAAAAAAAAAACACATTTACTTGTCTTTATAGAACTATTGTTTTTCGTATAATGCCTTTTGGACTTTGCAATGCTCCAACCATTTTTCAGAGATGTATGATGGTAATTTTTTTTTATATGGTTGAATAGTTTTTGAAAGTATTTATGGATGATTTTTTAGTTTTTGGGGATAATTTTGATGATTTTCTATTTAATTGTACTAGAGTACTTAAGAGATATAAAGAAAGTAATTTAGTTTTAAATTGGAAAAAATATCACTTTATGGTGCAAGATGACATAGTCTTAGGTCATCGAATCTCTAGTGAAGGTTTAGCAGCAGAAAAGCAAAACTTGAAACAATTGAAAATTATCCACGTCCCACCTCTATGAAAGGCATTCGTAGTTTTTTAGGACATGCTAAATTTTATAGAAGATTCATTAGAGATTTTCTAAAATTTTTAAAACACTTTGTAATTTGTCAGAAAATTATACTCCTTTTAATTTTGATGATGCTTGCCATGATGCTTTTGTTGAATTAAAAAAGAGATTAATTAATACTCCTATTATCACTGTTCTTGATTGAAATCTTCCTTTTGAACTAATGTATAATGCTAGTAATTATACAATTGACGTAGTTTTAGGCCAACGAAAAGTGAAGATTTTGCATCTTATTTATTATGCTAGCAAAACGTTGAATGAGGCTCAAGCAAATTACATCACCACTAAAAAGGAGTTGCTTGCTATTGTTTTTGCTATTGATAAATTTTGCTCTTATCTTATTAGTACTAAAGTAATTGTTTACACTAAGCATGTAGCTATTAAATATCTAATCAAGAAAAAAGATGTAAAACCACCCTTGATAAGATAGGTCTTTTTGCTTCAAGAATTCGACTTGGAAATTCAAGATAGGAAAGGTACAAAAAATCAAGTGACAGATCATTTATCCAGATTGGAGAATGGAGAACAAGTTGGGAAGTCAACAATGATTAATGAGACTTTTCTTGATGAGAAATTGTTCATGTAGAAAAGCAAAAAAATTTGCCATGGTATACTGATTTTGTGAACTATCTTATGAGTAAACTCTTCCATCCTGGATTTAATTCTCAACAAAATAAAAATTCTTGAGTGATGTTAAATATTACATGTAGGATGAGCCTTTTCTTTACAAGCATTGTGGAGATCAAAATAATTAGAAAGTGTATTCTTGAAGAATAATTCGAAAATATTTTTCACCATTGCCATTTATCTAATTACAGGAGACATTATGATGGAAGACGAACTACTACAAAGGTTCTATAATCAAGTTTTTATTGACCTTCTTTCTTCAAAGATGTTTATAATTTTGTTGAAAGATGTGATAAATGTCAAAGAATGAAAAATATATCTAGATGACATGAGATGCCTCTCAACATCTTGGAAGTCAGCACAGTTAACAGCACAATGTTTGCAAAGCAAATCCCAATTAACAGCACAATATCCCAATGTTTGTAGTCAATTAACAACGCATTGTCAACATAAAAAACCTAACAATTAGCAACATATTGTTTACATTTTCCATTTTCCACAAATTCTAAACAACACATTGTTCGCAAACAAAATTGTCAATTAACAGCACAAATAATTAAACAAAACTAACAGTTAACATGTAATTTTTTATTTTGTCATCTAATTAGCAAAACCAAATACCTACAACTAGCAAAAAATTAAAACCTTAATCCCTAAACCAAAGGCTTAAACCCTAAACCAGCAAGAATGAAGAGGTTAAACCGGTAGAAAGCTAACCTCTTAAGGTAGCTAAAACTGAAGAACAACTGATGAGATTCAATGGGGAATGAGTCAGACGAGAGGCGTCGATCAAAGGGGATAAG
>NW_018397258.1:9093747-9099099 GCF_002168275.2 Theobroma umbraticum | reverse complement strand
CAAGATGCCAATAAAGTATTTGCCCGGTAATGGAGTTCTTCACAGGTCACCCCTTCAGCCCACACATATAGCCTCATTCATGCATCTTAAGCACACATCGGAGGCAACCCCCTCCATGCATCAGATCAAATGCACTGTTAATCTCTCCAAGAGTCAAATTGTGGGTAATGTACTCATCAATTTTGATTTCCTGCAACATCAAGGAGTGTATAACAAACTACTGCTTGCTCACACAACAGACTCAAATATAGAATGTATAAACAAACTACATTTACCTTCTTCATGTACTTGTCCACAAGCCAAGGCACTTGTGAACGGCTCTTGAAACCACCAAAAGCAGTCCCTTTCCAAACACGACCAGTCACCAATTGGAAAGGTCGAGTAGATATCTCCTGACCTGACGCAGCGACACCTATGATAACTGATGTTCCCCAGCCCTGAAAGTAGTTCAGGTGCATTAGATGTCATTCACAATTCACGCAATCATTAATGCTCTGTTAATTCAGGCACCACTCACCTTGTGACAGCATTCCAAAGCAGCCCTCATGACAGAGACATTTCCAATACACTCAAAACTGTAATCAACACCACCATCCGTGAGATCAACAAGGACCTGCTGAATTGCTTTATTATAGTCCTTTGGGTTCACAAACTCTGTGACTCCAAAATTTTTTGCTGCAAGTTCCAATTTACTAAAAAAGGTAAACACATAGAAGTAACACATGATTTTTTGTTAAAAAAGATAAGCGAAAAACCACTCATTTTCTTGCAAATTTATTTCATTATTGACATTACACAGAATGTTTACTGGATATTTCATAATTATGTTTAACAAATAATATGCTTTCTAAGCATCATTATTTGTAAATTACTTACCTACATCAAACTTTTTGCTGTCAATATCTACACCAATTATTCGTGAAGCACCAGCTGATTTTGCACCCTCTGCAACCTGCAACATTGCATTCAAAAATAGGTAACATAAACAATTTAATATCTAGCACCACAAAGAGAACAATGGAAGCAATAACAAACTTTTTGAAAAGATGGATGAAAACATGCCAAGAAGTTCATAATAAACACTGTAAATAATTTTCTAGATAAGTGGGATGCATCTTTGACACTTACTGCAAGACCAACAGTCCCAAGGCCAAAAATAGCAACAATAGCCCCTGGTTCAACTTTGGCTGTATTCCAAACTGCTCCAAGTCCTATCCAACACAAACTATATATAAATATGAAGGTTTGTGCAAAAGATGCAGTATGCACAATCATGAAACCAAATAAATTACAGTCAAATAAAAAAACTACCATGCTATCCATTAGAAGATTATATATGGAATTACAGATTTGTTAAAAGAAAGTAAAAACTTACCAGTTGGAACACCACATCCAAGAAGGCATACTTTGTCCAAAGGAGCTTGTGGATCAATCTTAGCAACACTAACATCATGTACAACTGTGAACTGGCTGAATGTTGAGGTGCCCATGAAGTGGTATATTGGTTTTCCATTTATTGAGAAGCGACTCTTGCGATCATTCATCATGACTCCAGCTCCAGTGGCTGTCCTAACTTTGCCGCATAGGTTTGTCTTCCCTGATTTGCAGAACTTGCATTCTCTACACTCTGCCTGGTAACAAGGGATGACATGGTCACCTGGTTGAACTTCAGTTACACCTTCACCAACACTTTCTACAATCCTGCGCTCAAAAATTCAAACAAAACTCACTCTTTAGCAATCAAGAGGCTCATGAACTATAAGAACTAATAAGAAACAACATACCCAGCAGCCTCATGACCAAGAATGCATGGGAATAGACCCTCAGGATCCTGAAAAGGCAAATCATGCATGTTAGACATCAGAACTAAACATTGGATTAACATTATGAAAACAGACAAAAAACTTGAGCCACATTAGATTAGGCGTTATCAATGTCACAGCAAGTGGATACACAAGAAACATCAAATTATATTACTATCAATAGTATCTCACTCCAATTTCTCATTACCTAAATTAGCAAAATCAACATAACACAACATTATGCACATATCTTTCCCATTTTAAAGCAAGAAAATAGTCTGCAAAAATACTTCATTTTGGATTGAACTTCCACTTTTTCTTTCTTCCTAAGAATAGATTAAGGAGACCATTCAGTTCACATAGTATTTTGAGCAAGAAACACATTACCCTAGGAATAGTTTGGCCATTGCTTTTACCTTTTTCTTTCGCTTTTTTTTTATCTTCCAAAAGTTTGGGATACTAAAGCAAATAAATATTTTTTAAGAATAAAAAAATTACCGATATAAATTTTTTGGAAAACAAAATGTAATGATTATACTTTTTTATATAAAGTACTAATTTAGAATTGGTATTCATTTTAGTTATCTGTTCATCTTTAATCAATTAATAGTTATCTGGTCATCACAAATTCTTAGAAAAGTAATATGCAAACTGTAAAAGCAACAATCAAACCCAGCCTCAAAGAATCCACATAAAAAAAGTTATCCAATTCCCGTTACTCATTCATCGCAAATCAATCCATCTTCAACAGTTTCTTCCCTTAAGATAAAGCAACTGATGCGGGTAAAACTTTTCAAACCAAAAAACCACACCAAAGAAATGCAATGCACCCGATTTTAAACAAAACTAAGAAATCAACTGAGATATAGAAAATACAAAAAGGAAAAATAAAAAAACAAAAACCTTTCCGCTCCAAGTGTACGCATCAGTGTGGCACAGAGCAGTGAAATGAATCTTGATCCGAACCTCACCGGCTTGCGGCGGAGCCACCTGGACATCCTCAATGACCAGCGGTTTGTTCGGTTCATAAGCCACCGCCGCTAAACAATCACAATTAATTTATTAGGGTTTCAAAACAATGAGCCAAAAAATAAAGGGGAGAAAGAGAGTTACCTTTACAAGTGATGACTTGCCCTTGAGTAGCCATTAATGAAAAATCAGAAGGATTCTAGAGGAAGATGAAACAATAGAGAAATGAAGAAATGATTTGTTTTTGAGGTTGAGAGTTCACAGAAAGAGCGGACAAAAGGTCTAATCAAGCTTTCTCTGTTCTTTCAGATATACGATAAATCAAATCGATTTGTACTGGAGTCGCTGATGTTTGTTTGCCAGTGTAGTGTTATCACTGACCCTGATTTTGCAAGTCCGCCTATTTTTATCCCTGATGAAGTACTAAATTTTAATTTGAGAAATAAAATATAAGTTCAACACTCAAACAAACACTTTTAACTGCGTCAGAAAAGTTACTTCAGTTTTAAATTTTTTTATTATATTTAATTAAATTTTTAAATTTTTATTTTAAATTAAATAAAATTTTTTAATTATTAATTAACTTTCATTAATCAAGAATATATATGATATTTTTATATTACGTCATTTTTATGTAAAATTTTGATAAATATTATTTATTAGAATTTATATTTATCATTTTACCTTAACACATATTTAAAAATGATTGATTAAAAATTTAAAATAAAAAATAAAAAAATATAATTCCTTTTTGCCATAACCTAATACAAGACAAACTTTTGGTATTTAACAAAATAAATCATCAAATTTAAGATTGATCCCAAACTTGAAAAAAAAATTATAAGAGATGAGTTAGTTTGATCCCAATATGAACTAATCAATTAATTTTTAAAATTCCAATCCAAGTTACATGATAAAACTAACATAAATAAGAGAATTTTTGTAATATTACACTACGAAAATATCAACAGAATCAAAAATCTTTCCTGAAATCTTCCTATGTCTTATTGCCACCATGGCAGCGATGGTACACTTCGCAGCACTCAACGGACAAAAGAAATCAAACTTAAAACTTCTTTCATCATTCCCACAACAAACAAAATTATGAAGAAACCTGATTTTTGATATGCTTACAATCGCAAAAACTAAGCATTGAAAACAAGAACATTGTTAACGCCACTTTAAATAGTTTTCTTTTCCTAAGGGGCTTAACAATATTTAGCCATTGGCAAGTGCAGTCTCTCAGAGCATCAGACCTTGATTTCCAATGGCAACCCAGTCACCTCCCTTGACATGGCTTTCCCCCTTCATCTTCACTTTTTATATGTTCTTTAGCTTCCAAGTAGCATTTGACGGTAATTGAACAACATATAAATTCAAGAAGTCAAAGGTTGAAAATCCTAAATTATTTTGAATTTAATTTGTTTGTTTTCTTTAAATATTAAATCAGATGATTTAGTTTGTTTAAAAGGATAATGTTTGTTTAACAATTAGGAAGAAAGTAATTAGGTTTTTCTTAAATCGTTACTAAATTATTTTTGAAAATGTGTATGGGTAAAAAAGCTAAGCTTACAAATCTTAAGCAGTAATATTTAATGTCATGTTAATTTGTCACATAACAAATGACATGGTATATAAGTGTTATAAGTTTTCATTAATCTATGATTAAAAAGAATAGCTTATTTGATTTGAAATAAAAGTTTATGGATTTATTTGAATATAATAAAAAGATTAGGACTGAATTAATTTTTTTGATATAATTTAAGGATTTATTTGGATATTTAACCATAAAATAAATGTGGCAATCGTTACTTTATTTATTGCCTTGGCAATAATTTACATAACTAAGGATATAATCTTCATATTGGGATTAATCAGAAAAGAGAAAAGACTCATTCTCAATATTAAAGGTTTATGGTGGTGGAAACTGCAAAAAAGATAAATGAGTGTAAATGCTTGATTTTAACTATTAACGAAATTTTCTATGATATTATATAAAATTGTTTCACATTAAGTATATGACTAAATAGAGTATAATGAGAGTAATAACATGAATAGAGCAGCTATGTTGTTTTTGGATAATAGTAAAAGTAATTCAAGATCAGGATAAGTAGGGTTTATAAATTACTTTTCATCTTTGAAATTTTTTAAAAAAATTGACTTAATGGTTCATATTTAAAAGTAATTAAAAGATTTATTTCTTAATCTTTTTCAAAAGCTCTAGCTTTTCCCTTTTCTTTAGGAAGTGACACATTTTAACTATGTCATTAGTCACCTGAATATCTAGAAAACCCATAACTCCACTATACACAATGGGGTACCATGTTTCTCTGATTACATGCATATTGCTCATAGTAATTACTCCCTAGTATATGCATATTGCTCGAGTAGTGACTCATTCCTAGTTTATAAATAGAGCTGTGAGTGTGACAATTCGTCAAGGATACTGAAAACTAAATAGATTCCTCTCTAAACTCTTCTAAGTACTTTCTCTCTTACCATGCTCTTTCCATTTTGCACTATTGCCTCACTTTCTCTGCACTTATCTTAAGCTTTGTTCGAGATTTGGTGAAAATCAATT
>NW_018397258.1:9092633-9093647 GCF_002168275.2 Theobroma umbraticum | reverse complement strand
TAGGCCTGCAATCGCACCAACTAAGTGAACCACTCCAGAGCCAGCAAAATCAATGACCCCGGATCCAAATAAGAGATTATTGGATCTAGTAGGGCTTCCCCAGCCATCAGCAGACCAGAACCAGTGTGATACAATGGGGTAAACCAAACCAGTCAAGAAAGATGAGTAAATCAAATAAGCAACAAACTGAGTTCTCTCTGCTATCGAACCACTGGTGATCCCGGCAGCAGCAATAGCAAACGCCCATTGAAACAAGAAATAGCCATAATCAAAAGACGGGGTAGGGAATCTACTCAGACCAAAGAAATGTTGTCCAATAAAGCCATTTGATGGTGCCCCAAAAGCCAATGCAAAACCAAAGAGATAATAGAAAAGGCCGCCAGCAGCGGCATCAAGGACATTGGTGAGCATGATATTCATGGTGTTCTTGGCACGTACAGAGCCAGCACAGAGCATGGCAAAACCAAGCTGCATGGCAAACACAAGGTAAGTGGAGAAAAGAAGGTAGGTGTTGTCCACAGCGTAGCCAGTGTCAATGAACTTGTTGGAAACCGCATCAAAACGGCTACAGATGTACTCTGCCGCGGCGGAGGCATTGGCAACACTACCTAGTAGGGGGCGTAGGTCATCAGCAGAGCACGCAAGTGAGGCCATTGGGAGGAATAGACAGAGAAAGATGCCAATGCGGTTTGTTGTGCCCCAAGTTTTGGTTGTAGCTTGGAATGGGATATATATATAAATAAGGAGAGGAAGAAGATCCGGGATTCCAGGCTGGAATTTGAAGAGGATTCTGGTGCTCCTACACTTAGAGAGCCAATCTAAGATAAGTCAGAGAGCCTCGCCCAAATTAGATTCCGTGCCGTAAACAGTTACGAGCCTATAGAATCGGACCAATCAAGCCTCTACTTGCCAATATATTGTATTTTCTATAAAAACAAACACAGATCTATCGGCCGCTTTCCTTTGAATTGGAGCATGCAATGCAGAATCTTTTACATTGAGGAATAAATAGTA
>NW_018397258.1:9089764-9092533 GCF_002168275.2 Theobroma umbraticum | reverse complement strand
CAGAAGCATGATGAGATATATTAATATATTTTGATCTATATTCATATGACTTGTATTATGCCTTAACAAACCTACCCAAATGAATTGATGCAAAGAACGTGGAGCTCATTAAATATGAAGCATTTGCATTTGTTATATGTTATGGATTATGACTAACACCGGTTCTACCCTAAAATAAAAAAAAATTAAAAAAAAAGATTAACATTGTTTAATAACCGTCCCTTTACCTGCCTTTCAAAAAAAAATAATTAAATAAAAATAACTGTCCCTTTACTTATTAATTTAATATTAGGATAATAATCCCCTTAATGTTATCACTTGGATTAAAGCCTAAGACATGAAAAATGTTAGTACTAAAATAATGCCTTGAAAATCTTCTATCTTTGATCTCGCCGGTGTGTCTACCGGTCCAAATGTGTTGTACAATCCTCCTGTATGATTTTAAAGATAAACCAAATCCTTTTAAATCTTTTAAAATCTTCCTAAATTAAAAATTTTGTAATATTATGAAATAAATCTAAAAGAACAATTATAAAAGAAATATAAGAAAAAATATTTAGAGGGAAAGAAAGTATTTAGGGGTAGAAGAAATTTTATTGAAGTTTATATACAAATGAACTAAGATACCTATTTATAAGCAAATAACCCTTTTACAAGATAAAGATAACATTTAGAGATTAGATGAATTATATCCTAATCTAATCTGATTTACATCAAATCTAGATATATATATATATATATAACATAAATAGATATTTATAAAAATATTTATAACAGGTAATACGTTATAGTCCATGATTTTTTTTCCATGAACATATCATTCTTTCATGTGCACAAAATTTTTTATAATAAGTCAAAAGATAAAAGGAAGATTTTTTTTTTTGTAAATTTCTGTCTGTTTTTAATTGACTTTTGCCCAAAACGATCCGTTCAGTGCCTTTGATTAAAAAAGAAAAAAAATTACTTACACTCTTTAGTTTTAACTTGTCTTAAATAATACTGTCTAGTTTTTCTTTTAAAAATTAGTACGTTATGAGTACTTTTTTCTTGATTAATATTTTGTAGATAATTTTTGTTTTAGTAAAAACATTAAATTATTTATTTTATTTAATAAAGTTATAAACATATTTTTAAATGTGATTGAATAACTTAACTTTAAATTAAGATTATTTTGATAATTTTATTGACAAAATTAATAATTTAATTTTTTGTATAATAAAATATTAATTTCAAAAAGAAATTACATAATGTTATATGAAAAAATTGATAGTAAGAAAGTGGCGTATAAGAATCGGGATGGAATCAGGGAAATTGGGTGAGCAGCGAAAAGAAAGTTTCAAGGAAAAATGCTATTAACAGAGAAAGAAATTTGGCCAAAAAAGAAATCTACTTTTTAAAAAATTTTGATTGTAAATCTGTCAAATATAGTTTATTTAAGGTTGTTTCCGACCATGAGAGGGTCGGATTTGGTTTTAGCTGGCCGAATCTAGTAGTATTTTTTCAAAAGAAATTTGATTATAGATATAATTATTATTATTGTATGATATGCAATATGTAAAATTTGATATAATATGATATTAATAAAATAATATATTTATAATTATATTATATTTAATTAAATATCAAAAGCATATTATATGATATGTGATACGTATCTTATAACATGTGGTACATATTTTATAATTACGATCATGCGATATAATCGGTATATTTTTTTATAAATTTAATTCTAATTAGTTATTAAAAATTTTATTTTTTATTATTTTTTTGAATTGAAACATAAAAAATTATATTGTTTGAGATTTAATTTTTAAATTTTAAATAAAAAAACAAAAAAATCAACTTTCCTTTTAATTTTAACATGATAAATATTTTTTAATTTGTAATTAATAAATTAATATAAAAAATATATATCTTATTTCAAAATTTATATTATTAAAAAATATATTAAAAGTTTAAATTAAAAAGATCATCTTTTAAATTTTCAAATCACTTAGATATATATATATATATATATATATATATATATATTTAAAACATTTTCAGGACAAGACGAGTGTGTTGGGCTTATGAGGTTCGTCTTATCATGTTTTGACAATTATAGTGAAAGTGAGTGCTTATGATATTTCTATTGTTCTAACTCCAGGCATTTAGCTTAATTTTTCTTATTAAATGTTTTGATAAATATTTTTTTATTAGTTTTTGTATCCGAATGTTTAAATGCAATTAATAATACTTATCACAAGAAGGTCTTCAAAATGTTATGAATGTTGACGATTTTGAGAATTTGGACAGACCTCTTAGTGGGAAAATAATATTATTAACATTTAATTTCAGACAAATTTTACCTATTCTCTTATCTAGATCAAAAAATTATTGCTAATCAGTGTCTCAAGCATCAAGGATCATATATTGTGTGCTTCCTTCCACCAATTACAAGTACAATTTTTTGGACAAAATGGTTTACAAATGCAAGAAAATAATGCACAAATTGTTGTTGCATGAACGATATAAACACTTAAAACAACATTTAATAATTTTTTGTTAACTTTGTATATAAACTTCATGTTCACTTGCAAAATGCAATTTCAGCACTTTCTGTTCAAATTTTATATCCAATTTCTTATGAACACTTAAAACAACATTTAATAATTTTTTTAAAATTTAGTAAAACGATATGCACAAATTGTTTTAAAATTAAAACGATATGCACAAATTTTAAAATTTTTTTAAAATTAAGCTTGAAAATTTATGTAACAAATATTTTTA
>NW_018397258.1:9084977-9089664 GCF_002168275.2 Theobroma umbraticum | reverse complement strand
TCTTTTTTGATAGATATATATAAAGATTTGTTCATTCTTGGAATATCTTTGTTTAGGCTTATTATCGAGCTGCCAAAGCGTGTCTGTCGTTAAATTTGTTATCGGAGGCGATATCTTATTGTGAAAGTGGAATAGGGAAAGATCCAAGTAATGAGGAGTTAAAGAAACTGTCAAAGCAGATTGATTTGAAGAAGATGGAACAGGAGCAGCGTGAAGCTCAAGTTTCTAAGGCCCTTGTAGAGGCTAAGGTTTTATAATTGGACTCCCAAAAGCTCCTTTTCTTAATTAAAATAAAAAAAGAAAGTGCTTCGGGTCTTATTTGCTGTTTGCTTGATTAGGACCTTGTTTCTGCCATTGAAGGTAGAAGGTTGAAGATTGGGAAGGCAATGTACAGAGAACTTACTGGATTAAGGAAGCCGGAATTGGATAAAAATGGAATTCTTCATTGGCCTGTTTTGCTACTCTATGCTGAGGTTATGTCCAGTGATTTTATAGAGGATTTCTGTGAAACTGAAATGTTTTCTGCTCATCTGGATATTATATCCTTTTTTTTCTCTTTTAAATATCAAAATGCTTATTAGTTTCACTATATAGTTTGTAATATTTTCAGTTTCGTATGCCTTATCTACAGTCCTTAACTCTCAAACATGTTTTCAGAAAGTTGTCCCCCTTTACCGTGGGATAAAGAAAACCATTATACCCGTGAAGCTATTGAACTTTACTATGAGGTATGCCCCTATTGATAACGAATTAATGATTGTGATGCACTCAAGTCTCAAGTTATTGAATTGGACAAATTCCAGCGTAGCATGCTTGGCATTGATATCTTACCATGTGTGTCATTAGCACATATATGGTAGTTTAGGAAACCAACAGGTTGCCTACTTGTAGCAACTTTCTTTGTAAGAGAGATAGTATCATGTAGCTTTCTTAATATACAGCTACTTGTCTATGTTAAAATGTATGCTTCTAATGACAGTATGCTAAAGGAGCTTTAAAATCACAGTCATTTGCTGGAGGCCAAAGACATTGAGGCTGTTTTCGTAGCATCTAGCAGTCTTTGATGCTCATTTTCATTATCCTTGATTATGTCAGGCTGGTTCCGGTGGGCATCTGTCTAAGACCAAAATTATCCATTATCTTCTAGAAGGAACTGCAGCTTCTAATGTGGAAAGTGTTGGAGAGGAAGAAAAGGATGCAGTTGATTGTTCTCCTTCTGGTGATTCTGTAGGTGGTATGTTTTCTAATCTACCTTTCACATCAAAATTTGCTTTGTTAGTCACTATATGTTTGAGGCTGGGAGTGCTTTTCTGTTGCTAGAGTTAAACTGCTGAAGCATAGAGCCAATATTTTTCATTTTGAAATTATTTTAAACGTTACCTTGCTGTAATTTACTTCTAGTTCGCAGCCTCTTATTAGCATTACCTTTTTATGCAACTATTGGTGCAGTTTCTCTTTCAATCCAAAGACTAAAAGCTTTTTATCCAGATTTTTTCCCTCTATTTTCTTAAAATCTTATTGCTTACCTGGAGGATTGACAACAATACAAGAGAAAAGCTCTTTGGTTATCATACATATTAGCATATATTTATGTTGAGTTAGTTTCTTTTTTTTTTCCTTTTTATAGCGATTTTTTCAAAGATGATTTGTTGAGAAAGGTTTAATAGTTTAGTATAAAACAGTGGCATCTCTTCGACTATACTGTCAGTGCCAGTTTGGTACCGGTAGAGTGATACACTTCGTTTGCTTGTATGTATAATTTATGTTGCATTCTTTAGCACAATGCAAAAATATGTGCCTTTTTTCTTTGAAATATGACCATGCAAACACTTGGTTGTATATCATTGCACTTGATTTCTCTGGACCTGGATTGGTAATTTTACATACCCATTCTTTCAACCAGCTGTGCTTACGAAGATGAATATGCCCAATATATTAATTCCTATTAAAAGGAATCAACCTCGTTTCCTCATTAATTTTGGTTACACTTCACAATGCCATGTAATTTTTATCTGAAGTTCCTATGATTAATGTTCCAGGTTCATCCAAATGGGTCAAAGTAAATGAAAAAAGAACACTTCATGATGTGTTGAAAGAACCAAACTTCATTATCCCAATGATACCAGGTGTGTCTTTATATTCTCAAGAAAGCATTCCATGCATAATATATCAAGCAACTATACATAACCTTTCGGTGACTAAGTACAACATGCACGATTCCTGTCACTAGTTGGAGGTATTTCCATTTAATTTCATTTTTAAATCCTTATCTTGTGTTATTTCCTTGGTGCAGTCTTTTATGTTGTTTCAAAACGATCCTGCTTTGATAAGGACTTCAGAGCTGGAAAATGGGCACCTCCAATGTAAATGGATTGTACATGTTAGACAGCTAGTGTGTGGTTTGGTTGTTATTGTGCCTTGACCAAGTCCAGGCGAGCAATTTTTAGGTACTCCTATACGCTAAAATTATGTACTCCAAGACAGCTAGTGTGTGCTCATGATGTTCACTGCGAAAGGTGTTGCTTGAACACTAAAAGTTATGAAGCAGCTTTGAGTTTGCAAAGCCATTTAAGTTTGTAGAATTATTTTCCAGGGGTTTTTCGTGCACTTTCATAGTTGTCATACTAAAACACAAACCGGAAGAAACTACAAGGAGTTTCTTTTACAGCTTTAACTTGAATGGTGAAGTCTATTTATTTTCGCAGTTGTGAAATCTCATGGACTTTAAGTTGAACTGAGGAAATTGCATCATTAGTTTACCTTTTAAGCATGTGAAGGGCATTAACACCTGCCTTTGGAGCTTAAATTGTTACTCTGAGGAAAGGGTGTGGTTTATTAGCTTGAGCACAATCATCAATTATCGCTAAGGTTATTCGATGGATAGAAACCAAAAAACCAAATTTGTCAGAGTCGGTAGCCCGAATATTTGTTAAACTTCATCTGTTTGTTGATTATGCAGGGGTCTTGTAGCCCTGCCTTGTGTGTAACCCGAGGCAGTTCGTTACTGTCAAAGCTAAAGCCAAAAAAAACATGAACAAAAGCTACACCTAGTTTGCTGGAAAACAAAGGTGAGGTTATAATTTATTAGACTTGGCATGAATGTCATTATGACAAAAAGAGGAAAAAAGAAACTCTTTATCGGCAATATACTTTCATTGAAATGGTCAACATTAAATTTCATCCATCCCTCTTCCGGTTTCTTCCATTCCATGCTTACTCTTGGTTTCCTTTTGTCCTTCTTAGTGACCTGCACCTTGGGCTGACAGAACAAGCTCAGCGCACTGGGATGCTCATCAAGCCATTTAGCAGCAGCCCAACTTGCAACTCTTAGTTTCACCAAGTCTAAAATCTGCTCAGGGTCCCAGCTTTCCCTTTAAAAGTGATTTCATTTCTACTTAACCAAATAGTCCAAGAAATCGCAAAAAACCCCATCTGCCAAATTCTCATACCACTATTTCTCACATAAGCTCCGTTCCATGCCTCCAATGCAGCTTTAATGTTATTGGGAGTGGTCCAGGTGTAGTTCCAATAGCTGCACCATTTTGTCCAAAATTCCCAAACTTTAAAACAGGTCACGAACAGATGATTAACCGTTTCGACACTTCCATTGCACAAGCTACATATTGCAGCATCATAACTAATTAATCCTCTCCTCAGTAGCTCTCCTTTGACAACCACCCTACCCTGAACCATTTGCCACAGGAAGGCCTCCACTCTTTGTGGAGCAATATTAACCCAAACCAGACTCTAAATTCATTCTTGCTTGCCCTTTTTGTCCATGGCCTGTTCACAAAAGGATCGAACTGTGAACTTCCCATTGCTATTACCCTTCCAAACAATTTCATCACTTATCTGATGATTAAGATTGAAGCTTTCAATTGTGTTTTTGAATTCTGTCCATTACTCTTCTTCCCAACCAAAAGGTTGTTGCCTTAGCAAGATATCCCATCTCCACTCGTTACCAGCCCATTCCCCAAATTCAGCCAGTCTCCCTTCTTTATTTTCTGCTAGAGCATAAATTCTAGGGAACATATTTTTCAGGACACCACCCTCCACCCACTCATCAGTCCAAAACAATACATTACTTCCATTTCCAATGACCATTCCCATATTGGATTTAACCTGCAGAAAAAAATCATTAGTCAGGGAAAAGGGTGAAATAATACTCTTCCATAGCATGGAAGCGTAGCCGCTGTCAAAATCAAGCTCAAGTGATCGCCATCCTCTTTTTCCACCAAAACCTTTCGCCATAGACTTTCCTTTTCTTGTCCGAACCTCCAAATCCATTTCGTTAGAAGGGTAGAATTTCTAATATCCATGCTAATTGATAACTCTATTATATAGAGTTATTTTGACTCATTTTAGAAGCTTAAGTAGTTAAATTTTTGAGATTTTAGGTTCGAATTTTAACATTTTAGGTGTTTTTCTAATTTAAGTTTGATCACTTGTTAAGTGATTAATTTAACTTATTTTAGTTAAATTTTAAGTTGTTTTATTTTAAATTACTTTAAGAGTAGTTATTGCTAATTTCTCTTGTAGCTTTTGTAGGAAATTAATGAAAAAGACTCATTTGATAAAAATCAGTGCGAGTATGATGATGACTTTATTCGTATATGTTTCGGTATTTTGACTATATCTCTTTCTAAAAAACTCCAAATGAAGTGATTCTTGGACCAATAGAATTATA
>NW_018397258.1:9084762-9084877 GCF_002168275.2 Theobroma umbraticum | reverse complement strand
TTCTAGAAGATCTTGAGGTTAATTGTGAAACATGTCTTATGACAAATGATGAAATTGATAGTTGGCTATGGCATAGAAGACTTTGATATGTGAGCATGCATATTATCTCAAAATT
>NW_018397258.1:9084613-9084752 GCF_002168275.2 Theobroma umbraticum | reverse complement strand
AATCTGGTTATAGGACTACCTGAACTTAAATATGAAAATGATCAGATTTGTGATGCATGTCAACTGGGTAAACAAGTCAGAACATCTTTCAAAATCAAAAAGATAATTTCCACTTTTAGACCTCTTGAGTTGCTACATA
>NW_018397258.1:9083383-9084225 GCF_002168275.2 Theobroma umbraticum | reverse complement strand
GAACATCCCAATAAAATGGAGTTGCAAAAAGAAAAAATAGAACCTTAAAAGAAATGGCTAGAACCATGCTTTGTGAAAACAATATACCCAAATATTTTTAAGCAGAAGCTGTCAATGCAGTAGCATATATTCTCAATAGAGTATCAATAAGGCCATGATATCAAAAACACCATATGAATTGTATAAAGGTAGAAAATCAAATATTTCTCACTTTAGAAGTTTTGGCTGCAAATGTTTTGTACTAAACAATGAAAAACTTTCTCTAGGAAAATTTGATGCTAAGAGTGATGAAGCAATCTTTCTAGGATATGCATTGAACTCAAAAGCCTATAGAGTTTTTAACAAAAGAACTCTATCTATTGAAGAATCTATTCATGTAGTATTTGATGAATCTAATGTCTTGTAAAAGGAAGCTCCTGCTGATGAAATTGATGTAGAGGACTTAGAAAGACAAATGGAAGAAATGAGCTTAGATAATAAGAAAAACTATTAAGATAATCCACATGGAAGAGAAATAGAACCTTCACCCATAGAAACACTACAAAGAACTGAAAATCAACACATTAATCTCTCAAAGAACTAGAAGTACTTGAAGGATCATCCATAAAAATAGATTTTAGGTGATCTTTTACAAGGTGTCAAAACCAAGAGAGAAATAAGAGAGATGTGTGAATTCTCTGCTTTTATCTCTTAAATCGAGCTTAAGAGCTTTGAAGAGGCAAACAAAGAAGAAAGCTGGATATTTGCTATGCAAAAAGAGCTTGATCAATTTAAAGGAAACCAAGTGTGGACATTAGTTTCTAGACCAATAAATCACCCAATTGTTGGTACAAAATGGGTGT
>NW_018397258.1:9068765-9083283 GCF_002168275.2 Theobroma umbraticum | reverse complement strand
AATGAAACTAGAGAAATTACGACTTTTTAAAAAGTTATCATCTCCCTATGCCCCTTCCTTTCAATTTTAATCGTTAAAACCCTCTCCAAACCCTACCCTGCTTTTACCCTAGCTTCTTAATTACTGAGATGGTGCCCAGAGCTACATTATTGTAAAGATCACGTGGTAGACTTCAATTTGATATTTGAGAAAAGATATATTGTATTAGTTAACTGAATAACTATATAACTTTTGCTAGTAGAGGAGAAGATAAATTGATATTAATTAAAAGAAATTATTTGTTTTGATTTCATTTACTGCAAAGTTACTCTTAAATATATAATTTTAAAATAGTACTATAGTATTTTTTTTTTATTAAAATATATTATTCGAACAAAATGAATAATATTTGTGATTTGAAAATTTACTCTTCCTTTTGCTATATACATTTATTTCTTTTTTTAGTTTCTATTGTCGTGTTATATTGTGTTAGTTAATTGCATGAATATATTGTATTAGTCGACTGTATGCATGTATAGTTTTCGTTGATAGGGCAAAAGATAACTTAGTATTAACTAAAGATATTTTTTTGCTTTGGTTTCAATCATCACAAGCATGCACTTACATATATGGTTATAAAACAGTATTTATTCAAAAAAAACCAATAACCTTATCAATCATCCAATAATTTCTTTTTTCATTAAAATTATATTATTTAAACAAAATGATCAATTTTTGTCATTTGCAAGTTTTCATTGTTTATATATTGCCTGCAAAATATGGTTTGACTCACAAATTTTAAGTAAAATCATATTTCTTGTTTATACTTACATGAGGAAAGAAATTGTCATATTTATGTTAATAGTATAGATAGTGTCGGCTCAAGGGTAAAGCCACCAAAGCGGTGGCTTTAGGCCCCAAATTTTTATAGGCATCTAATTTTATAATAATCATATAACTAATTATATTAAGAATATATAAAAAATTAAAATAATAAATAAAATATCTATCTATTCTGTTAGGCTTAATAAATATATATTTTTCATATAAAAGTCAAGATAATTAATAAAATAACATATTCTCTTACTTCTCTAATTATGTGCTTAATATATCTAAATTTTTTATTACTTCTCAATTCCTACAATACTATTAATTCTCAATTATTTTTGTTATTGTCAATAAACTAACATTAATATCTATTTAATGATCTCTAATAGATTTTCTTTTTCAATTATTTTTTCTATTTTTAATCAATTAACGTATTTAGTTTTCTCTAATACTTATTTTTTATATATAAAATCAATTATTTTTTTTAATTTATAATATCTACTTTTAAATTTTTCTTTTCTCATTTGCTATTTCTTCTTTTAACTTCAATTTTCCTCCAAAGAATACGTAGGAAGTTTATTATACTATTGTTTTTATAAAGTCGTGAGTCTTATTTGCTGTTTACAATAAGCATTCAACAATTAGGTACTATTATTTAATATTTGTAAACTTTTTACTTTAATTTAGAGTTTATATTATATTATTATCTTATTTTTATTTTATATAATAGTTGATTTATTGAATTAGAAATGTAGCAAAAAATTTTAATAAAATTTTTTTCTTAATTTCAATAAAAAAAGTCTCATTGAAATATTTAACTTTAGCCCTTTGAGATTATTAAGCCACCCTTAAGTATGTATAACAACAATAATTTCTTAAGTAAAAGAGATAATAAAATAATTAAAAGGGTACCCAATAGGCAAATCAAATAGTCAAGAAAGAACCTCTTATTTTGGTCAAACAAAATGATCAAACTGTTACACGATGTCAGATATGTCTAACTACAATGATAGTTTTTTGTTTCTGTTGCCATACACATTTCTTCCCATTTCTTTAGTTTTTGTTGTTGTGCTCATTCCGTTGGACATGTTGTATACATAAGAAGATAAAATTTGTTTAACGTTTAATTTTTTATAGGCTTTTAAGTTGAATTAATAAAAAATCTGTATTGTAATTTAATTAACATACATGATTTTCAATTTTTTCACTGATGATTCTTCTAGGATTAATTCCTTTGTGATTTGTGAATATATTGGTGATGGAGACACTTCAATTTCAAACTTTTCCATTGTGAGTTATGGGTTTTTAGTTGCTAAGGCAGGAGTAGTATTTCTGGTTGTACCTTTTCTACTTCCCAACGATTAGGCTAGGTTTCTTTGATAATGTTGCAGTCAAAAACCTTAAATTTCAACAATCCCTGATCAATAGCTTTTACTGTCAGTCACACCTTAAATTTTTTTTCTATGTTTATCAGGACTTTGACAAGAGTTGGAAGAACCATTTTGTCAATTTCCTTGATGGCAACAAGCTCAACTATGGTTACTCTAATCAAATTTTCTACTTACTGACCAAAGACCAGTAGTTGAATTCCACCAGTTGTATTTTGTATTATTAGCTCCAAAATCATCTTATTAGAAATAGACAAAAATATCATTATTGTTGTATTGTAGAATAATATTTTGTTTGTAAATTTGATGATGAAATTTTAGTTTTCTTACATCAATACTGGTACTTTTTCATCATGGGTTTTGCATCGAAATTTGTCAGATAAATATTTCAATCCTTTTGCATATTTGTTGCATGCATTGTAGTACCATTCATATGGTGCTTCTATATTGATTGTCGTTGTTGTGACCTTAAACTTTTTATTCTATAGGAGGATGTAAATGTTATTGTTAATTTTGATAGTCTGCTAAATTGATTTAATTTAATGTTATAGTTAGGAATTCATGTTTTTCTAGTTAAGAGTTGTATTTTTTTTCATAAATGATTATAAGTAAAGTAATCTTTGTTGCTAAAAATATATTAGTATAGGTAATTAGATTTTTACCATTGGTTCCCTGGGTTCTATTGCTAGTTGGTTTCTAACTGTTGCTTTTTGGTTTAGAGTTAGTTGAGTAATTTGTAAGAGATTTCCCTCTTCTATTTTTTGTAGTTGGGCTTTAATTGGTTTTTGTTGGTACTTGTAATTTTTTCTTGTTAGTGATAAGTAAGATGCTTTTAACATCATTTTAAATTACATAATGTAATTGTTTAGTTTGTACGACATTACCTGGCTTTTAGTTCTTCTACTTGAGAAAAAATAAGATCAATATAAACTTTGGTTGTAAAATAGGTAGATGCGTACAATGATCCTACAAAATGTAATTAGTTGAATAACCATTGTTTTTTATGGTAGATAGTTATTGTTACTGTTAAAAACACTTACAATGATCAACTTACACATATAGGTCTTGATCATCAATCCAACACTAGCAAGAATAGTATTTGTTCTATTTCGACGTATTTCGTCTTCATTATTTCCAATGCCAACTCTCCATACAACATAACTTTGATTGTTTTGTTATTGTGAAAAGTTTTTAACAAAAGGAATGTGGTTTGTTAAGTAGTGTATTTGTATTAAAATGTCTATCTTTACCTATTAAAATATTGATGTAAAAATGAGCTATATATTCATCATAATAATTACTTGACATTTTATGGATGGATGTCCCTTTTAAGAACAGAAGTGCTTTTGTGATTCAACTGGACTTCATTTGCAGAAGTTATTGTTATCAGCATTCCAATGACATCTACAATTTTGATATTGAAACAACATAGTATAAAAGATAGAAGTTAAATGATTGAATGCAATTTTATTATGTAGGATATTTTCTTTTAATATTTGTTAAGACGTTCTTCTGGTGTATCTTGTCATGGAGCATGGTGTACTCTGTAAAGTTAAAATGATGCATAGGATATGCAATTCCATCTTCATGAATTTGCTTCACTTTTGTTGCTTTTGAAAATATGATCATCAAATCACCAGGCCAAGCATTGTAGTTGTTTTTTCTTTTCGTAATCCAAAATTTGTCAATCAAGCATAGAAAGCCTTCTTTCTGTATAGATTTGAATTGTTGTGCATTGAAACTTCTAATCATTACTTGCATTACATTTTCCTATAAGAGATAAATACAATAAAGTTGTATTTTAATCTTTTTTAAAAAGTATGTAGTCAAAAACATTTAAATAAAGGTTTTGATTTTTAATAAGTTACCTTGATATTAGCAACTATAAAATCAAAGCTCAGAAGTGTTTGTGGATTATCTGGTGTTGTTGACTACCAAATTCATATGACCTTCACTTGCACTAGTTTAGGTGGTTTATACAATTCTAAGTCACTTAGATATTGTTGGTTAATTTCTTCTTATTGTAGCGGACTTTAATGAGATTAATCTACCAGTGCATAATATAAATTCAATAAGAACAAATGATGTGATGTAAAGAAGTTAAATTTTAAAAGCATGATGTAAATTATTTTTACAATAAGTTGATTATACAAAGATTGTTAAATGTATAGTAAATACTAAGAAAGGAGAGACTATATAACCTGTATTTTTGATAGATTAAGATAAACAATTGTAGAACATAAGGCAACAGTATAATGTAAAGATCTTATTAATATAAAATAGTTACTAATTTTTAGTAGTATCTGTCTTTTATATATAAAATGATTGGCTAAAGGTTATCAAATTTAGTGTATTTATTTATTCAATGATGGCTGTCTTATGTATCTTGAGAAATGAGTAGACATTTTTGACTTTTTTTTTAATTTTGTTCAATGAATTAGATGGATATTTATTGGAATTTAAACATTTATGTATAAAAGAGATGTCAAAATACTATAGATTCAGGTTCATGCAAAATAAAAGGATATAGACAGAAAATAATATTAAATTTTAATTAATAAATATTAGATGAATTTATCCTCTAGGTGTTAAAAGTTAAAAATTATTGTTTTCAAGTATTTATTACTAAAATAAATAAAAGTAAAACAAAGAAATTTGAAAAATTTAATGATGACATTTAGTAAATGTTGTTTCTTAGGTATACAAATCAACTATCAATCTTGTAGTTTTTTTAATATTTGATTTGTTTGAAGTTATTGAATATTGTTTGTTGGTATCCTTTTCTTACAAACCTTTTCTTGCCAAACTTTGTGAATTGTATAAACTTTTTAAATTTTCACACAATATGTAATAAATGTTAGGGTAATGAACAATAAAAAGAAATTTCATCTTACATATTGTGATTTACCTTAAGATGACCTATTTTATGGAGAATCCATTTGCTAAGTTAAGTTAAAAAGTGCTTGTTACCTCATTTTGTATGTCTATTATCACGATACGGCAGGGGCAATGCTAATACCACAAAGGGGTATAAGAGTTCCATATCTGGTGGTTCAATAGCATTTGGATCTGTAAAGTATTTCACAATCTTTAGAAAAAGTTGGTTTATTGGTCAAGGAGTTTACACACTATTAATATTTGATATCAGAGTGAGAAAGATGGTATAGCTAGAAAAACATAAAAAATATAACTTCCTCCATCTTCTACAGTTCAATGCAATAATGTCTAATATCTAACTCCAGACCGGAGACTATAGTTAGGAGGAACAACAAAAGAGCTATCATATATTGCTAAGGTATAGTTGGCCCAAGTTTAAAAACCTTTTTCCTCAATTAACCAAAGCTAACACGTGGCCCACCACATGGGTTTGGATCCTATAGTCATGTTTATATATTAATGTAATACCTACAAGTTGCTGCTGTAGAATATATTACCAAATGTTAGACATCATTTATATAAGATAATTTCAGTTCTGTTCAAATAAGTGATAAAGAAGAAGCAATGCTACTACCTTAAAAAGTTTTCCTTTTTGAAGGTGTTCTAATCTACTTAACAATAATGCTTGTATCAGTCTTATAGAGGGCAACAGGATGATCAGGGAATATTTTTTGCATTGTAATCCAAAGAAATATAAATTACTCTAAAAATAAAAAAGAAATGAAATAATTTACCTTTGAAAAATACAGTTCTTGCTTGGAAGATATACTATCAAGCTTAACATGATGCACATGAGAACCTTTTTACAACATATAGAAAAAGTGTTACACTACAATGGAAAAGCAAATGTAGGTAGAAAACGAATGAAATGATTAATTACATCGATAATCAGTAATTGGCTAAATAATATTAAGGGTATATTTTATATTGTAGAAGCTTCTTTTTAGTGTTTGAACACTATTGCATGAAATGTCAGCTACAGGACAACGTTTCTAATTTTGAAAGGTTCATTGGCTTATTAATTTTATGCAAGTATCTTTCTTTCCTTTCAATATTCATTTTAATTTGATCAATTCATTCAAACCAATTACATTATAGATGCTAATAATAGATATTATGATATACCTTTAGAACATGAAGGTTCTAACGGACAACCTATTGAACTTTGATTCTAGTTTGTAAGAGTAACTTAAAGATAAGATCTAAAGGTAAGAGTAGAGGGATAATGTGGTCTATACCTCCATAAATTATCTAGATTGATGCAGCAAATTTATAAGTTAACCTTCTCTAAGGAAAACTGTAAGTAAAAGAGAAAAGGATCTGTAAGCAAATATATACTAATTGAGCATGTACAATTTTATTAAGAGAAAAGAAACTCAACCTTAATGTAAATTTTGAAAGATTTCTTTGTACATTACACTTTTTGTTTTATTTAATTGTTCTTTGTCTTCATTCAAAATTAGGATGTTCAAACTTTGTCATGATGTAATTTTAGACAAAGCTACATACAATTGATCATGTGTGAAGACAGATTTTGATAAATACAAACAAACAATATCAAGAGTTTGTCATTGACTTTTATTGATTGTCATACTATAAGATAATTTAATTGAAAATTGTTTTCTTTGAAAAACAAATGGCCATTTTTGTTGTTTGACTGTCATAATTATTCTTGAAATATAAACTACAGTATTGATAAATAATCTAGAAATTATTTTTCCTTCTATGAAATTGGAAACTAGTTGTGTAACTGAAATTCTAGTCTCATTGCATAGTCTAGAGCTTTGATTTATGTTTCTTAATAACATAATGATTTTACTTACCTTCAGTTCCAATTTGTGATTAGGAATGTTAGGAAAATTAAGTGAATGTAAGAATTCAACCAAATATAATAATTTATGTTCCAAGGAATAATTTGACATTTTTTATATTTAATCAATGCTGTAATAAGTCTTTAGTGAATTTGCAACCTAATGAACGACATATAAGTTAATTATATTAATAGTCTCATTGTATTGTATAACAATTATTGTTTGTTTTAAATAATCTTAATAAGTAAAATAACCGTATAATACCTGGAAGCAACTCAAGAATATATGAGTTTATCAAATCAACAATGTCATTGTATGGTGTGATAATTGATCTTTGTCTCAATAATTTAAGTTTGCAAAATTGTCTTCAAGATTACCATAAACAGGTGATACAATCATTTCTATTGGATTTTTCATTAATGGAAGCAATAAATCAGTAGGCATTTCAATCTAATATGGTTTTTCTTCATTTTCATAAGTAGAAGCCTCAATTTTTTCATCTCTTATATCTAACAACCATCAAGCAAATGTTGAAATTTCATACCTGGTCTCTTCATTCGGATGCGATTGTAAAAGCCTCATGTTTGTCTTCAATCTATACACCTGACAATAATTCCATAACAAAGATTGATTAATTGATGCACTATAATTTCAGATTTTGTTTCTCATTCCACAATAGGTAAAATTTGCCTAAAATCACCTCCTAGTAAGATTGTTTTTCCACCAAAAGGCTTTTTCACAAGTTTAAATGAACTATGATTAATTAAATCTCATAAAATTTTGTCTAAAGCTTCGAAATAGTGTCTGTGTACCAAAAGAGCTTCATCTCAAACTATAAGATCAGTATTTCGGATCAACGTTGCAAGTTGTGTACCTTTTTTAATCTGACATGTGGAATACTCATCAACATTCAAAGGAATTTTGAATCTAGAATGTGTTGTCTTTCCTCTTGATAACAGAGATGATGCAATTCCAAATGAAGCTATAGTCAGAACAATTTTACTTATAGATCTAATTCTCGAGATAACTGTGTTCCATAAATATGTTTTCTTTGTGCCACCATGTCCATAAACAAATAGGATCCATCCTTCATTATTCTTAATAGATTGTTTGACAGCTTCATAAATTTTTAACTATTTTGGGTTTAAGTTTGTCAAATACTGCAAATGTTGCTCTTATAGTTCGTGCCAATTGTAATTTTTCTCTTCAAAGATCAATTTATTTATCATCACATACATGGAACCTTTTGTTGGTGCAGGCAAATTAAACTCTTGAAGATAACTGTAATTCTTGTTAAAAATTCACTCTAAAGTCACTAAAGTATAGTTTTTGAGATCTTTTTCTGGAATTTGACAATGAGTAGCTCCAAAAGCTTGCCTCAATCTATACTCAATGTCCTTAGCAAGGAGTTTCCAATTATTCTCCCAAAGTGACAATGGGTTAGCAACTTCATAGAACATAACCATTGTTATAAACAATTGTCATAATTGTTCCTTGTTGCCTATTCTACAGCCTTTCTAATTGTATCAGTCCATCCTCGATCATCTCTAAGCAAACTTGAAGCTTCACATGCTACCATGTAAGTAGTATAAACTACACCTTTTATTGTTCTTATTTTTTCAAAGCTTCTTAGACCTTCACAATATTTAACAATAACCTTATTAAAAAAAGTTCACCTGCTATTAGATGTATATATGTAACTCTCCCAATGGTTCTACCTTTTTACCTTTTCTTTTATGTTGTTTCAGATTTAGACCAAACCCATTTTTTCAGGAAGTTAGCATACACCAATTCTTTTGCCTCTTTGTAAAGATAGTTTGTTTGCATCCATTCTATAAAAATTGTTTCCCCCACATTAGGCCTCTAAATGACTCTAGATAAATCATCAGTATCACCGAAGCAAACATTCTACTTTTTTGGTAAATGAATAATCAATTGTTTCACTGCTAGCTCATGATGATGTATGTCAAATGCAAACAACCTTTAACATGATTCATAAATCGACAAATATCTGCAATCCAAGTACATTTTAACTTTGTCAAAGTTCTTCCTTATCTCTTACTCTTTTGCATTACCATTGAAGCTAACATTTTCAATGACAGGTTTAGCTCTATTTGGTCTCTTGTTAATATACTTGAATAAATATTTGGTAGCCCTTGATTGACTACAAAGTTTGACATTCACATCAACATGATATTTTACAACTAAATATACATTGTGAGGGATGACAAACCTATTATGCAACTCAACACCATTTTTAACAGCAACATAAGATTTGTCCATTGCTTGTCTTTTTCTATGAATTGTGAACCCATCCTCATTTACTACTGTTTTTTATTGACACTGTTTAGGGGAAAAGTTGGAACATTTACCTTTAACCATATATGGTGTGTAAGGATTGACAACACCGCATAGACCATGTATCATACAACTTGTGATAGCATCATATCCCATGGAATCATGAATTTTATCTAAAATCTCAACATATATTATCTTATTCACATCATTAGAATTTGTACATCTTGCACTTAGGTGTAATGAAAGCAGTAAATGAACATGTGGTAGTCCACGTTTTTGGAATTCAATTGTATATGTTTCTAGTTAATGTAACAATAAAAAATAGACATAATTGTTAGTAGTAGATATTAAAAATTTCAAATTAATATTAACAATTAAATTCAAATGAATGTGGTTTAAAAAGTTTACCTACCAACACTTGTCCGAAATGTTTTTTCTTAATCAAGTTCTTTATGAAATAATGAAGCTTTAGTCTAAATCCTAATGATACTATATCGGGCCTATCTTTAGGTCACTGATCGGGTATTATAAATAAAGCTTGCTCAATTTTTGTCCATTTTGCATTACAGGTGAATGTGATGAACAAATTTGGACAGTTATAGTATTGATAGATTGCTAATGCATCTTGATAATTGTGAAATAGATATCGAGGACTTCTAGTAAATGTTGCAGGCAAGATTACGCATTTCCTAATTATCTATCCTTGTATATCACTTCTTGACATAGTGTCTTTCAATCCTTTGTAAAGTTTTGACCTCAAAAGTTTTTGATTATCTCTTATGTATTATGATCTCATCTCTTCCACTGCAGAGAATGAAGCGGTAACAAACTATTGGAATAATCTGCCATTACTTAACAATGCACTTTGTATAAGATTATGCTGTTGAATAACAAAAGTGTGATATTCTTCTTTGAAATGTTCTTTCTTTTTGGCCTTTGTTTTATCAAAAAGTCAACATAATTCATGTCTAGCATGTATCCATCCTTTCCATAGGGAAATAAAAATGGATACTACATAGTCATGAAAGAAGGGTAAAGCTTGTTTATTCTTTCTAGCCTTTTAGCTCAATGTTCAACAATAATGTCACAGTTCTTATCAAAGTCACCTAAATCCCCAACAATCAATTAAGCAACTTTTGATCTAGTAGGAGTAACATAAGTTCTCTTGTTACTATTCCTAACTCCAAGCAATCTCAATCAAATTGGGATATGGTCTGACACTTTGAACTTATCTCTTAATGTCTTAAAAACTTCAACTATTTCATTATTTTCATCAAGCATTTTAATTAGACCTTCTACTATAGATCTATCTATGACATTACTTGTACTTTGACATGAAAACACTAAGGTTCTATTTGAAGTTACATTCTCAATATTACAAATATAAAGCTGGGCAAACTTAGATTTATGTCCTACTATAGGAAGTAAAGAGCCAATTAGATGATGATTTTAACAATTTATTTTAAAGATGTATGAACCTATTGTATTGTTTACATTATTATCAATTTTTCCTTCAATTGATGTAAATTGAAACATAAAATTGTAAATGCTAATGTTGTCTCTAAATTTTGTACTCTTATTATCTCTTTCATAATCTAATAAATAATGTATAAATTTAGGTGTCGACTTAAATGATGGTAATCGAACCGTACCTTGTTGGCAGCACAATGTAAATGTACAATACCTTGAACTTTGACTTGTTTCAACTTTTTCGTTATACCACATAAAAGCATTACAGAATGAACAAAGCAAGTTTGGTCCTCCAAAGTTTAATATTGTGTTGCATCTTCTTATTATGTAAAAAAAATAAAACAATGTCATTGTTAGAAGCATTGTAACACTGTCACTTTCAATAAAAAATTGATGCAAATAAAACGTTACTTACTTCGATGGCCATTATTCCTTAATAAATTGATGTATCAATGCTTTGTTCATGTCTTTCAAACTCAGAATTTGCAACTCCATGAATAGCTTAATGTTTTTGAAAATAACAAAAACAATGCCTTAGTAAATGTATATTTTAACTACAAATTAGTTGTACAATAATAGAATAAGTATGTAGTAAAAGTAAAAAATTAGCAAATATTGAGACCATACCTTGTATGTCATTTTTTCCTCTTGTACTCCTGGTTAAAGGAATAGATTATATAAACCAACAATCCATAACGAGTACATCATAAAGGCTTTGTACACTCATTCTTCCTTTTATACTACTAGTTGAAGGAATAGATTGTGTAAAACAAAAATCCATAGCATGTACATCAATTAGGTTTCTTTCAATAATAAAATTACCTTCAGTAGTCGCATTACTCACAGTTTGAATGACATTGTCATTCGTTAGTACAAGACTTGTTTCATAAAAAATAACAAAAATTGATTTGAACAATAAGTACATCATAAAGTATATCGTTAAAATCACTACTGCAATTTAAACAATGATTATTTTGTTTATGTCTTCTTCTTTTTCTTGAATCTTGGTTTGATATTGTATCTATGTAATATGTACAAGGATAATACATTAATTCTTATGAAAGTACCATACATAACTCAAAGTTAAACAATTAATTAATGTAATTTTTAAATAAAAAATAAAGTTGCTTATTGAACCTACAATAATATTCAATTCTACGATTAATATAGCTATAGAGGTAAGCTTTTAAAATATAAATCATATCTCTTTAATATAAATTTGCATTAGTGATTTTATTTTTTTGCTGGTTATGATTGCCATGCAAGTGTGTTTCAAATGTGGGAATCTTGCTCATAAGATCTCTTTTCCTACTGAGGAAAATGGCATGGATTTAGTTAAGTTGTTATGTTTATATTGGTCATTCATTGTTCTCTATCTCAATGCAGCTGCTAACTCTTAATAAGGAAATATATACAGATCTTTGTATACATAAAGGTTACTTGCCAGAGTCATCAAAGATTTTGCTAGTTTCCATGGGTGAAAAAAAAATATATTTATGACCTTCAAGCTAGGGATAACTTCTTGGAATGCAAATTTGTTGCACTAATGCTATTATTGAAAGGAAAAAGGTTAAAAATTCTCTTTGAACTACCACATTTATTTCATTATGTTATGCAAGGGGATAACAATTATTATTTATTTTGAGATGCAGAGAAATGTTCCTATGATTGTTATTATTTGGGGTCAATTTTCATGCTTAATATTCAAGGGAAATTTATGACTATGAATTGTATCTCTTTTATCCTTTTGCTAACTTGTCGAAGTTTTCCATTAGCAATGAAACATTAATGCAATGACCCATTTCACCAAACCTAACCAAAATTATAAATATGAACTCCAAAATTCAATTTTGAAATAATTACTTAATCAGCTCATTAGATCATTCAGTATCAAACTATAAATAGTAATAATATTAAAGTATACATTGAAACAAAAAAAAGGACAACATCTATACCTTTATATCTCGAGTATAAAAAATAACTATCCCAAAAATCAAAATTTTGCAACAAAAGAAAAAATCTAATAATTTTAAACAAAGTTTACCGGATTCTAAAATTAAGTAATCAATGCTATCAGTTAAATTTTTACCTACACAAGCATACGTATAAAAAAGATAGTATATAAGCAAGTAGAGTATCAATCTCACGGAGAATTGATCTAAAATTTTATTAAGCACTAAAATTAGAACAATGTAGTATTATTCAAATATATTAAATCTGAATTCTAATTAAACTAAAAAGTACTCAACTAAAACTAATTTAATTACAAATTAATGCAACCAGATAATTAGGTAAAAAGCATATCAAATAAGCCTAGAATTACAATATCTCTCATATTTCATCTAAATCTTACCTCTTTTCCTTAACTTATTTCAATAGGTTGAATTGTTAACTTATAGTCCTTAATAATTTATAAAAGTCTCTTGACTTGTCTTTTAAAACTATCTATTTTAATCAAAACATTATATTCTCATGTGAATTGAAATTACTATAGACTCATTACGTTCAAGTTCTAATCTGACTACATAAGACCTATAAGTATATCTTTATTCTATACGCAAATCAATTATTATGACCATATACTATCTCAATTTTAGTCTACATTAAACTCCTTTTCCCAAGTTTATTTAGATTCCTAAATCAACTTAATTGGTGATCAGGCAATTAAAAGCATTAAGAACAAATTAAAATAAACAGTTCAAATCCCATTAAAGATAAGCAAGAAAAAGATTAAAAATTTAGATTACATGTGAGTTCAATTGTAATCTTAGAAAAAGAAAATTAACTAATAATTGCAAAGACAAATAACATTATATAAAATTCAACCATTGAGAGTAACAAGATAAATAAAAGCTAAGGAAGAAAACAAAATGATTGATTGTAGCTTGTTTCCTAATTTTTTGCCTCAATTTTCAGCCTTTTGAATCTCCAAATGTTCTCTAACCTAATGTCTCTTAAAAATATCCTATTTATTCTAACAAATTTAACCTATAATTCCATAAGTTAACCTACTAATTTAATTGGGCTTAAAAGTATAATGAGAGGCCCAAATATCAATTGTTAGCCATAAAATTGCCATTCCTACAACAATATGCCCATTCATCTTGTGATGTGATTTTCTCTATCTACGATGCAAAACTAGGCAAAGTGACTATAAAAGTTATAGCTCTATTTCTTAATTTTCCAATAGTTTAAAAATCACATCATTTGAAGTTCTATAGCACGAGTTATGATCAAAACACCAAAGTATATGCAAGTAGATTTTCGAGTCTTTCAACACCTTACTTTCCAAAATTAAGCCAAATTCTCTTAATTCCTACAAAAACATAAAAACTAATAAATAATAACCAAATTAAAGAAAATAAACATAAAATTAAAATAACTCTCTTAAAAATAAAGTAATTATAAAAATAACTAAAAATAACTAAATTATAATTGAAAATTAAGGACTTAGCTAATATTTAATAACAAAATTGGACTAAAATAATTATATAGAATAGAATTATCACACCTCCAAACTTAAGATTTTGCTAGTCCTCAAGCAAAAGAAAATAACAAAAAGAAAACTGAACATAGAAATACTTGAACAAAAGATAAAAGTACCAAATCATGATTTTTCAATTTTTCCCTAAAAAATTATCCCAATTCTAGCTTAAGAAAGAATACAACTAATCCTTAAAGTCATGCATCAATTCAAGTGAAAACTTATTTTTCGAATGGACTTTCTATGTGTGTGTGTGAATAGTCTCTTTCGAAGAATATTATGTAATTCGGATTAGTTTATGCCAAATCTAAGCATAGATTAGT
>NW_018397258.1:9061840-9068665 GCF_002168275.2 Theobroma umbraticum | reverse complement strand
TATTCACCCCCCCTCTAGCACATTTATTTGGGACCAACATACACTTCTTAGAAAGATGAAAATATTTAAGGGTAAAAGGTTCAAACTATTGAAATTAAATAAAAAGGCTAAAGCTAATATTGTTGTGTATATATATAGAAAATGTAAATTAGGCTCAAAATGGGTGACGAAGGATGAATATATAAAAATCACTTCCTATTCTAAGTGTTATCTAGGATTTCGCCTCAAGAGAAAATCAAACAAATTCTAAAATTCTTGACTTCACTGTACTCTTTTTCAACATATACATTCTCTAAATCAGATAAAAATTCTAAAGAAAAGAATATAATGCTCAGATTATTAAAAATCACATTCTAATATAAAGCTAACACAAGAATATCACATAAAATTAAATCATAACTATATGCTTCCCAAAAGCTAAGAATCACAAGATAATCAAATTATCATCCTAGGATTGGGACAATCATGGATAAAGTGCAAACTATCTGAATTTTTTTTAAACATAAATAAAACATGCAAAACATAAGTTAAAATAAAACTAAATAAACCTAACATAACGAAAAGAATAAGCCAACTAAATTCTAAAATACTCCCCCAAACTTTGAACAAAACATTATCCTCAATGTGAAAAGACAAAGTTAGATGAAAAGGTAAAGAATACTCCCCTAACTTCGAAACTGTAGTCTATTGGTTCTTTTCATCATCCCCACCAAAATTGTCATTAGAGTTTGAATCCATAGGCAACGAAGGAACTGACTGTCCTATTTTGCCCTATTTTGCCTTTCGTGACTATCCAGATGATGATCAATGTGCTCCATCCATTGAGCAACACTACGTTTGGCAACTGACTGTGAAGGTGAAGGGGCTATTTGTGAAGAACTACTAGCTACCAGTATAAACTCTTCCAATCGCTTGGGAATGTCCATGGTGATGGGGAGTTTTGGTTGTTGTAGCTCCTCCTTATCACTCCAATGCACACCAACTTTCACGCACAAAGTAGTGTCAAGGAAGGAAATCTTATACCATCCTGTGTAGCTCAACCTGTATGTAATATAGCATGAGAGATAACCTTACCAATGTCAATTGATTTACGTGTCACAATGGCAAATGAGAACTATGTGATCCCTTGTGACATTGCTAATATGAGTTGAAAGGAGTAATCTTGCCGCTACAAAGTGCAACCAGACTTTCAGCTCCTTTTTCATGGTACTTCATTTAAATGAAATGGGCTCTCCATGTGATGTCTTCTATTAGGCTCCCTTAACACAGAGCATCAATATACTCTTATTAAAATCTTGATGATTGCCCAAGTATTGCCCATATTCATCATTCTCAATATTAGGAGTTTCGAAAAGTGCGTTGATGGCTTGACTGTGAAATGGAACTTGCTTGCTATATACAAAAGCAACATTATCAACATGCTTAACCACATTGTTATAAAACTCCCATACCATTAGCACAACCGCAACTTCAGGTTTCTCACAAAATAGTTGCCAATGCCTTGCTCGTATCATTTAATGAATCTCCTCATAATGGATGATGGGAATATTTATCCTACTCTCAAGAATGGGACTTTCTTGATCAGCAAAGTATGATATCTCGTTGATGCATCAGCTGACATGAATTTGGAATGATCAAAAGTGCCACTAGAACTTAGTTTGGATCGTTTTGGTGCCATTCTTGAAAAAAAAATTCAAACAACAAAGACAAATCCAAAGTACGAGTGAGCGAGTAGTGTTACATGCAACAACCATGAAAATATTAAAAACCCAAAGGCACTAATATAATTAATTGCTATTCAATTCAATAAACCCAACTCAACAATTTCACAACAACTTCCTAAAAATTAGCAATCTCACACCACCATCTTCAAGAATTTATTTATTCCTCTCAACATCATATTCCAGACTCATCATTATAAATTTCACATACTCATCATTCCAAAAAAAAAATTCTAGGAAATATTACGTAACCAAAATTATCAAGGATGGCATTGTGCATCAACAATTCCTAATCTGATTTTTAATTACCTACCCAAATCTTAAAAAAAAATGGCATGCCCATCATCTACTTACATCAACAAAACAAGCAATAATTATATTGGTAGCAATTAGAAAGTTTGAAACGACCACATTGGTAATAAAAAAGTGACAGTAGTCACAAAAATTGGCTATACATAAAACACAATTCATAAGAAAATATTGAAACCCATGAACAAATAATCACAATGGACTCTTTCAATTTGCAAAAAATCATAATATTGGTTGTCAACACAAACCTCATTTTCTCACTACACAAAAGAATTGAAAACCAAGTACTTGGAAGAGAGAGAATGGAGTACTTACCTTATGAGAGAAGTGAGTGCAAGAGTTAAAAGTGAAAATCAAAACCCAAGTATAGAAAATATGCAGAAATTTTGAATGAAGAAAAGGGAGGGAGGCAAGAGATTTGAAGAAAGATAAAGGAGGGAGAATGAGAATGACGGTTGGAGAGTGGAGAGAAAAGCCAAAAGGAAGATTTCTATAAAGGTACGGTTGGGCCTCGATCTATGTCACGGCTCTCAAAGCTTCTATTTACCTTTTTCATCTAGTGCCTCGATAGTCTCTTTGAAGGCTGTGAGACTTAAACATTTTGTATCCCATTTTAAAGTCTCTTCCCAACATTGCGACACTCAATATGAAGGGATACAGTGCTCAAACATTCTAGGCATTGAGGCCTTAATTCTACCTCCTTTCAAGGCCCCGGCTCTCCATTTAAAGGCCACGACTCTTACATTTTTTTATTTTTTATTTAATTTTTTTTAATTGCAAACACAAGCAATTGCAAAAGGAAACATAAATTAATTAGAATACTAAAAAAGTAATAAATCAAAAGAAATAAATTGTAACTTAAAAATAAAATAAAGAATAAAATGAATAAAGTTGAGGAGCTTGAGTTGCTTCCCAAGAAGCTCTTCATTTATAGTCTTCGGTTAGATTAGGACTCTAGGCCATGTCAAGCAAGTGTATTGAGGACTTTTGGTGATTAATTTTGCCTCCCTAATAATGCTTCAATCTTTGTCCATTGACTTTGAGTTTCTGACCATCTGTCTCCTTAACTTGAATTGTTCCATGTGGAAATACTTCATTGACAATGAAAGGACTAGACCACTTTGATTTAAGCTTCCTTGAAAATAATTTCAAGTGAGAATTATAAAGCAACACTGATTGACTCGGCTTAAAGCTTCGTTCAACATCATTTTATCAGCGATTTCTTTGTTTTCTCCTTATAGAGTTTGCCATTCTTATAAGCTTGAAGGCGAAATTCATCAAGTTCATTTAATTGCAACAACCTTTGCTCACCCGCTGCTTGTACATCAAATTTTAACTTCTTCACGGCCTAATAAGTATTGTGCTTAAGTTCCATCGATGAGTGACAAGCTTTGCCAAAGACCAACTTGTCTGGAGATATGCCAATTGGGGTCTTGTAAGCAGTCCAATATGCCCACAGTGCATCATCCAATCTTTTTGTCCAATTTTTTCTTGTAGGACACACCATTTACTCCAAGATCTTATTGATTTCTCTACTCGTCACCTTTTGTTTGGCCACTAGTTTAAGGATGATATGTAGTTGCAACCTTGTGTTTAACTCCATACTTTTCTAGAAGTGCATCAAAATACTTATTGCAAAAATGACTCCCCTCATCACTAATAATTGCCTTAGGAGTGCCAATTGAGTGAAAATGTTCTTCGTGATGAAATTCATCACCACCTTGGAATCATTATAAGGAAAGGCTACCACTTCAACCCACTTAGAGACATAATCTATAGCAAGCAAGATGTGTTTGTTGTTGTATAAAGATATGAACAGACCAAAGAAGTCAATACCCCACACATAAAAATTTTTTATCTCAAGGATGTTGTTAAGAGGCATCTCATGTCGCCTTGAGATATTACTTATTCTTTGGCACTTGCTACAAGGCAAAACAAAATTGTGAGCATCTTTAAATAATGTAAGCCAATACAAACCTGATTAAAGGACTTTAGTAGTAATTCTTGTTCCTCCAAAGTGTCCTCCATAATTTGAATAATGGCTATGGTGATGCACGCTTTGAGTTTCTTCCTCTAGGACACATTTTCTAAATATTTGGTCTTTACACAGCTTAAACAAGACTCATCCCAAAAATAAAATTTACATCATGTAAAAATTTCTTTTTTTGATAAAACTTTAAATCAGGGGGAATAATATTGCTTACTAGATAATTCATGAAATCAGCATACCAAGGAAGTGATTTCTTGCCAACTTGAAAGATTTGTTCATTAGGAAAAGTCTCCTTGATCAAGGTTGAATCTTGACCTTGAGCTTCAATCTCAAATCTTGTGAGGTGGTTTGCCACTTGAATTTCTATTCCTTTTCTATTGCGAATCTCTATTTCAAACTCTTGTAGCATCCTTCTTTGCAAATCAAATATTTGATAAATGAAGGGTCAGTGTACATTATCACCTTTGTGCCTACGAGATAAGAGTGAAATTTATCAAAACGTAAAAACAACATCCAAGAGCTCCTTTTTATTGTGGTATAATTTTTCTGAGCTTCATTTAAAGTCTTAGTATAATAGATGAGATGAAAGATTTTATCCTTCCTTTGTCCCAAAGCAGCTCCTACCGCATAATCACTTACATCAAACATTAGCTCAATGGGGACATTCCAATTGGGACTAATTATGATAGGAGCAAGAATTAATCTTTTCTTTAATTCATCACAAGCAACAAGATAGTCATTATCAAAGTTAAATGGCACATTTTGTTTCAATAAATTGTAAAGTGGTTTAGATATTTTTGAAAGTCCTTAATAAATCTTCGATAAAAACCAGCATGACCAAAAAAACTTCTTATACCTTTGACATTTATTAGAGGTGGTAGCTTCTCAATTGTTTTAATTTTTGCTTTATCTACCTTAATGTCACTACTAGAGATCTTGTCCCAAAAACAAGACCTTCTTGCACCATGAAGTGATATTTCTCCCAATTGAGCACCAGATTTGTTTCTTCACATCTCTTAAGTACCTTAGCAAAATTTAGAAGACAATCATCAAAATTACTTCCAAGGACAGAATAGCCATTGATAAATAGCTCCAAACATTACTCCACCATGTCTGTAAATATGGTCATCATGCATGTCTGAAAGGTGGCAAGTACATTACATAATCCAAATGGCATTATTCTAAAAGCCAATGTGCCGTAAAGACATGTAAATGTAGTCTTTTCTTGATCTTTAAGGGTAATAGCAATTTGGTTATAACAAGAATAACCATTTAGAAAACAATAATATTCCTTACCAGTTAGTTGATCCAGCATTTGATCAATGAATGGGAGAAGGAAGTGATCTTTCCTTGGAGCTTTGTTGAGCTTGCGGTAGTCCATGCAAACTTTCCATTTAGTCACAGTTTTTATTGGAATGAACGGATTATTATCATTGGCAACCGCAGTCGGGCCTTTTCTTAGGAACACATTGGACCAAACTTACCCATGAACTATCAAAAATAAGATAAATTATTCCAACATCTAGCCACTTGATGTTTTCTTTCTTAACCACTTCTTTCATGAAGGGATTTAATCTTTTTTGTTGTTCAATTGTGGCTTAGTGATTTTTTTTAAGAAGAATTTTGTGCATGCAAATAGAAGGGCTAATTCCCTTCGTATTAGCTATGGTCCACCTTATTGCTTTCTTGAATTCTCTAAGTGTCCTTAATAACTTATCCTTTTGCTTGTTAGTAAGAAAAGTAGAAATAATGACTGAAAGAGTGGCGAATTTTTCAAAAAAAGCATACCTCAAGTGTGTAGGCAAAGGATTGAGTTCCAAGGTGGGTGGTTCTTCAGTGGAATGTTTGGAAATGGGCCTCAAAGAAGTTAAAATATCTAAAGACTCAAATTGATGATTAGTTTTAAGTTTGGAATAAGCATTTAGCAAATTTGAATATTCAATAAATTCATCATCATTCCTGTCAGATTTAGCAATTAAATATGCTTCAAGAGAATCATTAGGATATTCATCTAAAAAGACATTCTTTGTAAAATCATTTGCCACACTCACAGAAAAGCAGTCTTCAGATATCAAAGGTAATTTTAAAGCTTTGAAAATATTAAATGTTACTTGTTGGTCTTGAACTTTCAAAGTGAGCTTACCTTTTTCAACATCAATCAAGGCTCTAGCAGTTGCCAATAATGGCCTTCCAAGGATGATTGGAATTTGCCTATCTTCTTTCATGTCAAGACTAATAAAATCAATTGGAAAAATAAATTTATCTACCTTAACAAGAACATCTTCAATAATTCCCTTTGGATAAACATAAGAGCAATCAACTAGTTGCAAAGTAATAGGAGTGGGTTTGCATTCCCCCAAACCAAGTTGCTCAAAAATTGACCAAGCCATTAAATTTATACTTGCACCTAAATCACTCAAAGCTTTTGCAAAAATAAATTACCAATAATGTAAGGGATTGTGAAACTACCTAGATCTTTGAGTTTTGGTGGCCATTTATTTGAGAATTGCACTAGATTCCTCTGTAAGGGAGATAGTTTCAAACTCACCTAGTTTTCTCTTTTTAGAGAAGATGTCTTTTAAGAACTTGACATAGCTTCGCATTTATTCAAAAGCTTTAGCAAAAGGAATATTTATGTGTAATTTCTTAAAGACATTGATGAACTTCTAAAATTGCTTTTCAAGCTTTTGCTTTTGGAACCTTTGGGGAAAAGGTGGTAGAGGATGGATGACTTGAGAAGTCCTTTGTAACATCCCATACTCTCATATAAAAGCCAATATGATATCATCGATGAGACAGAGCGTT
>NW_018397258.1:9061245-9061437 GCF_002168275.2 Theobroma umbraticum | reverse complement strand
ATGGTTGAAGTTAGTCGTGAAGAAGAGGTATATGACTAATCTAAGTGGGGAAGAAGAAGTAAGAATGAATTTTGAAGAAAAACGACATTAGTGGGCCCGCCTGCCTTTATTAAATAGAAGACGAGCGGGTAAGTATATATTTAAATATTATGGGACACTTTGATTGGGTGCAAACCTTATGTTATATTTGTA
>NW_018397258.1:9059982-9061145 GCF_002168275.2 Theobroma umbraticum | reverse complement strand
ACCATGCTATTTAACTTGAAAAGTAATTTCAAAAGGGTTATCAAACCTTAATTTGAAAGGATTAAAAGGAAAAGTCTTGTAAAACCCGATTTGGTTTTAAAAATGATTTTGATAAATCGAGAGTGTCGAGAGTAGGTTGGCTGTCACTTCAGTTAAGTGTGACCTTTGTGCGCAAGTGAGCTCTAGCTAGAGAACCTTTGAGTCACCGACGGGCTGTTAGACATGACTGGGGCTATGGTCTGTGATATATGTGGCAAGGCCATAGGTTGTTATATGTGGCTAGGCCACAAGTGATATTTACGGTTGCGACCACTTGATTTCTCTAATGTTGGCCAACATCATTGAGATCGCCATAGCATGTGGGGATTCGGTGGAGCAGAGCTCTTGGATGTTATTACGTGGAATGGGTCCACGAGTGATTACGATATTTACCTACTCGAGAGCCTTGTGAGTTTTTGATGCATACTCTTTTACATGGTGGAGAGTTGAGATTTCTTTGCAGCTCCCTTGGTTGAATAAAAGCTTTCAGCGCTTATTTGACGAACATGAGATGTTTTACGTTGCTGTACACTTTGATTTCTTTATATGCCACATATTTTGGGAACATGCTTACTATATATTGTTACTCACATTTGTATGACAATCAATGTTTTTGATATTCGAACTTAGTTTCGTAACATTGTTTTCGGCACTGTTTTGCCAAGTGAAATATTCTATTATAATTTACGTCATTATTTTTACAAGGCACAAATGTCCTACTAATGATTTGGTCTCTTAAGATCATGATTTGATTATTACGATTTTATTATTCAACTTACCTACCTTATGCTTGTTTCACATCTACGTCCTGCTCACGAAGCCGATGATCACTGAGTCTGTGAGACTCACCACCTTTATTTTCCTTTTGTAGATAGTGATCAGCCTAGTGTGCATTCATCAGCAATTTCAGTCCATCGCGGATAGGTATAGGCATCTCGTAGCACTTTATTCCAAATCGCTCACTATTAAAGGTCGAGTTGTCATAGAGTAAATTGTTATGAAAGTAGACAACTATGTCAGTACAAGTGTACATTTGGAGATTATAAGTCATGGTGTATTATTTTTACAATTATGTGGAATAAAGGTTTATTTAATTTATAAAGATCATTGTTCAATTCTCTTTA
>NW_018397258.1:9010448-9059882 GCF_002168275.2 Theobroma umbraticum | reverse complement strand
ATCTGAATGTAAGCTAGTTTAATTTCAAAATTATTTGCATTGATGGAAAGTCTTCTGATGCTTTGGTGTAAACTTGGCAAAAGAGGAACAACATAATCCTGCAATGCTCTATTTTCTTCAGGAACTATATTAATGGCATTGTTGCCCTTGTTGTTGTTATCCTCAGCCATTGTCTACTTTAAAGTTGCAGCTTGTAAATTCTCCCTTCGACGTCTTTTGAAAGTTCTTTCTATCTCATGATCAAAAGGAATTCAAGTTGTTTCTTTTTTGTATACAATGACCAAAGATATCTGCAAGCAAACAAAAACTAATATTAAAACAAGAAAAATAAAATTTGAAGTAAAACTAAATTGCTTAGTATTAATATTAGTAAAAATTCTAAAAACAAATCCTTGATAACGATGCTAAAAACTTATCATTTAAATTTGTACCTATGTAAGTATATGCATTGAAAAGATAGTATATAAGCAAGTAAAGTATTGATCCCATAGAGAATTGATCTAAAATTTTATTAAGTATTAAAATTAGAATAGTTTAATTTTATTCAAATAATTAAAATCTGAATTCTAATTAAACTAAAAAGTACTCAATTAAAACTAATTTAATTAAAAACTAAAGCAATAGGATAATTGGGTAAAAAGCAAGTCAAACAAGCCTAATATTACGATATTTCTTACATTTCATCTAAATCTTACCTCTATTTTAATCAAAACACTATATCTTTATGTGAATTAAAATTAAAATAGACTCATTAAGTTTAAGTTCTAATTTGGATACATAAGGCCTATAGGTATATTCTTATCTTATACACAAATCAATTAATATGATCATATACTATTTCAATTTTAGTCTACACTAAACTCCCTTTCCCAAGTTTGTTTAGGTTCCTAAATCAACTTAATTAGTGATTAGGTAATTAAAAGCATTAAGAACAAATTGGTATAAACAACTCAAATCCCATTAAAGATGCAAGAAAAAGATTAAAAATTTAGATTACATGTGAGTTCAATTGTAATCTTAGAAAAAGAAAATTAACTACTCATAATTGCAAAACAAATAACATTATATAAAATTCAACCATTGAGAGTAACAAGAAAAATAAAAGATAAGGAAGAAAACAAAACAATTGATTGCAGCTTGTTTCCCAAGTTTTTGCCTTAAATTTTAACCTCTTGAATCTCCAAAAGTTTTCTAACCTAATATCTCTTAAAAATATCCTATTTATACTAACAAACTTAACCTATAATTCCATAAGTTAACCTATTAATTTTATTGGGCTTAAAAGTGCAATAAGAGGCCCAAATATCGATTGTCAGCCTTAAAATTGCCATTCTCGCAACAACACGCCCATTCATTTTTTGACACAATTTTCTCTATCTTCAAAGCAAAATTAGGCACAGTGCTCTTATGAAAGTTGTAGCTTTATCTTTTAACTTTCCAATAGTTTACAAATCACATCATTTGGAGTTTTGTAACGCAAGTTATGATCAAAACACCAAAATATATGCAAACAGACTTTCAGGGCTTTCAACACCTTACTTTTCAAAATTAAGTCCAATTTTCTTAATTCTTAGAAATAAATAAAAACTAATAAATAATAACCAAATTAAAGGAAATAAATATAAAATTTAAATAACTCACTTAAAAATAAACTAATTATAAAAACAACTAAAAATAACTAAATTGTAATTGAAAATTAAGGACTTAGCTAATATTAATAACAAAATTTGACTAAAATAATTCTATAGAATAGAATTATCAAAGACATTAGCAAAATAACCACTAATTGAGAATACAAAATTTTGATTTATTCTGATTTAATTTTTTCTATCTAGCGTCATTGCATGTAAATCCAAAAATTGACATCTCTACAGAGAAATTGAGTAGGAATAGGACTACTAGCAGGCAATAAACCATAATATTACAGAAGAGATTATCAAAAATTACCTTTAACATTTGACTTTGTTCATCCTTTGCTCCACAGAATTCCTATAGAACCAACACTTTTGTCATTGATTTATGAGGAACAAATATATCAGATGAATTTAATCAAGACAAAACAAAGTGGTAAAGAAATAAAATAACCTTTCCCTTGCATCAAGTTCACCAAGATGCTCAATTCATGATTATATTAACTCTAGAGTTTCAAAGCTGATTTTTATTTACTTTTAATAAGTAAAAATGAATAAACAAATAAGGGAAAAACAACTGATTTCCCTACATAACAACTTAAATGTTTCTTGTAAAAATATTTTACAGCTATAGAGGAAAAGAATAAGAGAAAAATGGCTAATTGAACCTTACCTGTATGTCATTAACAAAACCTTTAATGAAATGATAGGGTGTTTAAACAATGAGATCAAATAAAAAATAAGGCCATAGATCAAGAAAAAATCCAAAAAAAAAAAAAGAATTCGATTAAGTCAATATTGAAGTAATAAAAGATCCTTTTATTTCATTTTTTATTTGAAGCTGATGATCGAAAGACATGCAAAAAAGGGTCCCCTGGATTCTAAAATTATGTAATCAATGTATGAGGAAAATATCTACTAAGTGAAACTACAAAAATTTGATTTATTCTGGTTTAATTTTTTCTATCTAGCTTCATTGCATGTCAATCCAAAAACTAACATCTCTCTAGAAACATGGGTAGGAATAAGACTACCAATAGGCAATGAACCATAGTATTACAGAAGATATTATAAAAAATTATCTTTAGCATTTGACTTTGTTCATCCTTGACTCCCTAGAATTCGTACAAAACAAACACTTTTGTCATTAATTTTATGGCGAACAAATATATTAGATGGACTTAATCAATACAAAACAAAATAGTGAAGAAATAAAATAAAAATCATTTCCTTTACATTATGTTCAACTAGATGCTCAATTCATGATTATATTAGCTATAAAGTTTCAAAGCTGATTTTTATTTACTTCTAATAAGTGAAAATGAATAAACAAATAAGGGGAAAACAACTAATTTCCCCACATAACAACTTAAATGTTTTTTGTAAAAATATTTTACATCTACAAAGGAAAAGAATAAGAGAAAAATGGCAAACTGAACCCTACCTACATGTCATTAATAAAACCTTCAATGAAATGATAGGATGCATAAACAATGAGATCAAATAAAACATTAGCCAATAGATCAGGAAAAAATCCAAAAAAAAAAAATTGATTGAGTCAATATCGACATAATAAAAAATCCTTTTATTTCATTTATGATTTGAATCCGATGATCAAAAAACATGCCCTGATTATAAAGCTTATTCATTGGAGAAAAAATTACAAGTAAGACGAATCTCAGACCATCTATGAAATGCAAGAGAATGCATATATATAAGAGATAGCTCATCTTGCGGCTATATTAAAAATAAGAAGAAAAAATCAATTAATAACTTGACAGTGCAGAAAAACCCAATCATTATGGTGGCCGGATTGCAGTTATGAGGTAGGATATTGGTGGAAAAATCAAAATCCTCACTCGGCAGTGTCATAATAGTAGTGGCAGACGCAGTTGAAAGGTTGAATGACAGTGTGGTAGTGGTTAAGGAATGTTGCTTTGCAATGAAAAGGCTTAAAGTGGAGGTTTTTTTCCAGGTTTTAAGTAAAACCTAGAATCTACGCAGGGAATTGGAGATGCAACGTATCGGACCCCGCACTTCTTGCTAGCGAAGTAAGCACCCCTACTGTTTAAGCTATACCCCTTTCTACACAAAAGGTAGTCAAGGCTGGATTTCTCTATTATTTGCTTTATGGATAGATACCAATTTGGTGGAGGTTCTAAATAAGCCTTTAGAAGCCTAAGAGACAGTAAACTCAGTCATGCATTGTTTAAATCACCTAATTATTAACTGATCATTATGATGCTTTGATCCTAGTAATTTACCCATTGTTTTGCCATTCAAAAAAAGAAATATGCCCATTGTTCTTGAGATTATTGTCTACTATATATTTCTTTAGTAGCTCTTAATCTCATCAATCAAGAAGGTTTTAACCTTAAAGGCTTAACTTCTTTCTCGACTTCACTTTCTACTTTAACAACTCTTCGTCATATTTTGAAGATTATAAGGCACCACCAAGATGGCCAACTGGACAACTTGTCTAGTTCTAAAGCCTTACCTTAGTTCCATTTTATTCATGTGATGGCATTGATTGCTAAATTATATATCTTTGCTAGAGAACAAATCAAAAATCGAAACCATTGGGGCCAAATGTATTAATTACTCTGTAAGCATGTATCCTATATATGATATAATATGTATGGTCTAATATTAGTGCCTAAATGCAAGTCAGAGAGGCAACAAAAAGAAAATCATCTATGAAGAAGAAAAAATCAATTAATACCTTGACAATGCAAAAAACCTAGTCATTGTGGTGGCGGGAATACAATTATGAGGTGGCATATTAGAGGAAAAATCGAAATCCTTGCTTGGCGTTGCAATAGCAGTGGCAGACGCAGTTGGGACGCTGAACGACAATGTGGCAATGGTTGAGGAATGGTGCTTTGCAATGAAACGACTCAAAGTGGAGGATTTTCGAGGTTTTAAGTAAAACCTAGAACCTACGTGGGGAAGCTTTACAGAAATCGAAGGATTAGGAGCATATGCTTTTGGAAGAAAACAAATGAGAAGAAGAAAATGGAGACTACAAAAACGAAGGCTAAGAGAAGCATCGATTCAATCTGTGAAATAAAGAAGGGCGAAAAATAAAAAATAAAACCCTTCAAATGCAAAAAACAAAGCCGTTTTGACACAAGGTATATCAAAAAAAAAATTAATTCAATTGAGAATGACAAGTATCAATCAATTGACTCAATCAGTTATCTTACTCTTATATATATATATATATATATATATATATATTACAGATTTTCATAATCTATAATTTATATCTAATATATATTAATTCAAAAACGTCATGTTATTATTATTATTATATTTTAAATAGTTTTATTATTTATAATATATATAAAAAAGGAAAAAAAGAAAGGAAAGATATAGTAAAAATGATTGTTTAAATAACTTAAAAAAATGATTATGTAATTGAACAAATAAAATTTCATGGGCCAAAAATTAATGAATACATTAAAAGTTATATAAAAAAGTAATATCTATTGCTGTTAATTACTAATTTGCAAAGGTTTATCCATAATCATCTAAATAAATATAAATAAAGAATGTTGCAAATGATGATATTTGTTATTAATTATTGAAACAATTTTTATTTTTGATTTAGAGGATAAGGATTTGAACTCTACTTTTTAAACAATAAATTATGTTTTAATCAATTTGATAATCAAATGTTCGAATGCTTATAAGATTAAAATTTAATAATAAAATTATTTCATTATTACTATAATATTTTTAATGATACTTTTATTTCATAATCATGATGTTATCGTCCAAAGAATTTGACAAACATTAATTTATATGTTTTATAACACAAATAATAATATGCTTTAAGTTATATAATAAAATATAAATATTTAAAAAGTTAAAAAATATATTAATTACATCTTGAGATATAAATTATGTAATTTATAAACAATTATATATTTTAAATTAGGATAGCATGAAAAAGTATAAGATCCACCTAATCCCTACTTAAAAGATAAAAGCTCGAATCCCTTTCCCCCAAATCAAAAAAATAAGAACAATATAACACCATCTGTCCTTATCATGGAAGTTGTAACTTGGATGCAGTAGAATTCACTAGGATGTTGACCTGGACTGCACAAAGCCTAAATTGAATTGCCAGAGCTGTAAGTTTCTGAAAAATATTATAAGATCATAACAGCCTCATGTAGACAAAACAACATGAAGGGCATGGAAATCTTTCAGATCCAATACATTTTTTTTTTGTCAAATATATATAAAATCTTCTAACGCCAACCATCTGCAATAATTTGATACTATCTTGATTCATAAATATCGAAAACTGGGGAACAACAACCCGCTTCTGTACATCATCATCAACCCCTGCCGCTTTTTATACAATTGCACACTGTCTTAGCTTCTATAATACAGTTCCAAAAACCTAACCTCAGAAACATCAGCCTATCTTTCACTTCTCTTTCAAGGTGTCGGGCGCAAGGACCAGATTTAATTCTTTAGACTAAGCAATTGATGCCTAATTGGCTATGCACGAGTTAGCTGATCCCAAGAGGTGTCAATACCAAAGAAAAACATACCAGCATCAAAAGATATATGTTCAGGGGACGGTGCATTAAGTTCTGCAGTTACAGAACCTTCAGGAATGGACTGGTTATCAAAAAGTAAGCTCTCAAGCTCGTAATATGATTTATCTCTCTCATTTACCTCCTTGAATATTTCTTCGTCATTTGTGGCCCCTGTTGTTTGAAGCTGCAAATGATCCACAGAAGATTTTTGATTGCCCTGGCTGATGCTGTTGACCCAATTGAAGTCCAAATCTGAAAAACCATAATTTGTGGTAGGTTGATTTAGATTCTGAAGCTGATTGGCATCTTGGTGTTCGTTGGACTGGGGAACAAACTGACTGTACAGTGGGGATTGGGAGGGTGCTGAGTTTGTAAAGACACCTTCCATGCTAGGCTGCGAGCTCTGATGTGTATATGTTCCCAAATTTGAGCCAGAACATACATTAGACCAGCCAATGGGATTCCTATCATTTGATGTTGTAACTGAAGAAGGGTTTTGTTGATAATGTGATCCATGAGCAGAAGTAAAGTTTTCGGAAGGAACATACGGAGTTCGGTTCATTGCTGAGGTGATTCCAGTATCAAGTCTTTTGGACATTTTGTTGGAAGAGACAAATTGGGAACCCACGTTACTAAGCTTAATACCTCGATCCCTTCGAATAACAGTATTATGCACACCTAGCAACTGCTGTGAAACTGAACGTGGCTGCATTGTGTTTTTATTTAAAGCATGCCGGCTACCCACACTTGGGTTATATGGGATCCCATATCTGGTGGAGGAAGAACAAGGGCGAATTATAGATGGCCTTGGGACATGATTTTGTGGTATGCAGTTCCCAGCAGCTCGAGTTGAAGTCAGCCTAGAAACTTGACTTTGCGATGTCAACCTAATAATGTCATGGCGTGGAGCTTGGTTAAGCTGGGGCACCGCTGTGGAGTTAGAAGTGACAGCAGCCTTTGCAACTGAAACTGGCATGGGAACATTTCTACCAAGCCTGAAATTCTTCCGCAGAGTCTTCCACATCTCCTCTCTATCAGTGGCATGACAATGATCACTTTTAGAAATACCTGAGTACCAATAACTACAGGGCGCACGCATGTCGCAAACAAAGCAATGGCACTGCATTTCAAAAGGACACACTAAATTTAAGAGCACCCAACTCTGAAATATAGCAGCAATCAACCATCTCAAAAGTTCTTCAAAAAAGAAAAACTTACCAGTTCACAGTGCTGTTCATGTGAGGTTGAACTGAAAGGAAATTTAGCACAATCATGCCGTGGATGGGGGAAATCTCTGCAAGCAATCTGCAACCAGATCAAAGGGAAATATGAAAGCTATCAGAAATTGGTGCCCATGAGATAACAGACTTGAATACATAAAGCAAGAAGAAAAAGAGTGAGTTCACCATTAACAGTTATGAAGCCAGCATGTAAATGACCCTAAGATCACTCAGCCCAGATTTCCCATGATAGAAAATTCTGAGCCTCATTAATACTTTCAATTTTTCGAGATTTCAGCAGCAAGATAAACCATTTGATCGATTTTGATATCAATCAAACAGATATACCATGCACCTAAGATCACCTGAGCACAAAGACAGTGTTTCTTTTTGATTCTCAACGCAGTATTTCTCTTGCAGCAACTTCAGCCCTGTAATATTTGCTATTAGGAAAAACTAGCTATCTTCATATCTCCTCTTTCTCCAAAAACTAGTGATCTAGTTCTTGCAAGAGGGAAGAACTATGGCACATATTCTCACTCCACCAGATGATAATAGTTTTGCAAAGGCCCAGTCCTCACTTTGCCATCCATGTTGGCACTTACAGCACAACAATGAACTCATGACGAAGGTCCTTTAGCAGGTTGAAAGAGCAAGTAAATGCATATCATAACTCTAAACTAAGTGAACATTCAAGAATGCTGGAGCTAAAAACATTAAATAAATAAATAAATAAATACATAAATAAATAAAACCCATCAACAGATTCAATGACGAAAAAGTAAAAACAATTACAACAAAAGAAGTTAAAAAGATTACCAAAAAAAAAGTGATAAAAAATAATAATTACCTGTCCTTTTTGGCCGACAATAAGCAATTCATCGGAATCCTCTTGGGGATCGTTAACATCGGACAACGCCTTATCGGGGTCACCTTCCAAAACGACGCAATCATCATCATCGTCATCAACGACCTTCCTGACCGTTGAGTTACACCACTTTGACTTCTTAGGGTTGACCTCCCCGACCACCACGACCTCATCAGGATCGTCGAATCCCTTATCAACAGCTTCCAGAACTTCCGATAACCAATCGTAGTCGTCCGCTTTCGGATCCTCCCAAGCCGATGTCGCCTCATCGTCGTCGGAGCTGATGTCGAAAATCAACGGATTCGACTCCATAAAAAAAAACAAATAAAAAAAAAGTTTAGGGTTTCTATCCTCAAATGAAATAAATTATACTAATTTTTTCATTTATGGGAATTGTGAAGATTTTCTAATTTGAAAATAAAAAAAGGAGAAATCAAAAGGAAAATAAGCGTTCGAACTCATGAAAAATTGAGAAGAACTATGGGGATTTGGGGTTTCTTTCTATAAGTGAGAAAGGAGAAAGGAGAATTTCAGGGTTTACGAACACAATTCATAGAAAGTTTCATGTGGGAACGTTAGGGTTTTTAAGGGTTTGTCTTTGGGTGAGAAATTGAGGGGAAAACGAAGCACGCAGTGGAGTGAACTCAAGTGAAAAATTACAAAAAAAAAAAAAAAAGAGAAAGCAATCGGAGAAACAAAGAAAACTAGGCATTTGTGCATTCCCTTAAGCAAAATGAAAAGGTGAGGGGCAAAATTGGAATTTAAAAGTTGTGAGAGAGGGGCTGGCGTATGCGCGCGGCCGGCACGTCCAGTTGCGCGAGCTCGCGCGGTAACGGATTCAAGGGTAGAACCGGAAATCAATGGTTGAGACTTTGGGTTTTCCCTTGTCAATCTTCAATCCGGAAGCCGGTTTTGGGTCTCCCCGTGGACTCTAGATTAGGAATGCCCCATTCCTTGAGATTGGGGAGAAATTTCGTGCTTGGACCATATTCTGTTTAGGAGTTGCAATTGCATACTTTTTTTGTATGACTATGATGACTATCTTTACTTAAAAATAAAAATGTGTAAATAGTTCGGTCAGTTCTATGTTAACAATTTTGTTAATAAAAGAGTTTAATTTAATTGTTTTCAAAAATCAAATCCAATGAACTTTTATAGCTAATTGATTCACTCAAATATCAAATTATTTCAACCCGCTTTGAAAAATCTAACTCAAACAAATTTTAATAACATTTTTAATAGATTTATATTTAAAGAATATAATATGTTAATATATATATATACATATAATAATTTAAATTTATATTAATTCAAATTCGATTTTTCATTCAATTTGATTAAAAAATTTACATATCTAAAATCGAACCAAATTGACCAAAATAATCAAACTTTAAAAATCAAACTCACTGGTAATTGTTGTAACCGAATTGAGTTGATCTAACTCATCTTAATTCAATTCAATCAATTTTTTTAACTCAAAATGATTTTACTCACCCTTACTCATAAATCACTAGTTATCCATGATCAAATCATGATGATAGGATAGATTTTGTTTTTTTTGCCTATCTACATATGTTAAAAGTTATCTCTAAATAGGTTATTGGTTGGCACGTATATAGCGTAATTATTTGATACATGGTAACTTAATTTGGGTTGAATTGAGGTTGGTAGGGAGTTGTTGGCTGATTTTGGACTTTTTAGATTTATGTTCCTTCACTGTTTTTTGGTTATCTTTGTATCTTTGAACTTTCCTCCCCTTTAAGTTGGTGGGCCCTGCATCATTGCACGGCCCTTTCTCTAGTGACAATTAATATGAACCCTTAACATTTTAATAAAAAAAACTTGTTAAAAGTAAAACTCGAGTCTAACCTTGGAGGTAAATGATAGTCACCCTTTAATATTACCACAATTTCTTTTCATCTTTTCTGCCATATCATCCTATTCAGGGAGTTTCAATTGTAGTTTTCGTAATATTATTTGTAACAGTTTTTTTTAATTTATTGGATAATTAAAAATTAGTTAAATTATGCAATTTGTTCGTGTATTATATAAAAAATTATGAATTTAGCCTTTATATAATAATTTATATAAATTAGATTTTTGTACTTTATCATTTTGTTAATTTCAATTTTTAACTTTAATATTGTTAAATTTCACTATTAAATATGTTGATATGATATTTTGACCAAATTGACGTGACATTAATTAAGATGACATGTCGTTGACTATTTAATGTGGTGTTGATTATGTGCTAACACAGTAATAATGATGAAAAGAAACATTAAATTGATAACTGCATATAAAATGGCATGCCCTCCCACAACTAGCATTGCAAACCAAATAGGACTTTGGCTTTGACTATAAACTCAGCTATGAGAAGCACTTCTACTTTCGCTTTGATCATCAACAAGCTTTCTTTTTTTTTTTTTTTAACAAATCTAGAAATGCAATACATATTCTCAGTAAATACAATTGTAAGCCAACAAAGATTTCAAAGTCTACAACATGCTTTAAATGAAATCATTTAATATGTTTTTTTATGGTAAAACAGCATATGAGAATGGTGAAGGCATTCAATCTGTTAGTCAAGATAAGCAAAATTTATTTCACAAGAAATCAAATATTTCAAACCTTCTTTTTTTGGACTACCATTTCCATTTCCCCCGAGCCTCATGCCTTCAGTACTCACAAGTATATAAACAAGGAAGATCAACTTAGTAAAAATAATAACAACTGAACCACAATATCTCATTGCAAGTATATCTAATTCCTTTTAATTGAAGCCAAGTTCACAGGACCAAGCATGAGCTGAGGTTAGAGCATTAAATTATGGTCAATTTTTGTTCATTGTGTTGCTTCATCATCATTGTTAGAGTCCTCTGCATCATTTGAAGACTCTCTTATACTCGATAATGACTTCTTAAAGTTGGAATTTGAAGTTAAGATTTGTACAATCTAACTTCTAAGATATGGGTTTAGCTCGTTATTGAAGGATTTGAGCATATATGTTGGATTGCTAAGGATTTAGTAATGTTTAGAAAAACTGGCATTTTTCGAAAGCTAGGATTTAATTAGTTTTGTGATGTTTTGATGTGCTTAAGGAAGATTGAGCAATTTGGGCACATTTGTGAGTTGAAATATGGCTAGAGCCTAAGGACTGAAGCTTGGTTGTGGGGCACCTTTAATTTGTCATTAAGAGTGGGGTTTCTTTTTGAAAATGCATGTTATGCATTACGCATGATGATATGTGCTACCATGGTACATCGAGATGTTATGTTCATGTTTAGATGAGTATGCCTAGGCTAGAGAATTGAATATAAATGCTTGTGTGTGTGTGTGTGTGTGTGCCTAGATGAATGTGCCTAGGCTAAAGAATGATGAATATATATGTGTATATAAATGCCTAGATGAATGTGCTTAGGCTAAAGATATGTATGTGTGAATTGCATGTGTTATGTTATGTGCCTTATGCAAGCCACATGGTGGCCTAAGTTGTGTGAGCTTGGACTAGGAAGTCTAGTGACTATGGTGAATGTCTAGGAGGAGATTACCCTAAGAATTGACTCCTTGATGGATTATGAACATTTGATACCTTTGAGATTAAGGGCACTTAAAGTCATACCAAGCTTAAAAATGATTGAAGCTCATCAAATATAATATGTGGTTTTATGTGGATTTATGAAATTGTGGAAGGCATGATGGCTTTGTTTAAGAATTATGAGGCTAAACTGCTTGAATATGTGAGGCAACTAAGCCATGAATCTTTGATGTAAGTTATTTACATTTATAAGGCTGTGATGTGAATTATGACTCATGAATTATAAAGGCAATGATGGCCCATGAATTTGATGATGTTCTGTTTGATATGTGAATTTTGGATGTTCATTTGATTTGAGGTTAAGTGGAGTTTATCCCTTATGACTATGTATGTGCCTACAAGAATGGTGGTAAGCAGGGATGATGGTGTTAGTCTCGCCTGTGATTCTCACCTGCAGTGCTTTGATGCCACCCATTAAGATTACTTCGGGTGATGCCATTTGTTAAGAGACTACTTCACATGATGATTATGTGTATGATGCCACCTATTTGAGAATACTCCAAATGTTGTCGTCCGTTAAGAGATTACTTGGGATGATGATTTTATTCTTTGCTTGTTGCTTTGGTATATGCATGATTTGATTCTATGCCTTTTACTTTGGCAAACACGTGATTTATTTCTCCAACAGCGGTTTTATCTTAAGCGTGATTTAACTCCACCGAATTGCCACTGTGTTGACTATGTCTTGGGAGGACCACTTAAAGATTGTGATATGATTTGTGAATGATACGACATAGCCTTAGATAGGCTTAGATGAAAATGATTTGAGCGGTTATAATGTCTTGGCAACTAGTGTGTGCCTATGTATATTTATGTGGATACGGCTTCGAAGATAAGACTAATAACATATGTATCATTATGGAGACTCCCTAAGGATGATTGATGTGCCCCTAAAATCGAAGATGTATGATTGAAATTTGGTTGATATTTGATGGAACACTTCGAGGTAAGCAAATTATAGATATTGAATATTGTGATTATGCTCGGCTACTAAAGTGAGCCTATGGAGCCTAATTTGATGACAGTTTTAAAGTTAAGCCTTAATTTGATATGCTTCGATATGGTGACATAGAGTTTAAAAAATTATAAATGTGATATGATGTTGAGTTGTGATCCAACAAGGTATAATACGATGAGATGTGTACGTAGGATATTAGGATAATCCTCACACTTTCATATTTTGGTGATGTTTGATTATAATTAATAGATAGCTAAATATAACTATATATATGTGTGTGCGTGTGTGTGTGTGTGAGAGAGAGTTACTATGCTATGTTAGCATTTTCCTTATTGAGTATTAGATGATTCACCCCTTTGTTGTACCATGTGCAGATAAGTGAAGTTGCAAAATTACATGACTAGTGTCGTTGTTTGGACAGACACATAATAGGCATCCGATAGGTTTTTGTTTCGATGTGTTGCTTGACTGAGTCTATTTGGGCCTTCCACCTTTGGATTTGGGTTAGTTTGTAAAGCATGCCAGGCACGATGTGCCATTTGTATTTGTAAGAGTCAAACCTGCTTGATGGCTAATGTATGGCCTTGTGAGAAATGTATAAAATATTGTATACAATTATGTGCCAAAGGGCAATGCTTATGTAATGGAATTTAAATGTTGTATGAAATTGTGGAATTGGATTCCTTAAGCTAATAATTTATGATTTTGGTGTAAATATTCTAGGCTTGCTTGAGTCATGCGAGCTTTGCTTGCTAGACTTGTGCGTCAATCATGATCCCCAGAGTTTGGATCGTTACAAAGATAGTATCAAAGTGTCCAAGTTAAAGAGTCTCAACTAGATTTGTGTCTGTTAGCGGAGTGTCGGAATTACTATAAAGTCTTGTTCATAGTTTGTAATAGCAGCATGAATTATGAATAGGAGGCTACAATGACTCCAAAATTCTTAGAAAACCAACCTACCTTCAAACTTTGAGTTACGAATTTAATTGGTGTTGCTCTGTTCTGGGTGAGGATGCCACCTTGAGGGATGAGTCACCATTAAGAGGAAATTAAAGCAAGATGCTCCCAACGATAAGTTAAAGTATGGATGTATTGTTACAACTGGAGGTCATAGTAAATGGGATGGAACTATTAAGTTCATTAGAACTAGAAGGTTGGGTAAGCTATGGCTTTGACCTTTGGTAGTGAATTGGATTTATGGAGTTATGTTATTAAGGCTGTTTTGTGTTGATGTTACACTCAAAATAATTCTAGTTTGTTGGAGTGCCAAAGTGACATAAGGAAACATGCTTAATGTAAGAAAGGCAATAATTCAGTTGGTACACTAATTGATAATGCACGATTTTCTAGTTGCTGGACTTGATCATTAATGGTAATATGGTGAGTTACCGAAATAGAACCTTATATTTGACCTTGCAACCATAAAGGCGGGCATTATAGTAAAAAGGTGAAATATTTACCTTGTTAGCATGATTGACTGCAGTAGATAATGCATAAAGACAATGTAAAATAGAGGTTATGGGGTAGGCAATAAGAGAACCTATCACCAAACACCTTTTCAAATTACTAGGGATAGTGAATAGATGAAGATTGATATATGATTGTGAAGCTTAGTACTAAGAGATGTAAAATCTGATGTTTTGTGGATGATAGATATTTGGAGACCATTGCCTAACCAGGCTTATACCGAATATTATGATGAAAGTGGTGCAAGATTGCTTAGTAACAAAATATGCCTAAGAGATGATTTTGGCATACTATATAAATGTGGAATAGACACATTTGAGTTGATGTTTTGGAGTATGTATTTGTAAGGAAAAGCAAGTTTTGTAAATTACAAGGTACATGATCATAAACTATTGGAAGCTTACTGAGTATGTAAGCATATTTTTGGAATCATATAATTTATGAACTTGTGTGCATTGTCTGGATGAAAATATCCCATAGATGGATTTGTGTTGATTAGTGTAATATGTACATAAGTCCTATACAGTTTGAATGGAAGAGCAAGACTTTTTGGTAGATTTGATGATACAAACTATTGGGATAAATAAGTTAGATTGCTATTAAGCATGATTTAGGTTTTCGAATGATTTAATCCTTAAGGGATTTTAATGATAGTATGAGCCAATGGAAAGGTGACTTTGATAGTTTTTACACCTAAAATGAGTGAATAAATTTGACACCTAAGTGATGTTGCCATTGATCACAATTGGCATCTTTAAGACTAACTTTGAATTTGAAGTAAGTTTAAGAATCCCTTGGTTTAATGATTGTGGTTTAATGGGTTTATCTTGGGACAAAGTATTTGTAGTTAAGTATAAGCATAACTTTATGCTTAAAGTTTGGACCTTAATGTAGTAAGTAGAGTGCTGGCTTTATGGGAAGAATGATTACGTGTATGATGCAAGTCTAGTAGAGCATAGACTCCTACCTTGTGACTTTGATATTCCGCCAATGGCTTCGACACTGAACGATGACTTTGATATTTCATCAGTGGCTTTGGCATTGGACGATGATTATTGTAAGTTGTCAGTGTTTTAATCACTAGTCATGTTTGTCATGACAAGGTAAATATTTGATACTATCTAGGGAGGATTGTTTTTTTGCATGTGCTTGATGGGCAACGTTGTTTGAATAAGTTTCCTGAGATTTTTTTGATCAATGATTCTGATTGAAATATCATATATGAGCCTAATAAAAAGGCCAAATTTGAACGGCCATGAGTTACTTATGATCTATCGAGTAGTACGTGAGTATATGCTCGTAAAGAGAGCTACCATTTATAACAAAGGTTAGAACCCTAGAATTGTGATGTTGTTGCTATTAGGTTACATTTGAGGTAATGTGATATAACGTAGCTTTTAATGACGAGAGTATGGTTACTACTTTAAGCACTAGACCACAAGTTATGGATTCGTATCCATTCTCTGAATCTCCTTGATAAGGTAGTTTGAGAATGTTGATTTGAGGCAATGATCTCTTGCCCAACATGTAGATCCGACAATATTCTGATCTTAATATGCCTGTGGAGGCAAAAGACACAAATCTGAAGAGACCCTGATATAGATAAGGCAAATATTGAATTGTGATCCATTGCGTATGGCGTTATGATTTATGTGTTGAAAGGGACAACTAGACAAATTGGCAGTCATGATTGTGGCCGACATTCTATGTCGATGAGTTTGGAAAGAATATGTGAAATACACAAGAATGGCTCTTCATATACTTAAAGGGCACCCATTTATTTGACAAATCCCTCGTTTGAATTTTGATAAAACAATATTGGCTTTGGAAAAATATGTGATGTTTAAAAAGGGTTCAAGTAAACATTAGTAAATGGAAATAATGGAGAAATGGCCATGGCTAGGCTAGTAAGCCAGACATTTGAATTATTTGAAAAGTTGGTCAACTATTCGATGATTTGTTTAAAATTACATTTAGATGTATCCCTTATCTATGTGCTGATGCAAAAGGGGACATCATTATTGATTGGTATTGGGAAAGGCTACAAGAGGCACTTTAAGTGTCAGATGAGGATTTAAAGTACGAGATAACATCCATAAATGGATAGCCAGTACAAGCTCATGATGTGAATGCTCGAAAACATGTTAAAAGCTGATGTGCTAGATTGCTAAATCTCTTAAAGATTATTATGTGGATTTGATAAAATTTGACTAGACTGATGATTTTAAGTCTAGAAGTTTAATGGAGCATTAATGTGTTTTGAGGTGTAAAATTTTGAAGATCGTGATTAAAGCTTTGTGATTGCAAGGTGAGACATGTTTGATCCGTGAACATGATTAGTGAAAGCAAAAAAGGTGATGACTTGGCCCTCGAATCAATTTTTATTTGATAGGAAGATGCTTAGGCACAATGAGTTCATTACGAATTACGGTTACATTTGTTATGTATACTTGTGGACCATTTGATATGGCCCGATGTATATCAATGAACATGACTTGGAGCTTAAGGTTCCTGTTGGTGATGCTCATTCATGGAATGATGCAGTAAGCTCGGGTTAAGCTTGACTTTATATGATTCTTGAACTATTTACCATTGGAAATGCTCATAGATAAGTAAAAAGTCACTACTCTGATTAAACAAAATTCAGGGACAAATTTTTTATGAAAAAGGGAGAATGTAACACTCTTGATTTTGACATAGCCTATACGTAATAGGGGCTAAGTTGTTGAAGAGTAAATTTGAACCTCAATGTGTATGCTTGTGGAATATGTATATGAACTACTATGTGTAGAGAGAAGGATCTTGAAATTTGTTGTATATTAAGAGATTTCTTTGATGATATGTGGATGTGTTAAGTGTAAGAAGCATGCTTTATGATACTTAGGCAAAAATTTTATGAACATATTTAAGGAATCCAAAAGTTGATGTGGAGATTGGAGTTTTGATCTTATGTTTGGGTGTTTGATTAAACGATTTGAGTCATATATGAATGGTTTGAGGTTGTGGAAGAGATTTAGAATGGGTTTAGACTTTAAAAAGAACAATTTTTACAATTCTATATCTGAAAAGTCAAACCTAAAGCATAGAGGGTTAGTCTTGTGAAGTAAAAGGTAGGGAAAGTCATGCATTCTAGTCTAAGATCAACTATTGGCTCTTTGTAGTCGATCCTAGGAAGGAAAAATGGGAGAAATGTAAACCTTTTGGTCTAGGATCAACTATAGACCCTCCATAGTCCATCCTATGAAGGGGAAATGGGTGAATCATAAAATATTTTACTCCAAGATCGACTACAAATTCTCCATAGTCAATCCTAGGTTGCCTAGTTAGACTAAAACAGGCTTAAAAGCCTTAAAACTCAAAAATTTCTTCATTTCTCTCCTATTTTGTTGTTCTTCCACCTTTTTCTCTTAAACTTCACACCTTCCAAAACCTTCAAACTCCATCAACAAATCTTGGATTCTAAATGTCAATGGTAAGGATTTTTACTTACCTAAAAAAAAAAGCGAGAAAAAGACTTAGCTTTGATGATTTTGTTTTCTCTCTCTAGCCTCTTAAAACCCTAAGCCATGAATAGATTTTTGGAACGATTTAAAGCTAATCCGAGCTTGGGAAAATGTTATTGAGGTAAGATTAAATGTTTATACTGATTAGTTTTCAATTGAATCAATTAGATTCTGAAAAATGCAATTTCTCTAGCATAGGTAAATCTCCCTTAATTTGACTGGAATTTGGAGCCAAGATTCATACAATCTACCTTCTAAGGTATGGGTTTAGCTCGTTATTGGAGGATTTAAGCTTATATAATGGATTGCTAAAGATTTAGTTATTTTTTGAAAAGTTGACATTTTTTGAGAGACGAGATTTAATTAGATTTGTGATGGTTTTATGTGCTTAAGGGAAGATTAAGCAATTTGGGCACATTTGTGAGCTGAAATATGGTTGGAGGCTAAAGATCAAAGGTTGGCTATGGTACACTTACAATTTGTCATTATGAGTGGGGTTTATCTTTGCAAATGCATGTGATGCATTACGCCTGATGATATGCGCTGCCATGGTACATCGAATTATTATGTTCATGCTTAGATCAATATGCCTAGACAAGAGAATTGAATATATATATGTGTGTGTGTGTGTGAATATGACTGCCTAGATAAGTATGCCCAGGCTAGAGAATGATGAACATATATCGGTATATATAATTGCCTAGATGAATGTGCCTAGGCTAAAGATATGTATGTGTGAATTGCATATGCTGTGTTATGTGCCTTAGTGCAAGCCACATGGTGGCCTATATTGTGTGAGCTTGGACTAAGAATTCTAATGACTATGGTGAATCTTTAGGAGGAGATTACCCTAGGCAATTGACCCCCTTGATGGAGTATGAACATTTGATGCCTTAGAGATTAAGTGCGCTTAGAATCGTATTGAGCTTAGAAGTGATTGAAGCTCATCAAATATGATATGTGGTTTTATGTAGATTTATGGAATTATGGAAGGCATGATGGCCTTATTTGAGAATTATAAGGTGAAATTGCCTAAGTATGTGAGGTAACTGAGCCATGAAACTTTAACATAAGTTATTTACATATATTAGGCTACAGAGCTTGATTAGAGATATGAATTATAGCTATTGAATTATAAGGGCAATGATGGTCCATGAATTTGATGAATGTTCTGTCTGATGTGTGAATTCTGGACATTGATATGATTTAAGGTTGAGTGGAGTCTAACCCCTATGACTATGTATGTGTCTACAGGGATGGTGGTAAGTAGGAATAGTAGTGTTAGTCTCACTTGTGATTTTCGCTTGCAATGCTTTGATGCCACTCGTTGAGATTACTTTGGGTCATGCCATCCATTAGGAGACTACTTCAATAATGAATATGTGTATGATGCCACCCATCTGAGAATACTTCGGGGTAATGTCATCCATTGGGAGATTACTCAAAAGGATGTTTTGATTCTCTGCCCGTTGCTTCGGCACGCACGTGCATGATTTGATTCTCTACTAGTAACTTTTCCTTGAGCATGATTGACTTCGTCAGTTGGCCACTATACGAGATTTGACTATGTCCAAAGAGGACCACTCAAATATTGTGATCTGATTTGTGAATGATGTGATATAGCCTCAAATAGACTCAGGTGAAAATGATTAGAACTATTATTATATCTCCACAAGTAGTGTGTGCCTATGTATGTTTATGTGGATGCGACTTCAAGGATAAGCCTAATAACATATGTATCAAGACTCCCTAGGGATGATTGATGTGGCTCTAAATTGGGAGACATATGATTGAAATTTGGTTGATGTTTGATGGAACACTTCGAGGTAAATGAATTACAGATATTGAATATAGTGTTTATGCTCGGTTGCTAGAGTGAGCCTATGAAGTGTAATTTGATGATGGCTTTAAAGTTAATCCTTAATTTGATATGCTTCGATGTGGTGACATGGATTTTTAGAAAAGTATGAATGTGATACATCATTGAGTTGTGATCTAGCAAGGTATAATACAATGAGATGTGTATGTAGGATATGAGGATGATCCTCACACTTTCATATTTTGGAAAAGTTTGATTATATTTGATAGACGGCTAGATATGTCTATATATATGTGTGTGTGAGTGTGTGTGTGTCTATGAGTTATTATGCTATGTTAGCATTCCCCTTATTGAGTATTAAATGACTCACCCTTTTGTTGTACCATGCGTAGATAAGTGAACTTACGGGATTGCGTGGCAAGTGTTGTTGTTTGAATGGACACAAATTGGCATCCAGTAGGTTTCCATTCTGATGTGTCACTCTGCTGAGTTTGTTTAGGCCTTCCATTTTTAGATTTTGGTTTTTTGTAAAGCATGCCATGCATGATGTGCCATTTGTATTTAAATAAGGGTTGTAAGATTTGAACTCGCTTGATGGCCAATGTATGGCCTTGTGAGAAATGTATAAAATATTGTATACAATTATGGGCCAAAGGGCAATGCTTATGTAATGGAATTTAAATGTTATATGAAATTGTGGAATTGGATTCCCTTAGCTAATAATTATGATTTTGGTTTGAATATTCTGAGGCTTGCTCGGGTCTTGTAGTCTTTGCTTGCTAGACTCATGTACCTGTCATGGACCACCAAGTTTGGGTCGTGATAGCACCACAAGTGAGACTTAAAACTCCTATAACAAGTCTTTAAATTTCTTTACAATCCTCTCCATAACTTTCCCAACAAGCTATGATTAAAGAAAATGAAAAACTTTTTAAATTCATTATTCATGCATTAATTAGGGTAAAAACTTAAAAAACTAAAAAGGATAGAAAAAGATTAAAAATAGTACCAAGTTGATTTTTGCCTACTGTCGAAATGGCCATACTCATGTCAAACATCCCTTTGGTTTTCTTGATCAATTTTGGTCCTTGACTTAATATTTGGATACCTTCTTTCTATTGTCTTATAAAGACCAATTTTAACTTCACTGTCTAAACAAAAGCCTTCTCCATATTGAAACCTACAAAGAATTAATGGGATTAATCAATAATTCAATATAAAGAATTACATAAAATTTTCACGTAAAAGTTGAAAACAATCAGCATTGCTTAGTTAGGATTAAGAAAATAACCAACTGCATGGAGTGGTCTACGAAGCTACAAATCCTATCTTGTGTCAATGATTTTCCAAATGTGATCATATATTGTCCTTTGATGATTAAAATTTTGAGCAATTTGTTGTTTAGCTCTATCTATTGCTTCAAATATATAACCCATGGTAGGTTTGGCATCACCATCCACAAGCTGTAAGGATTTACACATTTCAAGCAATATTTAATTGACTTCAAAAATTTATCATCACTCAAGAGAACAATCTTTACTTTCATAGCTTCCTTTTTTGAAGAAAAATGACTTTTGTGAAGGAAACATGGCTTGAAGTAGAACCTTGTTATCCTCAAAACTCTACAAAGTAAGAAAAAATGTAGTAAACCTAGTAACTCTAGCTCTTTGTAGTTCTTTCTTCTTGGAATACTTCTTGAACAGGTTAAGATCCCTAGTATATCTATAAATAAAAACACACACTTGCTTGGCTTTATGTATTGTTTTCTTGAAAACGGGTAGATCACTAATATCATGTAAGATTAAGTTAATGCAATGGGCTACACAAGGAGACCAATACAATTTTTTTCTATTCTCCATTAATAATTGTTTAGCAGAAACATAAGTTGGTGTGCAATTAGTCACCATTTGAACTACATTCCCTTCTCCAATTGCCTACACAAGTGAGTCTAGTAACTTAAACAACTCATATGCATCTTTTATAACTCCTGAAGTATCTATAGACTAAAGAAATACTGTTTCACTAGGATTATTAATAAAAAAGTTTGTAAGAGATCTTTACTTTGTGTTTGTCTACCAATCTGGCATCAAAGTGCATCTAGTCCTTGTCCATTCTTTTTCTATTTGTCTAAAATTGACTTAACATTGTCAACTCTGTTCTTTAAGAAAGTAACTTTAGCTTCACGGTAAATTGGAAGTTTTAAGCCTCTACCATACTCACTGACCATTTTCATCATTGAAACAAACAATGGACTCTTCACTAAATTAAAAGGTAATGCATGCCTATATAAAAATTTGCATATGATATGAACTACTAGTTCTCTATGTTTTACCATTGTATTTAATGTTGGTTGTTTATGTCCCTTCTCATATATCCTTTCCTTTTTCTAAATGCATCCATGCTACTTTTTTGTTTCATTTATTCTATGGTATGATATTCTTGTTCTTCTACTTCTTCAATTGGAAAACATTCTTTTTCATTAACCCAATTCCTTTCTTGTATAATTTAACTAAACTTCTCACTCACATCATCAAGACATTGCATACAAGGAGCCATATTATCATGATCACTAGCAAAATGGTGTTTTATTGTACTTATGCCACTCTATACTTAAAGCCCACAAAAATTTCATCTTAAATGCAATATACTTTTGTCAATACGAGAGCAATGCTCCCATATTGGATCATCACTCTTTGCTTCACTTGTCCTTTTTTTCTTAGGAGGCATTTCCTTAAAATAATTTTGAAAAAATTAGTTAATGAAATATTATGTGCTTTAAATTGTTTTTTTGTTCTAACTTCTAATTAATTTCCATGTTGATGAATTCTAGCAATAATTATACAATTTCAAAAAAAGAATTGAAACTAAATTAATATTTACTAATCTAAAACTAAAACCAATAACATCCATTACAATTAAAAACTTCTAAATTTTTACCCATTCATTTAGACTAGCTAAAATACAAATAGTATATATATTTTCAGAATAATAAGTTAAAAACTCACCTTGAAAGAAACTTAAAAGTTGCAAAGTGCAAATTTATGGATCAACTGATGAGAAGAAAGTTTTGCTAACCATTGGAGAATTAGAGATTGACGAAGACAAAATCACAAAAAGCCTCTTAACTATTTTTGATTTTTTCCCTTAGAGGACAAAGCTAAATTGCAATCTTTTAGAAGCTTTAGTCTTTAGTTAACTTAAATTCTTGAAAAATATTAAAAAGAGCACTTAAGACATATTGTCTTTGGAAAAATATTTAGACTTCAAAACTTTTCTTGTATTTTAACTCAATTTGAGTTACCTAAAGTTAAATCAAATCTTTTAGACTTTATTTGTGGATGGTATAAAATAAAGTAAAACATTACATTTTGCTTAGATTTAACTGAAAGATAAAAGTCAAAATTGAATCAAAGTATCCAATAAATTGGAAACCTGACCCAGCCTAGATTCATTAAGATTAAGTATATTGTGTGTATCGTATGTATCATGTGATAAGCATGATGCACTAATGTGTTGGATGATGCATTTTTTATAAGCACTCAAATAAGATATATATACTAATACATGTCATTTTTTATGCGTATCGTATCGTATATAGGTATCATACAATATTGATGACTATGGTTGCAACAATAAATTCTTATGATGATATAGTTACTTTGGCAAGCACACATGGTGATTGCATCCTATGATGATTAAGGCATTAACTGGATAATTGGTAGTGACGCAACATATCATTTTGTTTCTAAGAAGGAACATTTCACTATCTACAAAGCAAGAGACTTTAAGGATACTAAGATAGGAAAGAAGATTATCGTAGGTTGTAAGAATTAGTGATATTTGGAAACAAGTATTAGTTATACGTTGACTCTAAAGGATGTGTGACATATTCCAAATTTAACAATGAACTTGCTTGTAGTGAATGTCCTTAACAAGGAAGAATAAAAAGGTCAACAAAAAAGTGGATAGTGAAAACTTTTCAAGGGGTCTATGCTAGATGCAAAGGAAAATTTGTGTTGTACAATGTGCAAGACTTGGTTGAAATTGTATAGTGGTTAGAAAAATATAGTCGAGGATGATGCTTCACCAAACTAATGGCATATGAGGTTGGCACACATAAGTGAGAAAAAGGTTGCAACTTTTGGCAAAATATTCCTTCATTCTTTCAGCCAAAGGTGTATCTTTAAACCTTTGTGATCATTATTTAAATGGTAAGAATCATAGAGTTATTTTTCGTGCATATTTTATAAGGAAAGAGAATAAATTGGAATTGATTTATTTTGATATATGCGGTTCCATTGAGGTTAAGTTTCTTGGTAGTAATAAATATTGTTACTTTTCCTTATGATACTTCACAAAAAACTTGGATGTTTTTGTTGAAACAAAAAAGTCATGTACTATAATTGTCACGACTCATTTTTTGTGGTCCGTGACTGCCGAAAGAACCTACATGGGTATGATCCACTAGACTCAAACAAGCCTCTTAATCACCATGTGTGGGCTAGTCATCCACCATAACCATTCATACAAGCATACAATATAAATAAACTCATACATACATAGGTGCCATCACACACGTATGGAACTTCTCAACATAAAATGTGGAAATGTTTTCTTTGATTAATAACATTTGTGTAACACATATTTCATATCAACATTCACATGCATTCTATGGTGCTCTTATGGGCTTTTAAGCCATCATTCATCACATTTGTATAATTTTGTGTGCGTATAATGCCAAACATTTGCTTCATAATCAAAAACATATTCAAAAATTTATAAACAAGAAAACAAAGACCAACTCATTAACAAATATGACTCGACCCTCGAGGTTGCAAGTGACTACTAGATAACCTACCAAGAAAGAAGGAATCATTTCTCCATGACACGAGTTGCTACATACTGATCTGTAAAAAAGAAAAATAAGAAACTAACATGTAAGTCATAAAGACTCCATGAGTGAATATTGGAAAGGATAATCTAAGGGGAAGAGTTTTGACATTAACACATAATTTTCAAAAACAACATGTATTTCATAACCTCATTAGAATCCCTTCCAAATGCTTAGTAACATCATTTCAAATCATTTATCATAACATATCATTTAAATCCAAGTTATGTAAATGATTACATAAACAAGTTTATGTAAATGATTACATAAACAAGTTTATGTAAATGAGTATAAAACATTTATGAGGAGAAAGTAAAAAAATCTCCATATGTTGGGTACTAGCACCTTAGCATTTGGTAATGGTACCATTATTGTATATAAACCCAAACGGTGGGTATCATTCATCACATATAAACCTTTACTTTCCTTTCACTCTTCATACTTGCTAGTTCTCTAAATAATCATTCCATACATGAACACATAATTTATAAATCCCATCATATCAACATCCTAAACTAGAACAACAGCATCAATCTTATCTATAACATGTAGTTAACCATATTAACCTCTACTCTCTAGAATATTTTCTAGGAATTATTAAAACTTACTAAATGTGAGTGGTGCCAACCATAACTTAAAGCCAATAGTGGACAAAATCCCCATTATCTTGGATTTCTTGAACTATTTTGACTGACATTCAGCCTCAACCATATTATACTGGTGCCTGCCTTAACTCAAGTAGATAGTGGATAAATCCCAACTATATTGGATTCCTTGAACTTTTGTGAGTGGCGTTCAACCTCACTCACTTTTGAGTGATGCTTGCCCCAACTCAAGCAAATAGTGGATAAATCCCCACTATTTTAGATTCTTTATGTATAAGATTTATCATATCCATAACTCATTTCATGACTTCATAATCATGCTTATTAAATCATTCTTATACGTAGCACATCAAGTACGTGGAAACTACATCACATATGAATTCATAATCATACATTGCATACCATTGTACACATTGCATACCATTGTACATAGTTCATCATCCTTACAATAAGTGGGAATGTCTAAGTCTACCAAAACATATCATTAACATAACATACATTTTATATTAATTCATAAACTTATGGGTGGGATTATTCACATCCACCATACATTACCTTACTATACATGCCATTCATACTCATCATACCATTGGATTCATTTTGAAAAAAACCATTGAAAGAGCTTGACCTCCCTTGTTGAAAAATAATATGTGATAGAGATATTTACATAAATAATAGATTCGAAAACATCTTTAAAATCGTTTGTTTTCAAAACATTTAATTCATCATTATAAAAATGGTATTTAATCATGCAAGATTAAAAAACCTCAATAAATCATGTTTTTTTTTACGTATATAACATACTTGGAAAGGTATATCCATTCACCTTGACAAAAACGCGTTCCTAAACCTCACTTCATTAAACCTTGCTCATTCTACAATGCTTAAGCTCAACAGATCCTAACACAATAACTTCTATCATAAGTTTCAAAATTTTCTAACAAATTTATTTATTCAAAACTAGTCAAGTAAACTAATATTCTTTGATTTAATCTAATAAGCTATTAAACTTCAAACCCAAATCATTTATTGTGCAAGCTTAAGTGTCTTTACCTCAACAACATCTTTAGAGAGAAAAACCTCCAAAAATTCTCAACTCAAAGGAGGGTTATATGTTGAAATTCATAAAAAAAAATAAAAGTTAGGTTATACCTATGGGTTTTGAACTCAAAAATGGGTAGATCTTACCTCATGATCGACCTTCCTTACCTAGGGATTGACCCTTCATGCCTTAATATGCAAAAATCTATTCTTTTGGTTTCCTTTCTCTTATATTCTTTCAACCTTCAATTATCCAAAAATATAACACCATATTTTGAAGAAATTTATAACCAAATGATTGGGAAAACTAGTCCAATAATCAAGTCAAAATATAGTTCATCTATACTCAAAATTTACCAAGTTTCACTTAATGAAAAATTGGGGTTTCACATTAATATTTTCTAAAATTTTATGCATGGCAGAAAAGATGATAACACTATCCTTGAAATGTCTTTGTGCTAACAATGGTGGTGAGTACACTTCTAAATGTTTAAGAAAATGGAATACAATTATAATACAATACATAATAGAAATTTAATTTTTTTTCCTAAAATAGAACCATAATGTAAATAAACTCTAACTAAAGGATTAAGATCATTAACTTAATGTTCTTGGAGTCAAAATCATAAGGATTCAACACAATTTCAATCCGATTCACGACTCTGGGTTGTAACAAACCATAAGTTGTCCAAGTATACAGCCTTTAAAAGTGATCCATAAGAATGACAATTATGAATAACGCCAAAGGAGACTAGAGTTGTTTATACTTGCAAAGCCTAGTACTTGTTAGGGAAAGGTGATCAAGTGTTTCTTTTCCCAAATGGAAATAGAAAAACACAGCCAAAAATAAAAAAGAACTTTAATCAAGACAATGAGAAAAATCTTATAACCTAGATGCAATTTGTAAGGTTTTCTCTTCCTTTTCGATTCTAAATGATTGAAACAAAAATTGTCAAAACATTAATCAAAACAACAATTTTTAAACTCTCAATTAAAATAATCAATAGTAGGAGTCGACCCTTAAGAGAGGAAGGAAACGTAGGCAAAATTGAAGAAAAGAGTGAATCGATAGCTCACACGGTTAAGATGGTGAATGTCAAATCACAAGTTTGAAACTCTTTCTAATTTTCATCACTTGCCTCTCAAGATTATGTGTGTTCTGTTTAGCAGTCTTATAGTGTTAAATGTGCCTCTTACACCTTTTCGAATATGTAACATAAGCTTCATATTTATAAATAATTAATTGTTGGTCCTAATGGAGTGCTAAATGGGGTGAATAACATTTTAAAAAATTTGAAGAAAACTTTTGAGGTTGAAAAACTTTTGGAGGATTTTGAAAATGAGAGTTTAAAACTTCTAAAGGTAAAAAATCACTAAAGAAAGAGAGGGTAAAGAGAAGTGGACAAAACACAAGTATTTATAGCGATTTGGTCCTCTTGACCTACATCCCTTACTTTGATCTCCTAATTAAAGATTTTCAACCCAGCTTCACTAAACTAGTGGAATTAATAGCTTCCATCAAGCTTTTACAAGGTAAGCTTCTAACCTAAGCTCAAAACCCTTACAAGATGCAAGTGTAAAAAAAAAGTTTTTGGTCTTCTAAGCTGAAAATCACTTTAGATGACTTCTTTCTTTGAGTTATGACTGTTTGAACCTTTATTTATATTTAGAGGATAGTTTCTAACTGTTAAAACAGTTTTGGAGTAGAAATAGCCATTATAGTGTCTTTTAACGAGTATTTTTAAATTTGCTGGCCTTGCTTTGTTAACCGGGTAATGGTGAACTTTAACTAGTTAAAGCTTTTTTGTCTGGTAGTTTATTTCATTGTGTTAACTAATTAAAGATGGCTTTAACTGATTAAGCCTTCTCTGACTTGCACTGTCTCGTAGCTCTTTTCATTGTGTTAACCGATTAAAAGAAGCTCTAACTAATTAAAACCATTCTACTTTCAAACTTCTCCATCTAGCAGTGTTTCTTTAATTGGTTAGTCCTCCCTTTAACTGTTGAGGCTTCTCTTCCTTCAACTTTGACCGATCGAAATAAACGTTAATTGATTAAAATATCTTCAAATTTGAAATCCTTCATTTAGCTCTTTTTCAACGGCAACTTCACTTTGAATTCACATTTTGGCATTTCTAGGTACTTCAAGTCTTCAACTTTAACCAATTAACCTTTTTGCTTAATCGATTAGCACGCCTCTATCTTTAACTTCTAGCATCTTCTTAATCAGTTAAACCTGGTGCTAACTAATTAAGACTTCTTTGCCTTGCTTTTATATGGCGCCTAGTTTTTCTTTAACTAGCTAAAGCTCCATGTTAATCAGTTAACATTTTTCTGCTTTCACTTAGCCATTTGTTCTTTGCTCTTTTAACTGATTAATCATTTTTGCAACATAGCAAGCTTCTTAACTTGCTTTCAAATAGCAATTATATTAAAGAATTTAAGCTTTCTTTTGCTCACTTAAATTATATAATTAGACACCAATGAATAGGAATGTTTGTTATGATAAAAAATACATGAAGTTAATATTTTTTTTCTCTTATTTTTGATGATGACAAAACACTCTTAGATTAAGAGTGCAATGGCTATGTTCAGTATGAACGCTTTAAATCTTTATGCATAATGAGGATTACTCCCCCTTAGTTAATGCATCTAATTTTCTTTAAAGATTTGTAATAAAATATTTATAATAGTCACAGTAGTTAAATAAGTTATATTGAATATCTATAATAACTAGCACAAATTAAACATAATGACCTATCAAACTCTATTTAACTTAGTCTTCCTTCTCCACCTTTTTGTCATCATTAAAAAAGATATTCAAAACTCCCCTTTAATGATTGCATTTAGATTTTCTTTTAATCTTTAAATTAGATTTTAATAAATGGGAATCAGAAGCAATCATACAATTAAGTTATACAAGCTTATAGATATTGTTCAGTACCTTCAAGACTCAAGCTTGTAACTATTTAAGAACTAATGTATAAAAGTTAAATCATTTCAAGAGCTTGTTAAGGATCACTCAAATAATGTTCAAGCAAATCTGATCATTTTGTCATAATCAAAACTATAATAGTTTTTAAGATAATAAACTTCCCCTTTTTGATATGACAAAACTGTGAAAATAATTTGCATTTGAAATGATTTTAAAATCTCCCTCTCAACATATGCACAAAATTAAATTTGCTCATAAACCTTCTCCCCATTTTTATTATGAAAAAGGTTAAGAAGTGACAGCTTTAAATGCTTAAGCTCAAGAAATAATAGTTAGCAAAAATCATCAAGAATATAAGCGTTAAAACCATGAATATGTAACCATAAAGCCATAAAGCCATAAAGCCATCATATATATGCTCTTAATATTCTCAAGCAAGTCATTAAAAAATATAGCCATTAAACACATTCAAGTATTAATTCATCAAGAGAAAGATCAATAAGATTGCCACAAGTATACATATCTATAAGCGAAATGTGGACATAACATTTATGAAGTTCAAGCAAAATAAGCATAAAGATGTTTGATTAGCACATAAGCTATATTTTAGCTCCAATACCAAGTGTTAAAGCTCAATATACTAACTGATAGATATAAGTAAAATCTCCCCCTTGTAAAAGCACAATATCAATTATGAGAGATAAAATCATTTTAAAGCTCATTATATTAATTGGTAAAATAGTAGTAAAGACTTCTCTTATCATTAAACATTCCAAGCATATCAACTTCAAGGCTTAAACACATTTAAGGAGGATATGATCAATTTAAAGCTCAAGTGAAAAAAGAAAATTCTAAAGCTTGATGCTAATTTTAAAACTAGATACTAATTGAGAAAACTTAAAACTTGATACGAATTAGCATTTCAACATTCAAGTTTAAGTGAGAAGCAATACAAGGCACAATATCAATTTTGGTGTTTAAAAAGATGTTACTAGTAGTAAATAACACCAAATGTTGAATTCTCATCAAACCTTGTTGTTAAAGATGTTAATTCCTCATGATATGAATGACAATGATTAACTCCCCCTTAAGAAATCATAAGCTTAACACAAATTGTTAGAGATCCTTATTAGATCACATATTAAAAGAAAAATCATCAGCCTAGAATAAATAAGCATTCAAATGAATATTCAATTTATTTCCTTAATACTTAAGTTTTCAATGGAATTAAAAGAGTATGAGCATTTGAATAGATGTTCAACATATGTATCAAATACTCATATTTTTCAAGATATTTGTATAGTAGTTCCCTTACATGTCCAAGGTATCATTAATCATCAAGCATCATTCTCAAATATTATTAAACATCATCTAACATTACCAAGTAATATTAACCAAGCATTTTCTAAATCATTAACAAGCAAGCATTTCAAGAAATATTCTCCACATTATATATAAAGTTAGAAATTCAAGAAGAATTTTCTCATCAAGAAGATATCATTATCAATTAGCCATTACTAAAACATTTTATACTTGTCGCAATCATGTATGAGAGTATTATGATCAAGTAATCATAAGCATGACTACAAGAAATAAAATGGCTATCTTCATTAATCATGATTCCAATTTTGTTTATCGAAATGTAAGCATGAGTTCGATGTAGACATATACCCATTCAAAAATATGCAATCATTGAAGTTCAAGGTACATGCGATTTCTCAATAATTTATAAATCATGAGTGATTTCAACCGTTATGGAATATTGAAAATAAAGCACTTAACTCATGAATATGTTAAAAGTGAACATTCAATCATCAATGAATACCAATTGTCAAGATTCAAGAAAAAAATATTCAATCAAATCACATTTGGCATTCACTGCTAACTATAGCTATAGGCCATATTTTATTTGACATGTTAAGTTATTTATGGTACCTTATAAGCTAACGTTGGATGTACACCAAATTTTGGAGATCACGTGAACATTTAAGGCTTAATGATCAAGATTCAAGAAAGAAATATTCAATCAAACCACATTTGGCATTCACTGCTAACTATAGCTATTGGCCATATTTTATTTGACATGTTAAGTTATTTATGGTACCTTATAAGCTAAAGTTGGATGTACACCAAATTTTAGAGATCACGTGAACATTTAAGGCTTAATGAATACATAGTCAACATTCAAATGCATATTAAAAATAAATTTCAACTATGTCAACTCACAATATATGTCATGATCAAACTTGACTTCAGTTATGCAAGTAAGCACTATAAGCAATTCTATCACTTAAGTCAAGTTATAGTCTTCAATCATTAAGGTCAAGCAAGATTAAATGTCATGTAAGCATGTGACTTGACTAATATAATAGATGAACCCAAAATATTTTTGTTAAGTTCAATGAGTTCATCCTAATCAAATTCATATGCATAATCAAGAAATCATTTTTGAAATAATCATTTAAGCACAAATGTAAAAGATATGTCAAGAATAGTTCCTAGATTAGCATTTGAACATTTCCATTTTCATGAGAAGATATTATCTATATATGCACATGAAAATCCAATAAAATTAACAAATTCAAGAATTGATGAACAATTTCTCATATCTCTATTTTACCATTGTAAATAAACGAGAATTTATAAAATCAAAATGAGTTTCATGCTTGGAAATAGATAGATTTAAGTAATCAAAAAAGTTTTCCCATTTTGCAATAAGTATTGCAATTTCAAGAAATGCATTTGCACCAAATGATCATGAAAATATTCATAATGCATGTTTTTAAAAGCCAAGAATCATCTTTGAAAAAGGAAATGCATGGAATAAAATATTGCAATGGACAAGAAGTGAAGTAAAAAGACACATTGGAAATCAAAATTGGTCCATTTTAGCTATAGAGTACTCAGAACTCGACCAAATATCCTTGCAGATCAACTTTTTGTCATTCTAGTAGCATTGTTTGCATTTTGTTCTCCAATAGTCAACTAATTATATTTAGGAGTCAACTATGCTTGATCCCTGTACATTGAAAAGCCAAAAAAAAAATTCAAAAACTTGCAATGTTCCAAGGTTCAATGATTTCAAAACATGGATTTGTGTGAAAACAATTTAGAATTTCATTTCAATCATGTTTAGAACATCATGTTGGACATATGTGATCAAAGATTCTTCAAGAAAAACATGTGAACTCAAATTTTTGCTTTTATTGCTCGTTGTTCACGAGTGCTAAAATATTAAAATGCTCATTTGAAGAATCATGTCTTTATATGCTCAATCATGCTCAATTTTCATCATAATGCATGAATATGGCTTATAAAATGTGTAACAAGCATTTTAAACAATGTTTAAGCATAATAAGCATCAAATTTAACATTTTTAACATTTTTTCAGCATATAGACAAACATGCCCTTAAGGTCATTTAAGCATTCATTTGCAACAAGGACAAGTTATAATAACATTTTCAACATAAGGCACACTTGTTCTAGTTTTATATTATTGAAATCATTGTAGCCTCAAGAATTACAAGAAGATTTGTTCATGTACTTAAAATATCATTAATGTCAAATCATACTCATGATTATGCTTAAGAAAAATCTTTCAATTTATTTTATAAATAATGAGAGAAATATCAAGTAAAATGGGATTTATACAATTCATGTATCAAATCAATTTTGTTCAACCATGTAACATCATCAAAAACAATAAATCAATTTCAATAATAAGATTTTGCAAGATAATCAATTGATAAAGATTTAATCTTTCTTTGCAAACTTTTCAACTTGAAACATTCAAGATTAGACATGTTTTGTGAAAAGTCATGAGCTCAATATCACTTAATTTTGTTCAATTATGTTTTAAGTGATTTATGAAATGTGTAATGAGCATAATGAATCATGATTATGCATGTCAAGGGTCATTTTCAAATATCACACAATCATGTGCCAAAGATGCCTTTATGACCATTCAAGTTTACAAGCAAGCATGCACATCCAATAAGAACAAGTCAATAAGTATTTTCATCATGAAGCAAACTTGTCCAATTCATAAATCATTCCAACTTAAAGGATGACAACATTTTTCTCATATAAGCTCATTTTGCTTTAAAAGTACCAATTAAAGTAGTCAAAACTTTCAAACTCATTATCAACTGTCTTGAACTATTCAAGCAAGTTCAAGAATATAAATCAAGATTGTTCAAATGGTCAATATATCTTTGGCACAATGAAATCAAAGACAATTTTTAAACTCAATTTTTCTTATTTTAGGCTACTTGAATAAGTGAGAGTGTAAGTCATCAATTATGCTCAAATTGCTATCACATTATCAAACCTTATATGTTTCAAAATTATTCTAAAAAATTAGCTTTTTCTTTCGTTGTTTCTTCCTCTTCCTCTTCCTTCATTTCTAACTTATATGTGAGAAGTGAACCATATATTTCATCAAGAGTGGTTGCATTGAGGTCTTTAGCTTTTCGGATGGCAATCACTTTTGGTTTTCAACTTTTTGGTAAGCTTCTAAGTAACCTTTTCACTTACTCATGTTCAAGTATAACCTTTGCAAATTGATTGAGCTTCTTGACTATGTTGGTGAATTGGTCATACACTATGGTTAGGTCCTCACCAAGTTTCATTTTGAACCTTTCATAGTTGTGGGTGAGAAAGGTGATCTTAGACTTCTTAACTTGAGAAATCTCCTCGGGGAATGATCCTAAGTTTTTCCCAAAGTTCTTCAACAGTGGTACAACCCAAAATTTTGTTGAATTCTATAAGAGTTATTGCACAATGAAGTGTGTTGATGGCTTTGAAATTTATTTGGACCTCTTCTCATTTTAGCTTTAGTCCACTTTTCTCTAAATTTAGGCATTTTCTCACCCATGATCAAATTTGTGCTAGTGGGGATGAAAGGACCATTTGTAATCACATCCAACATCTCATAGTCAAGGGTTCTAATGTAGATAGATATTCTAATTCTCCAATATTTGTAATTTGATCCATCAAATAGAGGAAGCTTATTTATGTATTGCTTATCAGTGACATTTGAGTTTTGTGTATCCATTTGATCTCCCCTAAAGATTTTAAGTCTTAATTCAAAGGTTAAGCTCTAATACCTTTTGTTGCTCACAATGGAGTGTTAAAAGGGGGTAAATTACACTTTAAAAAATTTGAAGGAAACTTTTAAGGTTGAAAAACTTTTGAAGGATTTTGACAAAGAAAGTTTAAAATTGTGAAACCCCAACTTTTATAGGAAGGTAGTTGGATAAATCCTTAGGCAAGCTTGAACATCTACATTATTTGATTTCATTTATTAGTTATAGTCCATTTCACGTATTCTTGTATCCTTTATGGCTGCCACCTTGATTGGTTGTCATTGTTGAAGCAAATATTTTTCTAAGTTTGGAAAAGGTCAAAATATGTGATTTTATAAAACAATCTTTTGTAAATAAAAAATGACAGTAATGGTTTTCCTGATTTATGGATAACCAAAAATGATTTTTCATAATTTTTAGAGTACATTTATTATGGTAAATGGGAGCCGAAAATTTAATTTCAATTGAAGTTTTTTATTTTGTTCTTCAAACCAAAATTTAGATTTTGATTCTTTTGATATTTTTATTAAATCCAAACAAAAGGATGTTTGCTTATTTATATTAATTATCTTAAGTAAATGAAGAGTAAAGAGAAAAGAAATAAAAATGAAAATATTTAATTAAATGGTATTTAATGTAAATAAGCTTAGGGCCTGTTAAGGACACCCAAAGTGTATTCTGGACAAAAATCAATAAATGTTCACCATATATTGATAGATTGAACCCAGAAAGTCTTTTTAAGAAATTTTAAGAACATCTATCGATAAATTGGACCTATCTATCTATAGATATTAACTCAAAAGCCTTTTAAAAGGACTTTGAAGCCTATCTATTGATCGATGGCGAAATCTATCGATAGATGATATCGATTTTATTTTTAACAAAAAAGGCAAATGGGTATTTTCACACTCTAAAGTATAAATATGACCCATTCTTTCAGGGTTTTTCATTCTTAACCATTTTCTATCAATTTCTCCTCATCTCTAAGTTCTTTCAGCACAATTTTAAACCCAAAACACCATTTTTGGAAGATTGAAGCTTGGACTTTGGGTTTTTCAATAAAGGTGATATTTTTCAACTTCAAATCTTTAAATCAATGATTTTCTAGCTCTGAAAAATACTATTTTGTGTCCAAACTTTTGTTAGTCCATCATGTTAAAGGATTTGGTGATTTTCCTCATGGATTAGAGCTCACCTAAGGTAAAGAAGAAATGGGTTCATAAATTTCTAGCTTTAGTTAGTGAACAATAATAGGTTTATTATAGAAAATTAGTTATAGACCAACTTGGTTAGTTTCAAAAAGGCTTAGAAGGATTGTTAGATGGTTTGTAGTTTGAGTAATCATTGTAATGATTGTTTAACATTTTAGGAATGGTCAAAGCTCCCAAGAATTAGCTAGAGTGAAGTCTTACTTGTTGGTAGAGGTTGACATTTCAAAGGTGAGTGGATAAACCTTTTTAAGTATTTTAGCCCACTTGATGCCTAAAGAATCGAGTCATGTTCCGTTGATGAGTCAGTTTTATGTTATGTTTATATTTATAGATATTGAACATGTTTATGATAATATAGCCAATGCTTGGCATATATTTATAAATGTTATAGATGAATGCACGAATGTGGCTCAAAAGCCTATATAGACACCCTAAGGTGTTGAGAAATGACTAAAGCATGATGTATGAGTCATTAACTCTGACGTTATTATGAATGAATGCATTTGCACAACTTATGTGGAGAAATTCCATAATTGTGGACAGTTGCTTATGGATGCATGTATGACTTTGTATTGCATGCTTTATGTATGATGATTATGGTTAATGGGACGAGTTATGATGAATAAATGAAAAAAAAAAACTTGCTTAGGCTTAGTGGGCTATACTCGTCTAGGTTCATCTGCCGGTCATATGCCATCACAAAATGGGGATGCGACAAAAACTTGTAAAGGCAAAAAATCACCAAGTAAAGAAAGGGCAAAGAAAAGTGAACAAAACACAAGTATTTATATTGGTTCGTGATAACTCTATTATATAGAGTTATTTTGACACACTTTAAGGGCTTAAGTAGCTAGATCTTTGAGATTTTAGATTCAAATTTTAGTATTTTAGGTGTTTTTCTAGTTTAAGTTTGATTAATGTTGAGTAGTTAATTTAAGTTATTTTAGTTAAGTTTTATGTTATTTTGTTTTAAATTACTTTAAAAGGAGCATTGGTAATTTTTTTTATTACTTTTGTAAGAAATTTGATGAAAAAGGCTCATTTGATGAAAATCCGTGCAAGTATGGTGATAGCTTCATTTGTATATATTTTGATATTTTAATTATATCTCTCTAAAAAGGACTCCAAATGAAGTGATTCTTAAACCACTAGAATGATTAGAGAAAGCGTTATGACTTTTATATTTACTACTTTACCCAGTTTTGATCAGATCATGGTCAAAATATTTGTCTAATTTGGAGCATTGCAACAGTATGCATGGACTAAACATGATACTGTATTTGGAGCACATCTTTAACTCCTAAAGTCCAATTGATGTGATTCTTGAACCCTTGGAAATAAGAGATAAGGCTAAAACTTTTATGTTCACCACTTTACTCATTTTGGAACAAATCAGGGTGAAAATTATGTTCAAAGTTGATAGACCACCACAACACTGAGAGATCTTCCAAAAATAAAAATTTGACGGGATTTTGGAAATTAGGTTACTTGGAGCCTATTTAAGGGATCTTTTTCAAAGGTTTTAAGGAAGAGGCATCAAGCAACTATTCTAGAGATTGGGAGCCAAGAACAAAGCAAGAAAATAAAAGAATTTGAGAGAGAAATGAGATTGCAAAGCTTCAATAGTTAATTTTTATCTCTACTTTTGTGTTTCTTTTATTTTATTTGACTTAGATTCATGGCTAAATTTCTTTGGATGTTGTTTTCATTAGTTATCATGAGCTAAATTATCATTTTAGGATTGTGGTCGATTTCAACAAGTAGTTTGAATTTTAGTTTCTCTTTTATTTATCATGAATGGGTCTAGTTTTGCTTACTCAAATATGTTCCAAATGCTTTCGATTGTCTGGCCAACAATTAAGTGATTTTTGAATCTAATTAAGACTCAATAGAGAGATTTTAGATTGGATTAAGGTTTGAATAGTGTATGTTCAAGTGACTTAGGTGATCTGATTCATGATTCGGGTAGACATATGCCAATTGCCATACATAGCCACATTAAGACACTTCTTAATGAACTTAGATTAATTTATTCCTAAAGACATATAGTGAACTAATTGAGTTAGATATTTGCATAAGAAACAAGATGGAAACTTGTCCATAGCTTTGGATTCTAGGTTAGTAAAACCACCTAGGAAAGATAAATAACAAGAAAAGCTTGTATTAGATGAGGTGTTGAATAAACCCATAATCCTAGGTCTTTAATATATTGTTTTTCTTAACTTATTTAGTTTGTTAGTTTATTAAGTATTGATTTTTAATTGTTTTTAATTAGTTTTTCTTCAATTTTTAGATTTCTTAAATAAGATTAATTGGTTTTATAATTTTATTACTTAGTGAAACTTTAGAAACAAATCTCCGTGGGAATGATACTCTACTTCATCACTATATTACTTGTTCGATACATATCCTTGCATGTGCAAAATCGATAATAGTTCGGTCCCCTTGACCTACATCCATTACCTTGATCTCTCAATCAAGGATTTTTAACCCAACTTCACTAAATCTGTGGAATTAACAACTTCCACCAAGCTTTTACAAGGTGAGCTTCTTACCTAAGCACAAACCTCTTACAAGATTCTTAAAGCTTTCCTAAGCTTAGTCTACCCCTTAAATTGTCTCTCACACTTGAAGTAAACAAGATATAGAGAAAAGATGAAGTACAATTGATCACTTAACTTATCTAAAATGTACAAAGTTAAGCTCAAACACTTTTTCAAAGGATGGGAGTGAAATACAACTGTAAAGATAAGGTTTTTAGACCTCTAAGCTCAAAATCACTTTAGATGACTTCTCTCTTTGATTTATGATTATTTGAATTTTTATTTATACTTGGAGGACAATTTTTAGTAGTTAGAAACAGTTTTTGAGTAGAAATCATGGTTACTGTCTTCTAGTGACTCTTTTCAAATTTACTGGTAGTGCCTTGTTAACCAATTAAAGGTGAGCTTTAATTAGTTAAAGCTTTTCTGTCTAGCAGCCTGCTTCACTGTGATAACTGTTAGTTAAAATTCTACTACACAAGTATACGTATCGAATAGATAATATATAAGCAAGCAAAGTATTGATCCCACAGAGAATTGATATAAAATTTTACTAAGTACTAAAATTAGAACAATTTAATCTTATCAAAACAATCAAATTTAATTAATTAATTAAAACTAATTAATCAAAATTTAAACTAAAAAGAAAAATTAAAGTAATAATAACTTCGATAAAAATCAAATCAAGCAAACCTAGGATTACAATATCCCACACTTCATCTAAATCGTACCTCTCTTTCTTAAGTTATGTCATGAGTTGAATTGCTAATTTAGAATCCTAAATTATTTATAAGGGTCTCCTAACTCATCTTATAAAAATATCTGTTTTAACCAAAGCACTATATCCTTATGTGAATTGAAATTAAAATAGATTCATTAAGTTCAGACTCTAATCTGCTCCATATGGCCTATAAGTATATTTCTATCCTATACGTAAATCAATGAATATGATCACATGCTATCCCAATTTTAGTCTACATTAACTCCTTTTCTTAAGTTTGTTTAGTCCCTAAATCAATTTAGTTGGTGATTAGGCATTTAAAAGCATTAAGAACAAATTAGAATAAATAATTCAAATCTTATTAAAGATAAGCAAGAAAGAGATTAAAAGTTTAGATTATATGTGAGTTTAATTGCAATCCTAGAAAAATAATTTAGCTCATAATATCTAATAAAAACTTCATCCAAAGAAAATTAACCATTAATCCAAGTCAAAAAAAATAAGAAAAACACAATAATAAAGAAAGAAAACTAATCGTTAAAGCTTTGCATTCTTTATTCTCCCTCCAATTCTCTTATTTTCTTGCTTTGCTCTTGGCTCCAAATCTCCAGAACAGTTACTCGCTACCTCCCCCTCTAAAATCTCTGACAAAGATCTTTTAAATAGGCTTTAAATAACCTAATTTCTAAAATCTTGTCAATATTTTTTAATTTTGAAAAATTACCCAACGCTGTATCATTAAGCTCTCTAGAAAATTGTATGTGCGCTTCCTTTCATCAATATTGCAACCTTGTTCTCCTAGCTCTATGGCAGTCTATCAATTTCAAACATAAGTTTTACCCTGATATGTTCCGAATAGGATAAAGTGGTAAACATAAAAGTTTTATCCCTATCTCTTAACTTTCCAATGGATTATGAATCACATCAATTGGACTTTTGGATTGAAAGTTATACTCCAAAAAGGACATCTTGTTCAGTCCATGCATACTGCTGCAGTGCTCCAACTTAGACAAATATTTTGACTATGATCCAATTAGAACTAGGCAAATTGGTAAGCATAAATGTTGTATCCCTTCTTCATAGAATTCTAGTGGTCTAAGAATCACCTTATTTATAGTTTTGTAGAGAGAGATATGGTCAAAATATCAAAACATATACGAATGAAGCCATCACCATACTTGCACTGGTTTTCATTAAATGAGCCTTTTCTATCAAATTTCTTACAAAAGAAATAAGAGAAATTAGCAATAACTACTCTTAAAGTAATTTAAAATAAACTAATGTAAAATTTAAGTAAAATAACTTAAATTAACTAATCAACATGTAATCAAATTTAAACTAGAAAAACACTTAAAATGTTACAATCTGAATCTAAAATCTCAAATACCTAACTACTTTAGCCCTTAAAATGTATCAAAATAATTCTATATAATAGACTTATTATTAATCGATTAAAGGTGGCTTTAATTGATTAAGCTTTCTCTGATGTACATTGTCTGGCAACTCTTTTCACTGTGTTAGCCAATTAAAGGAAGCTCTAACCAATTAGAGACATTCTATTTTCAAACTTCTCTAACCAGCAATCTTCCTTTAATTGGTTAGTTTTCCCTTTAACTGATTGAGACTTCTTTTCCTTTAACTTTAACTGGTTCAAATAAACATTAATTGATTAACATATCTTCAAATTTGAAATCCCTCATTTGGTGCTCTTTCAGCGATCAACTTCACTTTGAATTTACATTTTGGTGCTTTTAGGTACTTAAAGTCTTTAGCTTTAACCGATTAACCCTTTTGCTTAACCGATTAGCATGCCTCTATCTTCAACTTCCAGCACTTTCTTAGTCAGTTAAGCTTGGTGTTAACTGATTAAGGCTTTTCTGCCTTACTTTTTATATAGCACCCAGTTTTACCTTAACTAGTTATGGCTCCATCCTAATTAGTTAACATTTTTCTACTTTCACTTAGCCTTTTGTTCTTTGCTCTTTTAACTAATTAACCATTTTTGTAACACAGTAAGCTTCTTGATTTGCTTTCAAACAACAAATATATTAAACAATTTAAATTTTTCCTAAGCACTTAAATAATATAATTAGACATTAATAAATGAAAATGTTAAACACTAATATATTCTCTCTCTCTTATTTTTTATGGTGAAAAAACACTCTTAGATTAAAAGTGCACGGTTTATCTTCAGTATGAATGATTTAAATCTTTATGCATAATGAGGATTGCTCCCCCTTAGTTAATGCATCTAGTTTTCTTTAAAGATTTGCAATAAAATTTTTATAATATTCATAGGAGCTAAATAAGATATATTGAATATCCATAATAACTAGCACATAATATTCAACAAAATCATAACTAAGCACCGCACACATAAATTAAACATAAAGACCTATCAAACTCTATTTAACTTTATCTTTTTTCTCCCCTTTTTTGTCATCATTAAAGAAGATATCCAAAACTCCGTCTTGATGAGTGCATCTAGATTCTCCTTTAATCATTAAATTAGACTTTAATGAATGGGAATCATAAGCATTCATCCAACTATGTCATACAAGCTTATAGATATAGTTCAATAACTTCAAGAGTCAAGCTTATAACGATGTAATTACAAATGTATGAGAGTAAAATCATTTCAAGAACTTATCAAGGATCACTTAAATAATGTTCAAGAAAATTTGATTTTTTTATCATAATCAAAACTATAATAATTTTAAAGCTAACATTAATTTTAATTCCTTTAGTACTTTACATAACGTTTATGCTAATTGCATAATTACCTAAAGACTAATTGAACTTTTAATCCCTTTTTAAATTTTTAATTGACATTCTTAATGCGCATGACCCATAGGTTCTTAACATATTGACAATAAATGTAAACTATAATCCAAGTTCAACTGGGATTAGATGAATCAAATTCCTTTGCATTCATCACTTATTATCAATTAATTAGTTTATATTTATAAATTAAGGTTGGTATCTAACAATGTATTATAACTACCCAAATATTAAGAAGAGTCATAGTGATTTGACTCAACCTGTTAATTAACAATCTTGTAGCGTAACTATTATCCCTTCATCATTTTATATCTCAACAAGACTTAAAGAATGGAGTAGTGTTTACTCTAATTTTGTTTTTTTCCATTTTAGCACTTAAATCTAATAATTATCAAACTCATCTTTAAAGAGAACATCCTCTGTTGACTTCTCGAGTTACCTTAACTAAAGACTTCCACGAGTTTTTTCTATTCAAGCTACAATGTGATGTTCCCTTTAGATTTACATACTATGATGAATCCTCTATCGATCATTGATTTACCTTCATGTGTTTCATACTATATCCAATATCCATCCCACTTTGAGTATCCTTGGCTAGGACCATTCTAAACAATATCAAACCATAATCTAAATATCACTTACACAACTATCACAAGAGAATTTGTTCCATAGACACTTGAATGATAGACTAAACATGATTCTCATGGCGGGTCATGTTTAGTAAACTTGATCTCGCAACAAGCACCCACATGTTAGTTCAAATATACGCATACTTCAATTTATGAGATTGATTGCTCACTTCCTAAATAAAGAACATAACCATGTGTCGATCTCTATGTTTTATCAATATCTATTTTTCTTGATAAAACCTTGATTAAGAACAATTTAAGAATTAAACATTGATACAATAAGGTTATCATAATTATACCTCATTATAATACCTTTTGCAAAGCATACACTATTCCATGGACATTATTTCAACCAATTAACATTTACAAGTCTTTTTGGAAATAAAAAATGTTTTTTGTAAATAGTAAATGCTTAAATACAACATTTACAATTGGCTTGCATGACATTCAATTACACTATCATTAATGACTTTGTAGATTACTGTTTAAAGCATGGGATGATGCATAAGAAGATAGAACCTAGAAAACCTCAACACAATGGTGTAGCTAAAATGACCTAACACACCATTTTGGAGAAAGTCAGATGCATGTTGAAGATGCTTAAATTGTTGAAGTCATTTTGTGGTAAAGTGGTTAACATAGCCTACTACCTAATCAATATATTACCATCTATTCCTTTAGGTTTTGACTTTCAAGAAATGGCATGAAAAAGAAAAGGTTGCTTACACTCACATTTAAAGGTCTTTGAATGTAAAGCATTTATGCGTTTGCTTAAAGAGTAGAGGTCAAAGCTTGAAAGTGTAGAGGTCAAAGCTTGAAAGTAAAGCCTTTCCATGTGTGTTTGTTGATTAAGGAGATAAAGAACAAGTTATGGAATCCAAATAAAAAAAATGGTTAGAAGCAAAGATGTAGTTTTTCATGATAAAAAGATCATAAAAAACTTCAAGAAAATTGAGAAAACTACACGAGTTGTTGTTGAACTTAATGATTGTGAAAAAGATGAGAAAACTACATCTGTCGTAAAGCCACAAGTGGTGGAAATTCAGGAGAAATAGAGTTTAAGGGTACAAATAAGCCATCTATAGTTAGTGATGAGTCAAATTCTTGTAATGACATTGTTCAGCCAAATATAGTGAGAGTTAAGCAAAAAGAGCAACCTTGCACAAAATCTAAAGTTGGAGATCTATTAGAGTACATCGACCGTCCTTTAGGTATCATAGTTCTAATTATATTTTAATTACTAATAAAAGGAAGCCAAAGAGTTTTCAAGAAGTGCAATTTCATAAAAATAAGAATTTTTTGTTAGAAGCAAAGCAAGAAGACATGAATTCTTTGCTAAAAATGGTACTTATGAGTTGGTTGAGCTTTTAAAAGGTAAATGACCATTGAAAAATGATAGTGAAATGCTAGTGAGGTATAAAGCTCGTTTGGTTTTGAAAGGCTTTGATAAAAAAAGTATCGATCTTAATGAGATCTTCTCTCTAATTATGAATATGAGTTCTATTTAAGTTGTATTGGAATTAGCAACTAGTTGAAACCTTGAGATTGGTCATTTAATATGAAGTGTAAATTTTTGCATAGTGACTTGCATGAAGAGATCTATATGGAACAACCAAAGGGTTTTGAAGTGAAAGATTCATTTATGATGAGTTAAAAGTACATGAGGAAATGTTCATATTCTTTTGCTTACATTAAGACATTCCCTAATTGTAAATTCCTTATACTCTTGTTATATGTTGATGTTGTGTTAGTTGTTAGACAAGATGTGATGATAATTAGCAGGTTGAAGAAGAAGTTATCTAAGTTATTTGATATGAAAGACTTAAGATTGATCATATGAATACTTGTAATTGATATCATTCAAGATAGGAGAGTTGGAAAGTTGTGGCTATCACAAGAAAGGTATGTTGAACAGGTGCTTGAAAAGTTCAACTTTAATAATGCTAAACTAGTTAGTACTCATCTTGCCACCCACTTCAAGTTAAGCAAAAGGTATTGTCCAATTAATAAAGAAGAAGAGAAACATATTATGGGAATTCCTTACTCTTTTGTAGTTAGTTCATTGATATATCTTATGGTTTGCACTCGACTTGACATTGCTCATATAGTTGGTGTAGTGACTAGATTTCTTTCAAACCTTGGAAAGGTTCACTAAGATGTTATTAAATGGATTTTCAAATACTTGAGAGGTATTTAATTTTGTGCTTGAGTTTAAGGAATTTAAAACCCATTCTTGAGGGTTTCACAAATGTAGATATGGTAGCTGACCTTGATGGTAAGAAATCTACTTTCAGTGTTTTTTTACTTTTATAAAGATAGTTGTATATAGCACTTCAAACTACAAAAATGTGAATTGCCTTATCAACCACCGGGCAGATTACATTATCACAAATGAAGTTGGGAAGAAGATGCTTTGAGTGAATAAATATATTCAAGAATTGGAGTTGAAGCAAGATGCATATGTGGTGTATTATAATAGCCAAAATGTTAATGATTTGAGCAAGAACATTACGTACCACAATCGTACAAAGCACATCGAGCTAAGGTGCCTTTGATTATGCCCGATGATTAAGGAACGGATGATGCTTTTGAAAACGATTTACAAAGATAATAACACTATTGATCAAGATAATTCTTAGGAAAAAGCTTGAGCCTTGTGACAAGCAAGCTGAGATGGACTCTAAGAGAGGAATTGAGTACTTAATCTCCTCCTGATGGGGTTGAAGGGAGAGATTATTATATTTATAGGGGTTCAATGGCCTAGAATGGGCTTTAGTGCCTTTCCGCTTACCTATTGGTCATTAACGTCATTTAATTGATAAAGGTTTTAAGAAAAGAAAAGCATAGCACTAGCTGGAGAAAAAAGAAAGAGAGGGTTGCGCCAAACAAGAATGGTAAGAATCTGTGCTCCAAGGAGAGAGTAAGAGAAAAATAGGCATGGTTATGTTGGAATTCGATCTTATGCTCAAACATAAAAATAATCAATAAATTAAAATATAATGCAGTGAAAAAATAAATTAATATTTAATTAGAGAAATAGTCGAATCCTACAGGATCAATGTTTATGTTTTTCATGTAACTTTCAAATAAATTATAAACACTCATAGGTTTAAAAGTTACATACTTTACTCTAGATATCGTAATCACGAGCCAATTAAATCCAAAAATCTTTGCTTCTTCACCTTTATGATTTGTCAAATCTTCAACCACCCAAGTGTTTGGCCTCTAATAGTAATCCACACTGTGATTGAATAGGACTTTCTCCAAGGTAGGATTTTACTTGTGCTAGTAAGTTTTGTTTCTAAACAAAAGGATCAAAATTCTTGCCAAATCTTATTTTTGTCAGACAAAGAAAACTATTTTTCTTTTCTTATTTTATGAAATGGCTGGGAAGTATTTTTTGGGTTTCAAGTTTTAGATTGCTAACATAACATATTTTTATAGCCAATCTAATTTGTAAACCTAAACACAACAGTTGTATTTTAATTTAATTAAGTCTTTGAGAACTTAATTAATTTCTCGCTTTATTTTGATTTATTTCAATTAAGTTCAACTTAATTAATTATTCTTATTTAATCCCAATCATGTCACTTAATGTGTGTGACCCATTAGGCGTTTAACATGTTAGCTATAAATATAAATCAGAATCAAATATTAATTAGATAATTAATTTATATTTATAGATCATGAGTGACATCTAGCAATGCATCATGACCACCCAAAAGTTAGAGATTCAATTAAAGAATTTGACAAAGCCCTTCAGTGATAAGCCTCTCAATGCTATATAATCTTTTCATCAAATATCCCAGATATATCATTAAGTATGGCTCGGTGTCTACTTATGACATTTCATATTAGCTCTCATAATTCATGACTAACCTTATGAATTTAGAAAACTAACTTTTCTCAAATTCATCATGCTTTGGCCAAAGACTTTATACAAGTTAATCAATAATTGAGAACAAGTAAGATACATCCTCTCATATCACTTGAGATGATGAATCCTCTTTTGACCACTCATTTACCTTTGCATGCTTCATGGCATACCTAAAAACACCTTGTTTAGGTATTTGGTTCCTTTTAAACCCATAGGGGTGAAATCAAAGTATGTTATTATCCATACAAGATGACCTGGTGTCTTATGTCTAAGGAATAGTTGTACGACTATCACATGAAAATATTTTCCATAGACACTTGAGTGAAATATCAAATAGAGTTCTCATAGTGGATCATGTTCAGTAAACTTGTTCTTTAACAAGCACCTACATGTTATCTTTAGGTATCCCGTATACTTCAATCTATGAGATCAATTGCTTACTTCTCAAGTAAGGAGGCTTAACATGTATCAATCTTTGAGCGTTGTCAATACCCTGTCTTGACAATACAATGACCAGGAATAATTTTAAGAACATGACTTTGATACATAGCAATCTCATAATTATAACAACTTTTTAATTCTCTTGCAAGGCCTTTATGTTTCATGGGCTTCATCCAATTAGTACTTAATAACTCCTTATTATTGCGCTAACATGAAAAAAGACCTCTATCACATAAAATTATACGATTAAATATGTATTAAATAATAATATATATTCCTTGACCAATCTAATTGGCTCAAAGACATATATCAACAAGTTAATTATTTGGTTTTTTTTTTTCAAAAAAGAGCATTATTGGTCTGCTTTTGGTTGGTATACAGTGTCTTGGTCAAGGAGAATCGTTACACTTTATCAAATTCGATGAGAATTTGTGATATTTTCTTACAAGGGTAACTTTGATGTATTCTTTCAATAATTATGAATCTTGAGTTTTGGCAAAAGACTTCAGATATTGAATCTTGTAATTTTCATACTTTTTATGGTGGATTTTAACCGAATTTTTTCTTGTGATATTTTCGTTTGTACTAGACAATTTTTTATGTATATTTGATGTCCTTTAATTTTGATAGTTGCTTGCTTTATTTGCTGATTTTTTTTTTTTGACTTTAGATAGATTATATTGTTGTGATTGTTGGCATGAGTTTGCTGTTTGATCTTTGTGTGTATTTTGAATTGGAGGACACGTAAATTTGGTGTTCTTTATTTTTGGTTGTTGCCTGCTATATCTACTGATTTATATTATTTTTATTTGGCTTAGATAGATTATATTGTGATGATTCTCCGCAAGAATTTACTATTTAATCTGTGTGTGTATTTTGAACTTGAGTTGATATGTGTTGCGCCCAACATGTGTACCCAAGGGTGGAGCGTTCCTTTTACTGCAAAAATTTTAAAAATTTATATATTACATAAATTTTTTAATGAGTCTCAAAATAATTTTTCAATAAATTATTAGTACAATATGTTATATATATATATATATATATATATATTAATGGGTCCCTAAAATAATTTTTTATTAAAATATTAATACAAATAAAAAATAATAAATGACTTTACAAATCTATTTAACTTTACTCTAACTCTTAAATATTTCCCTTTCTAAAGTTTCTTCACATCTCTTTTTATCTCTTTTTGTTCTTTTTCTCTTCTCTTTTGTCCTTTCATTGTAAAATTATAAAGAAGTAAAGTTTTGTTCATCTCTCTTTCTCTATTTATAATATTATTATTGTCATTGTTAAATATGTATTGTAGCATTGTATTATTATTTGTTGCTTAAAATTAATATTGTATTATTAATTGTTACTTAAAATTTCACCAATATATCATTTTTTTATTAATCTTGATTATACAAGATATTTTTTTTTTGTGGTTTATGCTTTATATTTAGTTAAAAGAAAATTACCTTTGAGTATTTAATTTTTAAACAATATTAATTATACAAGAAGAAATTATTAATCTTGTGTATTATATTTAATTATTTATATTTTATACATAATTTTTCTTCATATTTGATCTTTCAATAAAAGTTAGTTAACTCCATCGTATGTATATCCTGTATAAGTGATCTTTCTATTAAATGTGAGAAACGGAATCCCATAACAATACTTTGAACATTTTAAACACTTTAAACACGAGATGCGAGGGTCTGAACAAAGGCCTTCTCGTTTCATAATATTTATAAATAGTTTCACAGGCAATTTATTGTGGAGAAAACAGATTAAAACGTTTACGGCAGGAAGTTCACTTGGGGAGGGGTGCAGGAAAACATGCTGCTAGTACAACTTATCAAAAGCATACTGGTTTTAATGATTGCCTCCACACGCAATGTCTCTTGCGTATATTTTGCCTGCTTCGGGTTGGGGAGTTTTCTATGGATGTTTCTTCTTCCCTGTAACCAAGCTTGCATTTGCTCTTTCCTTGGCAACATACTCACTGCAAATTACAAGGTCGAAAACAGAGTAAGTACCAGGTTAAATAGTACTCTGTAACATGAGAATCATGGGCTTGGCCTTGGAGAAACAAACCGAAGAAAGTGAGTGAGCCTAGCAGCTTCAGCGGAATAGCCACCTGCCCTGGCTTTCAAGATCTTGAACATGACAAGGAGCTTAATTTGAGTGCTTGCTGTTTGCTTCATAATCATTTCAGTTTCCATTTTGAGGAGATCCAATTGACTTTCAATCTCTCCAGACCTTCCTCTTATTTTGCTTTGCTCCTCTCTTAAGCGTTGTTGATCTTCTCGTATCTTTTCCATCTCCGCTTTCACTCGTTTGATGTGGAGCCTCACTCTCACATTGTTGCTCATTTCTGGTTTCGGGGCCTGCTGCCTCATCCTCCTGCTAGGTGCCATTTGTTTTCAAATTTTAAATTTGTAGATGAAACACTACTGCTCAACTAAAACCTTATGGAGGTAAATTGATCGAATTATGCCACTAATACTGGGATTATATATAGCACAAGTTCTTAAACCGCGTCTGAGAAGGTCAATCAATAATATGAATACCGAAGAGAGGAGGAAAATAGAACGAAGAAGCAAGGAAATGAGCACTTATATATTGTTCAGCAATCGCATCTTTCGTCCGTGAGCGGGGGCGCCATGGCTGGCTATCGCTCGGTTTTTCATTGTTATCGCCCGATTCACGTTGAAAACTTCCTAATAGACCATATTGCCCTTTCACGAAAATATGATATTATGAACTAGTTCGTAAAAGACCTGGTCTTTGTAATTTTTTAATTATTATATTCCGTGGACAGCCCACTGCAACTGTTGACCCAAATAAAATTAATAGCCATCTGGGCTGCTCAACGCTTGCAACTTGGAACCTCAGTGCAAATTGCAGTTTGCAATTGGTACCCAAAAGCCAAATGCAAATCTGAAAAGTATTTGAACCATCCACTTGGCCACCTGTTTTACATAATTGTTCTGCCATTGTCAGAGGTTAAACCTTGGTCTATGCTGTAGTGATTCAAATAGAGAGCGTAATATATAT
>NW_018397258.1:8989068-9010438 GCF_002168275.2 Theobroma umbraticum | reverse complement strand
ATATATATGTATGTATGATGTTTTTCATGTGTCACCTGACAAACAAAAAACCACCTCAATTATCACTAGAAAACCATATCATCAAAATTAAAGATAAAATCTTAATATCATTATCGATTGTCAAGTTAAACTTAGACTCTTAATATTATTATCAATTGTCTTTAACTAGATTTTTAATAAAAGTGCATGAACGTAATATTATTATTTATTAGGTTCGTAATAGTTGAATTTTGGTGGAGATTAATTGAATTTAGATACTTTTATAAATAATAAAGTTCAAGTATGGATATCTTATCTCCAAAATATATAGCAGGGATGTTACCATTCTTACATGAGACAAGACGGGATGAAGCATTCGATTTTTTTCTGCTATAATCATATAATTATTCCATCACAACAAAAAATTGAATGGAGATTCATTATATTTAAGTGTGAGTTTCATGTAATATTTTGATAGATGTTATATAATTTATATATAATTCATAATTGTGATTGATTTATATAAAATTTATAATTGTGTTTGATTTATTCTAACTTAATAAGTATAAACAATTAGGTAGGAGGGATAATTAGGCTGTGCAAGTAGCATCAACAAAAATAACATAACACTCTTAGACTAACTTCAACTAGGGTGGGGGTCAAACCTAAAAAGGTTCTTCCCTAAAATTCAAGCCTAAAAGGTTTTACATAATTAATCTTATTGCAAAGAAAATAGATTGAAACAATGTAAACGTTGGAGGTGGCAAAGAGAAAAATTAAAGTAATTTTTTAAGTTTTGAGTGTTGTAGTAGGTGGAAGAGTTTATATAAATAGTAAAGTAAGGTTGAGAATAAGTAAAGAATAGACAATCGGTATAGTAACAATATTGTCAAAAACAATAGAGTAAGATTAAGAATAAGGTGGAGAAGGACTAAGTAGAGGAGTCAAATATGTTTGCGTTAGCTCGAGAAATCTTGTTTTGCCCAAAATGAATTGTCAATATATAAAGCTAGAAAAAACAACTCAAGAATAGACTTTAAAGCATTTAATAATTAATGGTATTAAGAAGAGCTTTAATGTATATAATGAGTAACACTAATTGAAACTCATTATGTGAATATTAACATAATGATTTTATTATATATAATGATTAACAGTTAGAAACGCATTATGTGACTATTGAAGTAATGGGTTTTATGGTCATTAATAAGGTAAGATGGAAAATGGATGAGACAACACAATAAAAGGGAAAAGGTGTGAGAGAATAAGGTAAGAAGGAAAAGGTAAAAAGGTGAAACACCTATACTTTAAAAAAAGCTTAAAAGGAATATCTCCTAACTATTTTTATATCTGAGCCACTGAGTCAAGGTCTCTAGAACATCTTAAGGTAGAACTAACTCATAAACCCTATTACTTATTCTAGGTTAACTGTTGTTCATGTGATATGATTATTCCACTCATTCTAGTTGTTCTCCTACTCTATGAAGAGTATTACGTTATTGTAAAACAACTCCTAAAGAAATTATAAGTTAGTAGTCAAAATCAAGTATCTATAATACGAATAAAAGGTTTCATGTAATAAAAAGAGAAGAGGTGCTGCAAATAACTAAAATGATGCACTGAAGGCAACAAAAAGGAAGGTTGGAGTAGTCCTTGAAATATTGAGTGTTGTGGCAAGTGAAAAAGAATAGGTGAGTAGTCAAGCAAGGTTGAGAATTGGTAGAGAACAAGTGAGCAGTAAAGTAACAATATTGCCAAAGTAATATAGTCAAATTAAGAATAAGGTAAAGAAGGACTAAGTAGAAGAGAATTAGAAAGATAATATTCAGAGAAAAAAGTTCAGAGTGTAAATATGTTTACATTAGCTTTCGAAATCTTGTTCTCTCAAAATGAGTTGTCAAATCTCTATATTTATAAAGTTAGAATAAGCAGTTATTCAAAAGTAGGCTTTAAAGCACTTACCAAGTAACAGTATTAAGAAGAGTTTTAATGTATATAATGAGTAAGAGTTATTGAAACCAAATATGTGGTCATTGAAGTAATAGTTTTATTGTACATGATGAGTAACTGTTAGAAACCCATTATGTTGTTTCTGAAGTAATGGGTGTTTTTTTACCATTAATAATGTAATAACACTTATTTTTGAGTAGAAGGTAAAAGGAAAAAGTTATACATAAAAAGGTACAAAAGAACATGGTAAGAGGGAAAAGGAGAGAAGGAGAAACACTTCTCTTATAAGAAAAGGTAAAAGGAAGACAGTTTAACTATCTTCGTATCTAAGCCACCAAACCAAACTCTTCAGAAAATCCTAAAATGAAAGTAACCCATGAACCTTTCCACTAATTTTAGGTTACTTATACAGTTATGCACGTAAAGCAATTGTTCCACTTGTTTTAGTTGCTCTCATTATTTTTCGTATAGTATTATATTTTCTGTAAAGAATTCTAAAAGAAATATGTTGTCGATTTTGTACACGTAATTCTACGTACCACTCAAGTAATATAGAAGTAAGTCGAGTATCATTTCTCACAGAGATTTGCTCCTAAACTTATAATAAGTATTAAATCTATAACAAAAATTTTCCTATCCAACCACTCGATTTTGAACATTAAATTGATATAAAATTTTCCACTTAAACTAAAATAAAGATATGAATGTAAATTTTTTCTTTTTACTAAAGAAATTGCTATTGTAAAGACCTAGGATCATGGCATTTTTCAATATTTCATTTGAGCACAATTTTTTTCCTTTAAACTTAGATTAATGGGGTATATGGCTAACCTAGAAACCAACTTTGTGGACAAGTCTCTGTTGAAATTCTTGCACATATACTTTTCAAAATTAATTCCATATGTCTATGCAAATTAATTAAGAAAAGCTTATTAAGTTTATGTTCTAATTTGGCTTTCTAAGGTATTTAGGTATATGTCTATCCTAAATTTTAATCTGTCTAAGGTATTTAGGTATATGTCTATCCTAAATTCTAATCTATCACTTAACTTCTAAGTAAATTCAATACAGACTATTCAAATCAATGGTTTATTCTAAACCCTTTCATCGAGTTGCATTTAGAAATCCTAGTCATTTCAACTGGTGATCGAGCAGAGAAAAGCATTAAACATGAAATTGAATAAACCATACAATCTATTACATACTTAAAAAGAAGCCTTAAAGGGGCTTTCTCATTTTTTCACCTTTCAAGTTAGCTTCTGCATGCTTTGCTTCTCCATGTATTGACAGGTGGAGTTTAGAGGAAGGAGTTGGGGATCAAGTTAGAGGCTTACATGTGATGGGTTGGGGTTAGAGGGGTCTTATAGTTGAGGTGTATAGGCTAGAAAAGAGTAGGGATAAAGTAGAAAGAAAAAGAAGAATAAGAAAAAAAAATTTGAAAAAAAAATTAGGTGAAAAAATCAGACTTGTTAAAAAAGGAATGGGTAAAGAAAAGGGTAAAAGAAAGGGATCGAGATCCATATGCATATGCGAGAAAGGTAAGTCTAGGTTGAGAGGGAGATGTGTGAGGAAAAAATAGAAAAAAAAAACAAAAGGAAAAATTGAGAAAAAAGAATGGGTGGTTTTTTAATTTAATTTTTAATTGAGAAAAATTGAGATTCAATTTTTTGTAGTTTTTCTCTCTCTTTTTTGTTATTTTTTTAATATTTATTTTTTTTACTAATTGCATTTATAATTTTATCTTTCTTATAACTTTTTTTATTACAATACAGAAAATAACAAAAAAAATCCTAACAATGCATTATATAGACCTATTAATAATAGTATTGCCTATACATGATAATACTGTGAAAGATCAAACAAGTTCAAGTTTGATAAGCAAGTTCATTTTGAATAAGCTTAATACGTCATCACAATATCTTTTAACTTTTAAAAATTTATCTTTATACATTGCAACATAATTTGTAAATGATACTTTGATTTCTTTTTTAATAATTATCCTTATTAATGTAAATTAATTTCATATCTTATTCGTATATAAAAAAATTGTGCCCAACACATAGCATGGGCTACACTCTAGTACCTATTAATACTAAGCAAAGAAAAATTATATATTCAAACTACATATTGAAATAAACCATAATCCTAGAAAAATAGATTAGTTCATCATCATTTCTTTAGCAACCATCATAGTTTCAGGAGAATAAATTGTTTCTATAGTAAAAGAATGGGAAAGAAATGAAAAACTAGGATGAAGAATAACACTGCAGTTGGCTCTCAATCTTTAATCCTCTTCACTTTCTTCTTAATTCCTCCTTCTGTAGAACCTTTTTCTTTTCTCTCTAACCGTCGTTTCTTCCCTCTCTTAGACTCCTGCTTTCATTTGCTAAAATTCACATATTTATAGCCACCAAAAAGCCCTAAGAAATGAAATCCCAAATAATTGAGTTCTAGTAAAACACGTCAAAGCGTCGCGGCCTTACTTCTCATGCGCCATTGCACTAGATGCTTGCATATTTTTTTTCAACATTTTCCAACCTCAGCCACGACCTTCCTCCAAAGGCATCGTGATGCTAAGCTCTCAGGATTTTGTATGGGAGCAATGATGCTCCCTTGAGTGCTGTGGCCTTGAGTCTTGCAAGGCCACAGCTTTGTTCCTTATGCTACCTTGGTGTAAACTACTATTGTATCTCATCTTCAAATGTGATTTTCTCTTACCTCAACCCTAATTTAGGTTAAATAGGAAACATGAATGTTGTAGGTCTACCTCTCAGCTTTTCAATGGTCTAAGAATCACATTAATTAAATCTTTGTAGCTCAAGTTATATCTGAATTACCGTAACATGCTGATTGAAAATCTACACTTAGTCTCCATTGCATATTTCATCACCATTTAACTTTATGCATTTGAAAACCTGTAAATAAAGGACTAAATCAGTATTGGCTTAAAATAGGACTTTCAACAAGAAAATGAACTAGAATTACTTGAATTTAACTAAGTTATCATACATTAAACTAATCAACTAAAAACATAAAAATTGTCTAAAAACTATTAAACACAATGACTTAGTTGCATTATCATCCCAAAAAGTGACTAAATAACTCTTTATAATAAAGTTATCAAAATAATAAGTTAATAACTAAAATCAAGTGTTTATATTTTCCCCCTTACATAAGAATTCTTACTTGAGAAGTTCTTATACATTAATTTAGGAAAAATAGATATCTTGTACTTGAACACCTGGTGCATGATAGTATACTAGTGTGGTATGTACATCTTAAACAATAGCATTCTAATGTCCTGTGTAATGAGTCATGTTAATATCTTATGTAATAATTAACTGATTACATAGTAATATATTTTCCATACACAAGATAAAATAAGATTTCCAAGATAAAAGTTGATTAATTGTAAAAGGAAAGTGAAATTATTTTCATAAAAGCCTTGAATTTCTATGCCATATAAATACAAACTTGTTATGGAAATTTTTTTTCATTCAAATTAAAATAGTATTCTAAGCAAAGCAAAATTTAGAGTCAAGCAGTAGTTTTTTTTCTAGGATTAAGAGCAAAGCAAAATTTAAAGCAAAGAAGTGGTTTTCTTTTGTGAATTTTCTGAGCATGTAAGTTTTTCTTCTTATTCTCTCTTTCTTTTTTCTTCTTCTTCTCTCTTTCTTTTTTCTTTAAGTGATAAGAAGATCATAGTAAATTTTTTAAATTATTTTCTTTTTTATCCAAAATCATTATGACCTAAACTCTTTTTCTTTTTCTTTTTTTTTTAATTTCTTGTTTATTGCCCCTTGCATGAAAATTTTTATATTGAAAGATGAAAAAATTTTCACATATAATATGAATTTTCTTATTGAAAGAGAATTGTCTTTTCATGCTCAAATAGGTTTTTCTTTTATCCGATCGTAGCTCCATTTCTAAAAACTTTTACAAGTTGGTCGTGTGTAGCACTAGTCATATAAAGACTTTATATTTTAGAGCGATCAATTTTGAAGTTCAAGTTTAAGCATGGTCAACTACTTTCTATTACTAAATTTGGCTCTAATTCTCAATTTATTAATGGCTTAGATGAATGGGTAAATATTGTATTGAAAAATCTTATTTATGTTAAAATTCTCTCAACAACGAGAGTGCTCGATGTTGTATGGGTCACCTCCAAGTTCAACATTTGTAAAAAGAAATGGATCGATATATGACATATTGTTCTTGCATGGGGAAGCACTTTTTCTCATACTATGATTACAATATGTGGTAATTTAGCTTCACTTTGGAAGATGTGAGTATTCTTTTAGAAATTTTTGGTATGGGGAAAAATGATTTTCACTCCATCAAGCTTTTTTGAAAAAGAAGAGTGTGTTTGATAATTATTTTCATGATCTACTTAATAGTCTGAGTAAAATTTCAAAGGTTGCACAATTCTAAACATGAATATAATTGTATTATTTTTATTACAATCAATTAAAAACAAAAAGTCAAAAACATACAAGCATATGAAGAATAAAAATGAAAAACAACTACAAATCTATCTACAAGTATCATCTTTTCGTTGTGAAAGCTTACCGACCATTCTAATAAAGATTTGACATGAATAATAACCACATCACGTAATTAAGGATCTACTGGATGCTAAACTCCAACTTCATTAAATGCTAGAGTAGTCCAGCATCTCTATGTTTATAGTATTAATATGTAAGGCATCTTCATAGTTTATTGAGAATCTTCTACTGATTGGATATTCTATCTCTAAACTCCTTTATCGAATATAATTACGTTGAAAAGACCATTCCTTTCAATTTAATCGTATTTGGTAAGGAAGGTTCAAAGATAGAATACCCATCAACCAATAAGGCAGATCATCAACTAACTTAGTAGGTGAACATCAACTGAATCTTCCTTACATGGAAAATGACCTTTAGCAGAAGCACACATTGTGAATGGAAAACAGAAAAAGACAACATAACATGCATTCTACAAAAAAATCATTTTGTAGTCATTGTCTTTTTCCCACTCAAAGATTTCAATAACCACAGCTTGTATATTCAATGTGGACTTACCAATCTACTCGAGATTATTTAACAAATAGGGAATTCACAATAATATGCTGAATCACTACTTGCTAAATAATTTCAAGTAAGTCGATCAAGTCCATTAAATCTACGAGTGATAGATTGTGTTGTCCTCCCTGAACAAGAACTCAGATATTCCATGGACCAAACCGATGTACCAAGTGTCGACAACTCGAATATTGTACGAAATATTTCAATGCCGACAGCTCTTATATTTTATGGACCTAACCGATTAACTCAATATAAATTCAAGTTAAGGTTGGTCGATCAAGTCCATGGAATATCCAATTGACAAGTTTTGTAGTACTCCATTAACAAACAACAATTATAAGTGTTAAATGAAATTATTTAAAAAGAGTATATATGAGTAATTTGATGAATCATTCCACAAACAAACAACAGTTCTAAATAAGTTTGTTAATGCAGTAGCTCAATATAATAAGTTCCTATTTAACTTAACTTTTTTTTCATCTTATTTAGTTCTTAAAAACAAAAGTCAAGCTAAACAAGGATTTTGATAAGCTTTTTTTTTAAAAAAAAATCCTTTTTTCAAGGAATAAATTTTTTTAAAAAAAAAGCTTCAGAAAAAATTCTAAAATGGAATTTTCTCTTCTCTTTTTTTTTTAAAAAACGTGCCTTTTTTTCAAGAGAATTTTTTTTCAAAAATAATCTCAACATTATCCGTTTCCATTTTTATATGATTTATTATTAATAATAAATTTTTTGTTATATAAAAATACTTTTTATATTTCTAAAAATTTATTTTAGATAAGTAAAAAAAATAAAGTTAACTTTTGTTTCATTATGAGCAAGGGAATTTGTGACTACTAGAAAGTTATTTATTAAATACTATTTATGCTAATCTTAACCAAAATAAGGACTTATATAAATTGTTTTGCCAAACAGTTTATTTATAAAAAGGAGCTTATAAAAGTAAATTTACGAAACAAATGCAGCTTAATTTTAAAAGCTATTATTTTTCATAAAAGCTTCATATTAGTTTTTAAATTAAAAAAAAAAGGTCAAACCAAATAGGCTCTAAAGACCAAAAGGGGGGTTAATTAGGCTTTTTAAAATTTCTTTAAAAACTTAGTGCAAAATCAAGCCTTTTTCAAATATGAATTTCTTAAAAGATTTTTCAACAATGAACTACAAAGTTGAAAAAGAAATCAAGACACAAGTATTCTTAAAGAGGTTTCACTTTCTTAAATAGCTATGCCTCTCCTTTACTGCTCAAGGTGTTTTGAATCCATTAAAGGAAATGTGCTTTTTAAATGGGATCAAGTGTAATCCCTTACAAACACTTTTTCACAAAATCAAGCAATAACCCTCACAATGGTTTTTAATGAGATCAACCATAAACTCTCACAATGGTTTTCAACGAGCTCAACCTTAAACCCTTACAATGGTTTTTAACAAGCTTAACCACAAATCCTCACTAACTTTTTCAGGATGAGTTAGAACCTTTACAAGAGTGTGTACAAAGGAGTAATAACAATAAATGCCTCTCAAAGGCTGATAAGCTAAGTGTTTAAGCTTAAGTACAATAAATACAAGAATATCAGCTCAAATAATAGCAATAAATGGCTTTTGAATGCTTGAAAGAAGACTAAAATTTGAGTGTAAAAAAAGAATAATGAACTTAAAGCTTTTCCTTATGGTTTTAGTACTTTTCTTTGTCTTCTGTCTCTTCAAAATGAGTTTAAGGTGTCTTTTTATACTCACAAGACGATTTAGAGCTGTTGACAGAAGTTTGAAACAAATTTAACCATTGCTAGGCCTCTAAGGTCAATTATTAGGCTCTTAGAATCGACTATGGTTCTTCAAAATCTTGGATTAAGGTTTTCATAGTCAAATTCAAGTATTCTCTAGTTGATCCACTTCCTAAATTCTCGTTATTTTGAGTTCTGACCTTAAAAGGTCGACTGAGGCTGCCCAAAACATCATATTTTTCAAGTGTTCTGCTTAAGGGTCAATTGGCAAGATTATGTGGTTTACAAGGGCTATGTTTCTTCATAATTTTTCCACCCTTTCTGCCATAGGGTCGACTAGGGCTACTCGAGATCGACTAAGCTTTTGATTTCTTCAAGATTTCCTTCATTCAATCCTTGGATCGATTGACATTGCTTTAGGATTGATTGGAACTTTGATTCTTCAAGATATCTTGACATTTAAGTATGTAACTTCGACTATATCTTCCTTGTGATCAAATATAGAGTTGAGACATGTTTGTTGTTGATATTTTCAATGTAAAAACTTAATGTTTGAAAGGGCAATGATGCTTTCTAAATATGCATGACTTTTCAAACATTTTCTCTAACAATTTCAAATGCTTGCAATCAATCTTTAAATCATCATACAATTTTTTCAAATCAAAACATATGAATTACTTCAAAACTAACAATCTCCCTCTTTTTGATATGACAAAATCATGAGCATTTGAAATCTCTTTTGAAAGCTCCCCCCAATTTGACTAGTCTCTAAGCCTTTGTTTGAAAATATTAAAGCTCAAGTGAGAAGGATTTAAAAGTAATATTGAGGTTTAAATTCTCCCCTTCAACACGTGCATGAGATTTTCAAAAAAAAAAATTCAGCTTTGATATTAAGTACAAGAGCATTTCAATATGCTCATAAATCTTCTTCTTCTTTTTTTTTTAGTTCAAGAAGGTTTAGAAGTGTGAGCATTAAACACTTAAGCTCAAGAGACAATGGTTAGCAAAATCATCAAAAATATGAGCATTAAACATAATGTAGCCAACCAAGTTTATATATATATATATGTATATGAATTCAACCAAGAAATATAATCATTCAAGCACAAGCAAGAAGCTGAACAATAAGATAACTATAGACAAGAATGCATATATATATATATGTATGTATATATACACACACACACATATGTATACACATGTATATAAATGTATATATATATATATATATTTGTATATATATAAAAGCAAAATGCGGGCATGACGCCATTGAGTTCAAGTAGAAATATAAGCATATAGACAACCATAAATAATATTAAGCATCCAAAGGACATAAACATATATACATATATATATGTATGAATATATGTATATATATGTAAATACATATATAAGCAAAATGTGGGCATGACATCATTGAGTTCAAGTAGAAATATAAGCATATAGACAACCATATGTAATATCAAGCATCCAAAGTACATAAACATGGTAGGCTAAAGATGAATATGATATGCATGAGTGAGCAAAGTGCAAGTCATCCAACAACAAAGGTCTTTTTTTAGAAAAGAGTTGTGTAAGATAAATCTTAATGGTTTCTTGTTGTTGAAGGATGCACTGGATATGCTGATCAACATCATTGAAGTGAGAGATTATGGCATGATCCTTCTCATCAAGTTTTCCTTCAAACATGTCTTGGAGAAAATCAAAATGCTAAGCATTCTCATTGACGATAGCCAAAACAGCATCAAGTCTAGAATCACCGAAAAAGCTAGATGACGCAGCATTGGAGGATGGTTCAGCTAGAGCTTATGGAGGAACCTCCTTATCATGTTCTTCACCCTCATTGGCCTCAACTTGACATGCTCTATTATGTACCTAAGTGCCTATCTCAACATCTTCAACATAACCCATTCTAGTTATTGTTATCTTGCCAAGATTCTTAATCTTTAATTGAGAATGGCATCAACCAAAAAAGTATCAATATGAAAATGAGCTAGAAGGCAAGTGATAACCTGGCTAGACATAAGGTTGGATCTAAGTTCCTACAACAATCTTTCTTATGTTTGAAAATATAAAGTGAGCTAGATCAATAAAAGTTTGCAGCTTAATATGGTGAATGAAGCATAACTCTTCCTCGAAAATAGATGAATGCTGGCTAAGCACTAGCCTCAAATTCCAACTAATAATAAGGTGGAAAATCCTATCCATCATAGATAATCTAAAGCATAAATCAGGAGCACCAATATTGTTCATGAACAGTTCTCTTTCTAAATCTTACATTGTCAAAGAATCACTAATGTGTGTCCTTGCATCAGGTGCACATCGCAAACCAAACACATCTCTAATCAATTCATGTTCAATTTTAAACATCCTACCTTTAATATAAGTAGTGAAAGCATTTTCATAAGTTCTAAGTTCATTGTTCGCATCCCTTTAATTCACACTACCATTGTTATAGAAGACCTTAACTAACTTCTAAAAAACAACAATATTGAAACTTAAGTAGTCATACCATCCCAAAGCTTTAAAATTTTCAATATAAGGAAAACCAATCTCTTCAAGAAATCAAAGATCATTTACCCATCCATGGTAGACTTCCCTCTAAGCAAAGCTATTCTTGCAACACTCATCGGCAGTGTTAAAAAGAAAGTTCATTAAGTCATTAATATATGAAAATATTATTATATTTAATTACTAATATAAGTAACACTATATGACTATAATTTATTGATAACTCTAAGATATAGAGTTATTTAGTCACATTTTGGATACTAAATTAGCTAAGTCCTTATGAATTTTAGTTAGATTGAATTAGTTGATATGTATTTTGTTATTTAGTTTAAGATATGTTGATGTGGCTAAATTTACATAATTTTAGTTCATTTTAATTTTCAAACTTTCAATTTAAGACAATACTGATTTAGTCCTTGTTTTGGTTGGTGTTCAAGTGCATAAAAGTGCATAAAGCTAAATGGTGTTGAATTATGCAATGGAGACTAAGTGTAGAGTTTCACTAAACATGTTGTGCTAATTCAAACATAACTTAACCTAGAGAGATTCAATCAATATGATTCTTAGACCATAAGAAAGCTTAGAGGTAGACTTACAACTTTTATGTTTACCATTCTACCCAAATCAGTTTCAAGATAGGAGAAAATCACGGTGAAAAATAACTTACTATAGCAATTTCTACACCAAGGGTCTACAAGGAGCAGCGTTGCGGCCAAGAAGCACTCAAGGCCGTAGTGCCCAAGGGAGCATCATTACTCCCATAAAAAACCTCGAGTGTTTAGTGCTATGGTGGTCAAATAGGAGAGCAAATAAGTCTATTATATAAAGTTATTTTGACACATTTTAGAGCCTTAAATAACTAGATCTTTAAGATTTTAGGTTCGGATTGTAACATTTTAGGTGTTTTTCTAGTTTAAGTTTGATTACATGTTAAGGAGTTAATTTAAGTTATTTTAGTTAAATTTTATGTTATTTTGTTTTAAATTACTTTAAGAGCTGTTATTGCTAGTTTATTTTATTACTTTTGTAGAAAATTTGATGAAAAAGGCTCATTTGATGAAAATCTATGCAAGTATGATGATGGTTTCATTCATATATATTGTGGTATTTTGACCATATCTCTTTGTAACGAATTCCAAATAATTGATTATTGGACCAACTGAACCATAAAAGGAAGGGCTACAACTTTTATGTTGACTACTTTTCCCAGTTCGGATTGGATTGTGGTCAAACTATTTGTCTAATTTGGAGAACTACAGCAGTGTGCATGGACTAAACATGATGTGGTATTTAGAGCTTTTCTTTGAATCCCAAAGTCCAATTGATGTGATTCTTGAGCCATTGGAAATTTAAGAGACAAGACTAAAAGTTTCAAGTTTATGACTTTGCCTAGTTTAGATCAAATTAGGGTGAAAATCTTGTTCGAAGTTGATAGACCACTGCAGCACTGGGAAAACAAGGCTACAACGCTGGTAAAAGGAAGCACACCATATTTTCCCGAGAGCTCAGTGTCGCAGTGCTAAAGAAGTAGTGTTGCAATGCTGGGAGATTTTCCAAAAATGAAAAGTAGATGAGATTTTGGAAATTAGGTTACTTGAAGCCTATTTAAGAGACTTTTTTAAAGATTTTAAAGGGAGGCAGCAGCCAACTATTCTAGAGATTTAGAGCCAAGAACAAAGTAAGTAAACAAAAGAATTTAAGAGACAATTGACATCATAAAGCTTCAATACTTAGTTTCTTTCTCTACTTTTGTATTTCTTTAATTTTCTTTTACTTAGATTGATGGCTAAATTTTTTTGGATGTTGTTTTTATTAGTTATTACGAGCTAAATTATCTTTCTAGGGTTCTAGTGGATTTTAACATGTAGTTTGAATATTAGTTTCTTTTATGTTTGTCATCAAAGGGTGTAGTTTTGTTTATTCAAATTTGTTCTTAATGTTTTTGATTACTTGACCAACAATTAACTGATTTGTGAATTTAATTGAGATTCGATAGAGAGATTTTAGATTGGACTAAGGTTTCAATAATGTATGTTCAAGTCATTTAAGTGATCCGATTCTTGATTCGGGTAGGCATATGCCAAATGCCATACATAGCCACATTAGGACACTTGCTTAATGAACTTAATTTAATTGATTCCTATAGACATATAGTGAACTAATTAAGTTAGGTATTTGTATAGGCAACTCGACAAAGACTTATCCATAGCTTTGGATTCTAAGTTAGCAAAACCAGCCTTGAAAGATAAATAATAAGAAAAGTTGGTATCATATGAAATGTTGAATGAACCCATGAATCTAGGTCTTTAATATACTACTTTTCTCAACTTATTTAGTTTGTTAGTTTATTTAGTATTGATTTTTAATTGTTTTTAATTAGCTTTCCTTCATTTTTCAAATTCCTTAAATAAGATTAATTTGTTTTATAATTTTAGTACTTAGAAAAAATTTAGGAACAAATCTCTGTGAGAATGATACTATAGTTCATCACTATATTACTTGTTCGATATGTATATTTGCATATGAAAAATTGACAACAATGGTTACGGCATCGGTTAAAAGACACTGAAAAAATATACAAGGTTGGAGCGTTGTGGCGCCCATGGAGCAAGGTCGGGGCGCTTTAATGTGGATTAAGTGATTTCAACCAATAGAGAATTGAATTTTTAGTGTTTATAGAGGCTATAAATATACAAGTGAATGAGGGAGGACTGAGAGTGAACAAAAGACAGTTTTTGAGAGAAAAGAACAAGGCTCTCCAACAAGAGAAACAAGAAGAAATCAAAGGCAACCAAAGATCGAGAATCGAAAAAGGCTTTGTTCTTCATTTAGTTTTTCACTTCTTGCTTGTTCTTTTGTTGTAGAAATGATCTTTTCTTTTGGAAAAGTTTTGTCCATTGTAAAAATGACGATGAACTAAATTTGTTTTCTAAGATTATGGTTTATTTCAATATGTAGTTCGAATATATGATTTTTCCTTGCTTAATATTAATGGGTGTTGCATTGTTTATTCATTTCTGTGTTTATTGCTTTTCACTGCTTGATCACTAGTTGAAATGACTAGAGTCTCTAAATGTAACCCAATGGAAGGAGTTTATAATAAATCATTGTTTTAAATAGATTATATTCGATTCACTTTAGAGTTAGACGATAGTTTCGTATTTATGATAGATATATACCTAAATACCTTAGGCAACCAAATTAGAACACAAATGTAATGAACCTTTTCTAATTAATTTACAAAGACATATAAAGTTAGTTTTGAAAGGTATGTGTGCAAGATCTTGACAAAGACTTGTACATTATATGGATTCTAAGATAGCCTTCCACCCATTAATCTAAGTTAAGAAGAATGATTAAATTCAAATGAAATATTGAGAGACACCATGATCTTAGGCTTTTGAATTAATATTTTTCTTTAGTGAAATTCTATTCTTTTTTTATTTACTTAGTTTTAGTAATTGCTTCAAAATTAATTAATCATTCAAAATCAAGTGCTTGAATAACATAGATTTTTTTATAAATTTAATACTTAGTAAGAATACGTGCAAATCTTTGTGGGAAACGATACTTAACTTACCTTTATATTACTTGTATGGTCACATGCACTTGCATTTATTACATCGACAACATTTATTAATAACTTATAAAAGGTAATTTACCATTAAGTGTTGTGACAATTGGAAGAGAGTAAGTGAGAAGTAGAGCAAGGTTGAGAATAGGTAGAGGACAAGCAAGCAGTAAAGTAAAAATGTATTTGGAGAGATAAAAACATGATAGAGAAAGACTAAGTAAAAGACAATTAGAGAGATAATTTTAGAGAAAGAAGCTCAAAGTAAAACTATGTTTGCACCAGCTCCAGAAATCTTGTTCTCTCAAAATGAATTGTCAAATCTCCATATATATAAAGTTAAAATAAGTAGTTATTCAAAAATAGGCTTTAAGTCACTAATTGAGTAACCGTATTATTAAGAGTTTTAATGTATATAATGAGTAAGAGTTATTGAAACCCATTATGTGATCATTGAAGTAATAGTTTTATTGTACATGATGAGTAACTCTTAGAAACCCATTATGTTGTTATTAAAATAATGAGTGTTTTATGACCATTAATAATGTTATAGGACTTATTTTTTAGTAAAAGTTAAAAAGGAAAAGTTATACAAAAAAAGGTATAAAAGAACATACTAAGAGGGAAAAGGTAAGATGAAGCAACAATTGTATTTTAGGAAAAGGTTAAGAGGAAGACCTTTTAACTATATCTAAATCTAAGCCACCAAGCCAAACTCTTCAAAAAAATCCTTAAGTGAAAGTAATCTATGAACCCTACCACTAATTCCAAGTTACTTCCATTGCTATGCGCATGAAGCAGTTGTTCCACTTGTTCTAGTTGTGCTCATTATTCCTCTTAAAGCATTATATTTGCTATAAATAATTCTCAAAGAAATGATAAGTTTGTAAATAAAATCAAGAATCTATATTTTTCCCCTTGCATAAGAATTCTTGCTTATGAAGTTCTTATGCATTAATTTAGGAAAAATTCATATTTTGTACTTTAACACCATGTGCTATAAAACCTTGTACTGTAAAGCCTTGTCCGTGATAGTATATTAGTGTGGTATGTACACCTTAGGCAATAATATACTAATGTCTTATGTAATGTGTTATGTTAATATCTTACGTAGTAATTGATTGATTATGTAATAATATATTTTCCATACATAAGAGAAAATAAGATTTTAAAGATAAAAGTTAGTTAATAGTAAAAGAAAAGTGAAATCTCTTTCATAAAAACCTTGAATTTCTATGCCTTATAAATACAAACTTCTTGTGAAAATTTTTATTTAAATTAAAGTAGTATTCCAAGTAAAGCAAAATTTAGTGTAAAGCGTATTGTCAATTTTACACACGTAAGTATATGTGTTAAACAATTAATGTAATGATGAAGTAGAGTATCGTTCCTACAGAGATTTGTTCCTAAAGTTTCACTAATTACTAAAATTATAAAACAAATTAATCTTATTTAAGTAATCTAAAAATTAAAGAAAAACTAATTACAAATAATTAAAAATCAACATTAAATAAACTAACAAACTAAATAAGTTGAGAAAAGCAGTATAGTAAAGACTTAGGATTATGGGTTCATTCAACATTTTATTTGATATCAGCTTTTCTTGTTATTTATCTTTCCTAGGTGGATTTACTAATCTAGAATCCAAAGTTATGGATAAGTCTCCGTCGAATTGCTTGTACAAATACCTAACTTAATCAATTCACTATATGTCTATAGGAACTAATTAAATTAAATTTACTAAGCAAGTGTCTTAATGTGGCTATGTATGGCAATTGGTGTATGTCTACCCAAATCGCAAATCAGATTACCTAAATGACGTGAACATACACTATTCAAATCTTAGTTTAGTCTCAAATCTCTCTGTCTAGTCTCAATTAGATTTACAAATCAGTTAATTGTTGGCCAAGTAATCTAAAGCATTAAGAACATATTTGAATAAGCAAAACTACATCCATTCTTGATAAATAAAAGAGAAACTAATACTCAAACTACATGTTAAAATCCACCATAATCCTAGAAATATAATTTAGTTCATAATAACTATTAAAAATAATATTCAAAGAATTTTAGCCACAAATCTAAGTTAAAAAAAATAAAAGAAACACAAAAGTAGACTAAAAAACTAAGTGTTGAATTTGCAATCTCCATTCTCTCTCAATTTCTCTTGTTTTCTTGCTTTGTTCTTAACTCCAAATCTCTAGAATAGTTGGTTGCTGCCTCATTCTTTAAACTTCTGAAAAGGGTCCTTTAATAGGCTCCAAGTAACCTAATTTCCAAATTTTTGTCAATTTTTTTTATTTTTGGAAAATCGCCCAGGGCCATGGCCTTGATTTTTTGGCTCCACGGCACTGGTGTTTTGCTACAGTAGCATTGCAGCACTGAGCTCTCGAGAAAATTGTATGGTGAACTTCCTTTCACCAGCGTTGTAGCCTTGTTCTCCCAGTGCTATGGTGGTCTATCAACTTCTAATGTGATTTTCACCATGATCAAGTCTGAACTTGGAAAGGTGGAAAACATAAAAGTTGTAGCCCTATTCTTAACTTTTCAATGGATTAGGAATCATGTCAATTGGATTCCTGGATTGAAAGATATGCTCTAAATACTGTATCATATTCAGCCCATACATACTGCTGCAGTGCTCTGAATTAGACGAATATTTTGACCATGATTCAATCTGAACTGGGTGAAGTGGTAAACATAAAAGTTATTGCTCTTCCTAATAGAAGTCCAGTAGTTGAAGAATCACTATATTTGAAGTTCTGTAGATTCTGTAGATAGATATATGATCAAAATACCACAATATATACGAATGAAGCCATCATCATATTTGTATAGATTTTCAGTAAATGGGCCTTTTTCATTAAACTTCTGACAAAAGTAATAAGAGAAATTACCAATACTACTCTTAAAGTAATCTAAAACAAAATAACATAAAACTTAACTAAAATAACTTAAATTAACTATTCAACATGTAATTAAACTTAAATTGGAAAAACACCTAAAATCTTATGATTTAAACCTAAAATCTCAAAGATCTAACTGCTTAAGCCCTCAAAATGTGTCAGAATAACTCAATATAATAGAGTTGTCAAAGCAGTAGTTTTCTTTCTAGGATTATAAGTAAAACAAAATTTAGAGTGAAGAAATGTTTTTTTTTTTTTGTGAATCTTATGAGCCTGTAAGTTTTTCTTCTTATTCTCTTTTCTTTTTTTTTATATGATAAGAAGATCTTAAGAAAATATTAAATAATTTTCTTTTTGATCCAAAATCATTATGACCTAAACTCTTTTCCTTTTGTTTTAATTTCTTGTTTGTTGCCCCTTGCATGAAAATTTTTGTATTGAAAGATGAAAAATTTTCATGTATAGTATGAAATTTTCTTTTTGAAAGATAATTGTTTTTTCATGCTCAAATAGATTTTTTTTTTGTCTGGCCATAGCTCCATTTTTTTTTATTTTTTACAAGTTTGTCCCGTACAACACAAGTCCTATAAAGACTTTGAATTTTAAAGTAATCAATTTTGAAGTTCAAGTTTAAGCATGGTGAGCCACTTTCTATTACTAAATTTGGCTTTAAGGTAAAGTTTGGAATTTTGCAAACAATGTGATTGCTGGAAATATGATTGCTGTATATATGATTTCTAAGAATGTCATTACTAGTAAGATAACTTTGCAGCATTTGTTATAACATGGAAAAGTTATAATTGTAAGGAATGCGATTGCTAGGAAGATTACATTGCAGTATGTGGTTTAAAAGCAGTTTAATAGGAATGCAGTGTAAATTTACAAAACTATCCTTTTGTACCAAAATATAAGTTGAATAAACTTACATTTTTTTTAAGTTTTCAAATTTTTTCTTTTAAAACAATTAATAATAACATGAAAACATTACATAATATTTGAATACTAATTATTTAAATATTAAAATATGTGTATTTACAAAATTTTTATTTTTATAATTAATACATATAAATATTAAAAATAATTAGTTTTCTAATAGTGCCAAGAATTATTACAAAAATAACCGAAAAACAATTTTTAAGAGATTTCTAATTTTTTTTTGTCTTTGAACTTATTTGGCTAATGATTTTTTTAAAAAATTAAATAGCAAATGCTTTTAATAATATATATAAAGCAATATGAAAAATAAAGGTAGATTAAATCAATAAAATTCAAGCTAATAAGTTCATAATTAACCCAAACTTGATTCAAACACCAAATAATTAAAAAACTAACAATTTAGTTGAGTTTTTTTACATCAAAATTTTTGTTTCTTGATTTTTAGCAGCATTTTTTTTAAAGTTCATAATTTCATTCATCAAGTGGAGAATTCTTCAAAAGTACACATATTTTGTCACAATGATTTATAATCTATGCTTGAGAACAAAAGCAAGCATTAAAGCCAAGTCCTTGTACGCTATATCTAGAAAACTTAAATCTACAAAGTCTTCAAACTACACATTTTTACAACACACACAATGCACATGAATATACAAATAGCCATCATCAGCCACAAACCATGAAGCATAATATCAAAAAGACAAAATCCTACCCAAATACAAATGTGCAGCAACACATATAAAAAATTCAGAACCAGAATGGCAAGCTATTTTAGGTATTTTTACAAGATTAAAACCACCATTAGTAACAATGACACTGTGAAGAAGTGAGAGAAAAGAATGGAGAGTTTCAATTTTGTTTCAAAATAACAAGGGATACAGTTTGCTTTGGTGAAATCTTTAGATAGAAAAAAAAATAAGAGAAAAGAAAAATTAGATAAGGGCTAGTGATGGCTTTTTCATTAGTATTTTTCTTTTTGTAGTGCATCACAGCTACCATTACTTAAGAAAAAGAAAAAGAGAAGGGTCAGGTTAGGGCTAGGACAATTTAGGGAAAAAAAAGTTCTAATTTTTCCTTTGCAAAGGGAAAGTTAGATTACATTTGTGGTAAATGGGAATCACATTCCCATCGGTCATTATAAGCATATTGCAAAGGGAACAAATTCCTTTGAGTTAACTTTTTTTTTTTTTAACTAAATGCTAGGATGTCTTTACACCTAATTAAATTGTAAGGGAAATGTCCCACTTGCAATGTACCAAACGTCTCCCAATTCTCAATTTATTATTGGCTTAGATAAGTGGGTAAATAAAGTGTTAAAGAAACCTACTCATATTAAAATTTTCTCAACTGTAAGAGTGTTCAATATCATATGAGTCACCTTCAAGTCAACATCTATAAAGAGAAATGGATGGATATATGACATTTTATTCTTACATGGTGGAGCACTTTTTCTCATACTATGATTATAGCATGTGGCAATTTAGCTTCACTTTGAAGTATGTGAGTATTCTTTTAGAAATTTTTTTGTACGGGGAAAAATGATTTTCACTCCATCAAGCTTTTTGAAAAAAAAAAGTATGTTTGGGAATTTTTTTTCTTGATCTACTTAATAATCTAAGTAAAATTTCAAAAATTGTAGGGTTCTCCAATAAATTAAGGCTATTTTATAAGCTTGCAAATGTTCTCCAATTGGAGAATTATGCAACCTTTGAAATTTTACTTAGACTACTTTCGAGTAGATCGAGAAAAATTCTTGAACATACTCATTTTTTTGAAAAAGCTTCATAAAGTGAAAATCAATCTTTCCTATATAAAGAATTCTTAAGAAAATATGCATATCCTTTAAAGTGAAGGTACACTCCTTAGGCTATAATCATAGTATGAGAAAAAGTGCTCCATCTAGTAAGAATAGCACACCATAAATTCATCTTTTTCCTTTTACGGATGTTGAACTTGAAGGTGACTTGTAATAACATCGAGCATTCCATTAGTTGAGAAAATTTTAACATAAGTAGGATTCTTGAACATTTTATTTAACCACTCATCTTAGTCATGGAAAATTGAGAATTAGTGTCAAATTTAGTTATCGAAAGTGGAAACTCACCACACTTAAACCTAAACTTTAAAACTGATCGCCTTAGAATACAAAGTCTTTTATGAAGAGATGCTTCAAAGCATAGACGGTTCCAATCATATCCAATGGGTTTAAAAGAATGTTCATCAACTTGTTTGGCATGGACTTTTTCCTAAAAGTGATCTTTTCCTCTTTCTATAGTAGTTTGTCTTCTCAATTTTTAGGAATAAAAGGAACTTCACAAATCTGTAACACCCCATACCCTCGTATAGGAGTCAATAAGACTGTATTGACAAGAAAAAGGGTCAATTGACATATATTTAAGTACCAAAAAGCGGTGATAGGTGGAAAGAATATTTTAAAATAAAATATTTCGTATGAGAGAGAATAATAATTAAATAATAATATTATTAACGAAGATGAATTAGTAGGTTAAAAGGTGATTTGGAAGTGAACCGGGACAAAGTGAGATACTTTGGGACCCGAGGAGACAAGTGGAGAATTTTAGAATAAAATAAAATTTTATTAATTAAATAATATTAAAATATTAATATTTTATCTGCTACTGGAATTAGTCATGTAGGAGGATTATGTGACTAATCTAAGTGGGGGAGGAGAAGTAAGAAAAGATTTTGAAGAAAATTGATATTAGTGGG
>NW_018397258.1:8985967-8988968 GCF_002168275.2 Theobroma umbraticum | reverse complement strand
AGCATTCCCATCGATCTCTATTTGTCTACTTTATCCTGCTAGCAAATAAGGCATATCTTTGTATAATCTATCACATCTTGTCACATATGAGGCCAATACTTACCTTGTTTCAGTAGTGACACAGTCCGTTGCCAACTTGAATGTCCTGTTCAAAGAGTTTCGTGACATATTTGCATTAATTTTTGCCTAAGCTCTCTAGCTTTTGGCAGAAATATGCGTGGTCCCTCCGTCAATAAGAATCTATTTTTCACCCATAAATATTTCAACTTTTCGCTCTCCACCAACTTCCTAATAGCATTACTTAGGGGTCTCGATGCAAATGTTCCTCAATCAGATTACAAATATCTGTAGTCACTCTACTAGCTATCATTAGCACGATCACCCTTAAAGCTGCAAATTCAACCTTTCTACTAAAGACGTTTGCTACACGATTTGCTTTTTCAGCTTTATGTTCAAAGGAGAAATCAAACTTGGCTAAGAACTCTTGCCGTATCAATTGCTTAGCTATAAGTTTTGGTTGTGTGAAGAAGTGGCTTACGGCTGTATTGTCGGTCATGACCATAAATTGTGTTCTAACAAGTAGTGTCACCAGGACCGTAAACAATGAATCACTACAAGTAGTTCTTTCTCTTGTGTCGTGTATCTTTTTTTAGCTTCATTCAATTTTCGACTTTCAAAAGCAACCGAGTGTCCTTTTTATAGCAACACTCCTCTAAGGGTAAAATTTGATGCATCCATATATACCTCAAAAGGTTTTCCAATATCAAGGAACATTAAAACAAGATCCGTCATCATTGTGTCTTTCAAACCTTGGAAGGCTTTTTGGCACTATGGCGTCCAGTTCCACTTCTGTCCTTTCATCAACAATTTTATCAGTGCTACTATCTTTTTTTAATATCCTTCCATAAATCTCCAATAATAATTGGCTAGCTCTAAGAAAGAATGAAGCTCAGTTGTATTCTTAGGGATGGCCTATTCATTTATAGCCTTAACCTTCTGCATGTCCATTCAGATGTGCCTTAGTTCAATTATGTGTCCCAAAAACTGGATTTGGGTTTGTGTGAATACACATTTATATCTTTTTATATATAACTGGTGGTCGCATAGCCTTTGGAAGACCTATTATAAGTGCCATTGATGCTCCTCTAAGGTCGAACTATACACCACAATATCGTCTAAGTATATCACAATGAACTTACCTAAATAATCATGAAACACTTGGTTCATCAGTGCACAAAAGGTAGCAAGAGCATTGGTTAGTCCAAAAGGCATAACAAGAAATTCAAATGTGCCATACCGTGTTACGCAAGTGGTTTTAATCTCATCTCACTGGGCCATTCTTACTTAATGGTAACTCAATCTCAAATTTAGTTTGTAGAAGTACTTTGCACCACTCAGCTAGTGAAAGTGATATGCTATCAGAGGGATAGGATACTTATTCTTAACTATGACTTTATTCAAAGCTCGATAATCCAGGCATAATTGTAAACTCCCATCTTGTTTCTTTTGAAAAATTATTAGGGCTCTAAAGGGTGTTTTTTATGGTCAGATGAATTCAGCTTGAATCATCTTGTCTAATTATTTCCTTAGCTTCGCTAACTCTAAAGGAGCCACCTTGTATGGCCCTTTTATAGGCGGCTTAACTCTTGTAAGAATTCTATCTTGTGATCGACAGCTCATCTAGGCTAGAAGACCCTTGGTAGTTGTCCTGGCATCATATCTTGAAATTCTTCGAAAACTAGTTTCAGTTTTTCAACTATTAGGTTTTTATTATCTTCACCTTTGTGGATGGGCATAGCCACATAAGAAGATTCACCTTTTTTTATCCCCTTTTTCAACTGTATAGCTAATATCATCTTTTTTTCGCTCTTAGGTAGGATTGTAGTCGGTACCAGACATGGTTGTTCTCCAAAAAACATTAAACAACTTACAGTAGGGAAAAAAATGGCTTGTGCTTTCATCATAAAATCCAAGCTTAAGACAAAATCAAAATCATCTGTGATGGCTACAGTCAAATTTATCTTCCCTTCCCAAGAGCCAATCTTAATCTTTACATCTTTAGCATTTCCCATTATAACATTTCCCAAAAGCCACATAAGAGGACTCATTTTTTTTTATCTCTTTTTTAAACTGTATAGCTAATATCATCTTCTTGCCGTTCTTAGATAGGATTGTAATTGGTACAACACATGGTTGTTCTCCAAAAAACATTAAACAACTTACAGCAAGGAAAAGGATGGCTTATGCTTTCATCATAAAATCCAAGCTTAAGATAAAATCATAATCATCTGTAATGGCTATAGTCAAATTTATCTTCTCTTCCAAAGAGCCAATCTTAATCTTTACATCTTGAGCATTCCCTATTATAGCTGAAGCTGGTGAGTTAACTGCTTTCATCTATCCAAAATCCTTCTCAACTTTAATACTGCACCTCTTTGCCTTTCCTAGGGTGATGAAAGTGTCTGAAGCCTCAATGTCGAGCATGGCTTTAGTATTTTTCTCATTCAACAACACCTTTACATATATTAGACCTCGTTAGGGCTCCTTCTCCATCTTTTCTAGTTGTGCTTGCAAGGCACTGAGGAAATGAATGAAACCCATTCATGCTAGCTCTTCTTTGGCTTCTTCAACTATGGTGTTGGGTAGGGTGTCTCAATATTGGCAGTACATATCACACTGAGAGTTCCTTGATGACGACAATCAATTACTCGATGAGGTTCCTTGCATAGAAAACAAGATATCGGTGGCCAGGGCTTGAAGTTATATGGCTTGTTTGTTCTTGGTTAGGGTGAATCTCTAGCAAGTAGTTTTCTATCACCTCCCTCACTTGAGTGTTTGCTTACTCTTGAAAATTTGGTGCCACTATTTGAGTTAGAGCTACTGGTCCTAAACAGAGGGTCTTTTCTTTTGTTCAAGTTTTCATTATAATCAGTAAGGCGCTTAGTAGCCGCCATTGCCGAAGTCACATCTTGTACCCTCTGTCGTTATAACTCCATCCTCG
>NW_018397258.1:8985695-8985867 GCF_002168275.2 Theobroma umbraticum | reverse complement strand
AATATTAGGTATACATGTGAAAGTTACTATTACATGCAAACTATGGTATGCAAAATGGAAAAGTTAGTGAGGGACATGTGAGACCCCTACCATGTGAAGTAAGAGAAAGAATAAGATTAAAATTTATTTGTATGTAATGTGATTAGTGCATTAGGTGGTTAAATGAAGAAAG
>NW_018397258.1:8985334-8985685 GCF_002168275.2 Theobroma umbraticum | reverse complement strand
GTTGCATGTGACTTGAATGGTCAAAGGGTGGTTAAATAAAATATAAAGTGAATATGGGACATGGAATAAAGAAATCAAGAGAAAAATGATGGAAAGATAAGGTGGCGGGTGGAAAGATTTCAAAGGCTTTTTACTTTGTAATTTTACCACATAAAAGAAAAAGAAACATGCCAAAAAGTCACCAAGCTTAAGGCAATCCGCCAATGAAAGAAAAGTAAAGAGAAAAGAAAAGAAAATAATGTAAAAAGAAAGTAACCTTGGGCAATCTACCCATGTGTGAACAAAATAAGGAAAACAAAGCCATTTTCAAGGCTTTGGCCTTGAGAGGTCTGCCCACAACCAAGAAGAAAA
>NW_018397258.1:8939723-8984845 GCF_002168275.2 Theobroma umbraticum | reverse complement strand
TAAGCTCCCAAAATGAGTCAAAATAACTCTATATAATAGAGTTATCATCAATTGAAAGAGCTTTTTTAGTAATAAAATTTATAAAATAAAAACTATGTAATCAAATGAGTAACAAGTAAATAAATGATTACTTTATGACATATATTGAAAAAGATGTATTTGATAGTGTTTCTACTGATGCTATCATGAACTATTTTTGAAATATGAAAATTTGTCATTGACAATTACAATTATCTTAGATTTACTTTGAAATATTAAATAAATGTACTAAATCTACATTTTTTTAATTTAATGTTAAAAATTCTAGTTATAGATTTTAACATATTTATATTTTTTAATTATTATTATTATTTTAGTTATAACACTACTTAGAAAAATTTCTAGATCCGCCCCCGGTTACCATCTAAGGTGTTTATACCGCGCTAGTATACTATCACACACAAAGAGTTACAACACAAAGCATTACAATACAAAATATAACTTTTTCCTAAATTATGCATTTAAAAAAAACTTTTTCACTAAATTACTGCATAAGAATTTCTCAAGTAATAATGTTATTATTTTGTAATATTATTTTAGAAAAAGAAGAAAAAAGAGAAGTGCATCAACTTGCTAAAAAAATCATAAAAAAAGCATGAAGAAGTCTATGCGTAGGGATCCCTACATGCACACGCACAATGACCAAGGCAACAAAAAATAGAAGAAGAAATTTTTTTAAAAAAATCCAATTTTTAGCCCTAATACTTCTTTTATTTTCTTCAAATTTGATTTACTTTTTTTCATCTTAATATTATTATTTTATTTACAAGTTTTATTGCAATCATAGCTTTATATAGGAAAAATTTTTTAATCTTTTTAATAACAAAATTTACATGCAAGGGATAACAGAATGAGAAACACAAATTGAGAAAAAAAAATTTTAATGTCATATTATGCGCAAGATAATGGATCACTCTCAGTTATTTTTTTAAAAAGAAAATATTTTGCTAATAAAACAATGTCAAATCTCAAATATTACTGACAAAACAAGTACAGACTTGTGACACTTATTTTATTTAAGATGCACAAAATAGTTGGTGTTCTCTAAGGCTTGGGACATAACTCCCAGAACAACACTATCAAAAAAATAAGTTTTAGCAACGATATATTCTGTTAGTGAAGCATTAAAATCTGTTGGTGTTCTAATTTATTGAAGAAAATGTTGATAGAAAAATTCATTGATGTGTGATCAAAAGTACCTTTGTCAATAATGTTCATTTTTTGTCAGTGATGGAATAATTAGTTGTAATATTCTCCAATAGAATATTTTGTCAAAATATTTATCGATATATTAGCCAATCCGTCATGGGAGTAGTTGGTGATAAAACTATTCCATTGGTAGTTAAAAAATATTTGTAAAATTTTTATAATATAATGATAAAAAAATTAAAAACAACACAAATATAAACACGTAAAAAAAATTTAATTAATAAAAACATGAATATAAATTGCATTATTTTTATTACAATCAATTAAAAATACAAAGCCAAAAATGTACAAGCATGTAAAGAATACAAATGGAAAATAAACACAAATCTATCTTCTAGCATCATCTCTTCGTCTCAAAGGCCTATCAACCGATTTAATAAAGATTCAACATGGACTGTTAACCACATCACACAATTGAGGATCTATTGGACTTTAAACTCCATCTTCATTAAGCATTAAATTAATCCAATATCCCTATGTTTATAGTATTAATATGTAAAACATCTTCATAATCAAATAAGAATCTTCTATTGATTGGATATTCTATTTCTAAGCTCATTTATCAAATATAATTACATTAAAAAGACTATTCCTTTCAGTTTAATTATATTTGATGAAAAGGTTCAAAGATAAAATGCCTAATCAATTGGCAAGGTAGATCAGTAGCCAACCCAGAAAGTGATCTTACATACAAATACTATGAGAACAAAGATAATGAAATTGAAGAGTCACTGAACTTTCCTTATGTGGAAACTAACCTTTGACAGAAGCAATCATTTTGAATGGAAAAAAGACAAAGACAGCATAACACGTGTTCTATGAAAAAACTCATTCTGTAATCTTTGTTTTTTTTCCACTCAAAAATTTCACTAACAACAACTCGTATATTTTACATGGACTTGACCTACCTACTTGAGATTATTTAACAAATAAGGAATTCACAACAATATGCTCAATTCCTACATGCTAAATAATCTGAAGTAAGTCAATCAAGTCTATTAGATATGAGTGATAGATTGTGTTGTATTTCTTGAACAAGAACTCAGATATTCCATGGACTACACCAATGTATCAAATGCCAACAACTTGTATATTGTAGGAAATATTTCAATGCCAACAGCTCATATATTCTATGGACCTAACCAACTAATCCAAATTAAATTCAATTTAAGATTGGTCGGTTAAGTCCATGGACAAATGACAAACAACAGTTCTAAATAAGTCATAAATGAAATGATCTGAAAAGAGATTATATGAATAATTTGATGAATCATTCCACAAACAAACAACAGTTCTAAATACTTAGAAAGCTTAATAGTTGAATCTTGAAAGAGTATAGCCATTTATTCCTAAATACTTTCTAAGATATTGGTAGCCTCATAATCCATAAGACATTTAACATTTTTTAGAAGTTTTGCAAAAAATACCTAGGAGGTATCAACAACCTAGTATACTATACCTTCGACATATTAGGTTTGGTAAAACAATTCATTGCTAGCTTGACGTCTACTAAATGGAGAATTGGAACCTTCAACAATTGTTGGAGGATACTCTTTCCAGATATCAAAAATCTTAAACTCAATGTCTTCTTTTCTTTTACTTCAAAAAATATTAAACAATGCATTCTTTTATTCCAATACAAGATGTTATCAAAGTACACTAATAGATTCAAAACTTGACTTCACCCATTTTTCTCAACTTTTGTTTATAACTATGGTATTGAGAATCAATTGCTGTTAGATTTGAAGCTGTGTTTACGTTTTTATCTAAAAATAGTCTCTTTATTGGATAATTTATTATCAACTTTTCTTTATCACTGCATTACTATAAATCAATTACACCTCATGCAATACTGTTTTTCAGTTTTTGTGTAAAGACGTCACTTCATATTTTTTGTAACTTTTTTCTTTGAATAACATGAGATAGTTTCATTACTTATGGGAAATAATTCCCCTCCTTCAATCAAAAAACAAGGCTTAAGGCATCAAAGAGGTTCAGGTGGCATATCAACAACTTAACTTGGTATACCCAGCAAAGACTCTCTTCCAACCTAAAGCAAGCACAAGACTTTAAACAAAACTCAAGACCCCTAAAACAAAAATGGGGGAACAAAAATCTCAAGAGCACTAACTTATACCCCTGGTTCTAAAAAAAATTGTACAATAAAAAAGAATCACAACCATAATCCCCAGACCCCTACTTCCCCTAAAATTCACAATTTCCACAAAAACATAAGCATCCCCATCCTATTGAAAAATCACCCAACAAAACATTCAATGAAAATTCATCAAAATAAGCAAGAACAAACAATAAAACACTTAGAAGACAAATAGAATCTCACTTTGCAGCAACATCGCATTCATAGAAAGGGTGTCCACCTTTTAATTCGCTTCGCTCATTACATGGTTAATCTTCCATGATCCTAGTTGTTCTTTAAACCTTTCTATTTGCACCATCTAATATGGCTAACTAGGTTTTGAATTCGGAATAAGTCTTATCCATGAAGATTGTGCATGGCCCTTACATAAGGATGACACACACAAATAGAGAAATGGTCCATATTTTTTGTAACTAATGACAACTTAGCTCTGACAAAATGCTTTTGTAACACAAATGCTTACACAGCTATGAAATTAGTTTGAAGCCTTTCTGTAACACCACACCTATATATTTATTAGTGTGTTTAATACAATATTTTGTTCAAGCTTCCAACCTTAGAAAACAATTATTTTTGCACATATTATGTTAATTACTATCAACCAAAAATTTTACTCTACTATTTTTTTGCCTTTTCATAATGCAAAATTTAGTAAAGCATAATGTACAGGCAATCCTCTAGTGTTAACTAAAATAGATTGAGATATGAAGATGATTTTAAAAAGTGAAATGTGGTATTGGTATATGTAACAAGGTGTAAGATGCAATCATACCAGCATTAATGCATCAGATCCCATCAAAACTCCATATTGTGCTTGGGTGGTAGTAGTACTTAGATAGGTGACCTCTTAAGAAGTCCTTGTGTTGCACCCCTTTTTGAAACTTATATATAATTTTATTGATTTGAATATTTGAGAAGTACATAGTATTTTTGGAGAGAAACTCAAGAACCTCTAAGTAAAGTTTGCTAGAGTCTAAGCCCTTTTGTTTTGCAATGAAGGCTTTTTATAGACGGCCTTGCCTTGCATTTACATTTCATTTACATTTACATTTCATTTTAGAAAGTCACAGACGAAAGTCATAAACTTTCCTATTTCTTCTTTTGGCATGACTTTCCTATTTCTTCTTTTGGTAAGGAATCTTTACTATTCATTCTTCTTTTCTGTAACTTTATTAGAGAACCAACTTTTCTGTCGGTCGTCTCTTGCTTTTTTTGCTTTTGCATTTTTCTTCTTTTGGCAGAGAATCTCACTATTCATTCTATTTTTCTAACGATCTCTTTTTCTTTTGGCAAGAAATCATGGACAGAGCCAATTATTTGGGTCATGATTTTACTATTTTTAAGGTTTGTCTCATTCTTCTTATAAGTATGTAACTCTCATTTTGTGTGAGATCTGCTATTTCTCTAGATGAAGTGGTCTCTTCCTGATGGTCATCTTCTTCCTCTTTAGAATCAAGAGAGCTAAGCATTTCTGCCATGATTCTTTTATATTCCTCATTTGTCTTGGCCTGGGCTAATAGAGCACTAGCATTGGATTTTGCTTGAAAAAGTCTCGCATTGTCTTGCAAAACTTGTGCACTTTTGCAAAGCTTTGGATTTTTGTTGAACCAATTTTCTAGGTATAATTGATCATATTTCTTTTTATCAAACTTTTTTCACCATTTAGTTTTGAATATTCTTGTGACTACTGACACTCCAGTTTAAGGGTCAGTGTCATAATTGTATTCCTAGGAGGTTATTTAGGAAATAGTTAATTTTGAAAAGAAATGGATTGAGACATGTAACTTATCTTGATTTGGCTCAGATTGAAATTGTTGATAAAATTTTCCATATAAATCATCAAATTTTGGAAGTAAAATTTTTCTTAAAAGATCATACCAATTCCACCAATGTGAAAATCATAAAGGGAATTTGTATTGTGCCCCGTATTTGAAAAATATTAACCAGAAATGCCTGATATGTTTGTTATTAAAAAGAAACGTATTGAATTAAGCTTGTTGGTAATCTCAGTAATTAAACATGGGGCAGTGGTCAAACGTTGTTGAAAAGCTATTTAAAAATTTTTGAAATTGATTTAAATGTTCTCCCCAATCAATGGGTCTCAAAACCTTTAAAATTTAGGCTGTAGAATGTGTGATCAAACTAGGATCATTTTTATCTGTATAATGTTTTATAAAAATTGATCCTGTTTGAATTAAAATATTTTGGTAATATTATTAGGGTTTTTTCAAATCCCATGGTTTGAAATGCCATCTATGAAAGGCTTTTCTTACCGTAATATTGGGGTATGTTTCATAAAATCTTTCTTCTATTAAAAGAATATTTTTGAAGGACGTTTTTCTTGTAGTATTGGGTTTGGCTTTTTTTGAGACAGAGATTGAGTTTAGAAAAGTATTTGGGAAGTAGGAAAAATATTTTGGAGGTATTTTAGTTTATGGAGGATAATTTCCTTCCCTTTAGAGTTTTGGAGTGTCGTGATAGCAATCTGTTTTATTGGGGTATCTTTTTCTATTTGGGAAGCTAGTGCTAAGGCTACCTCTAATGATTGTGAGAGGCACTCTATCCATTTTTGGACTTGGGAGTATAATTCATTGGGGTCTTGGGCATTTTGGTGTAGGTTTTGATTTTGAGAAGAACTCTGGGCTTCTTTCTCTTCTTAATGGGTGCATATCTCATACCATGATTTAATGGGTCTTTGGTTAAGGATTTTTAGAGAGTCATCTCTCTTTGTTTCTTTTTCTTTTTCTTTCTTCCTTTGTTTTTTCAGTTTGGGAGGCATTTTCCTGTAAAAACTCTCTGGTAAGAAAGTCTGGTAAAGTATTTGACTCTCCTTTGATATACTTTCTATCAAAATTGAATATACTTAAAATTACTTGCCATCGAGCAAAGATTTGTTTTGAACATCTTTTTGTGAAACTTCTTTTGCAAATTTACAATCTATCCTTAGAAGAAATTTTTGATTTAATAAATCACTTTGAAATTTTGAAATACATAAAATGATTGATAAAATTTCATTTTTAATAGTACTGTAATTTTGTTAGGCTAAAGACTAGTGCTTAGAAATGAATTGGACTATTTGTTCCTTTTGATTTTTTATTTGTTTTAGAATCCCACCATATCCTAACTCTGAGGCATCTGTTTCAACTATTTTTAGTGCATCAGGGTCTGCTAGGTGTAAACATGAGAGTTTTTTTACATGTTTTTTTATTTGTTGAATGATTTTAGTATGATTATTTGTTCATGGAGTAGGATTCTTTTTAAGTCTTTGGTATAAGGGTTTGCAGATTTTACTTAGGCTAGGATAAAAATTAATGATATAATTTAGGCTTCTTAAAAACTTTAAAGTTGGGTTTTATCTAATATTTTATCAGAAAAATTGTCAGCAAATTTTATTGACCGTTCAATTAGTGTTATGGTACCTTGGATTATATAATGTCCTAAAAATTTAACTTTGGTCTAAAATAGACTAATTTTGGATTTAGAAACAACTAAACCATTTCTCTTGATAATATTGATGAAAATCTTAAGATGTTTAAAATGTTTTTCTAGATTGTCTGAAAAGATTAAAACATCATCAATATATACTATTGTAAATTGGGAGTAAGGGTTAAAAATTTCATTTATTATCTTTTAAAATTCTGATGGTACGTTTTTTATCCTTTGGGAGTAAGGCATTACATTCCATTCATACTGCCCAAATGGGATAATGAAAGCTGTTTTATATCTTTCATTCTCCTTGATTTGGATTTGCCAAAATCTTGATTTCATAACAAATTTTGAGAAGATTTTTGCATTGCATAATTTTTGAAGAAGATCTTTTTTAGTTGGAATGGGGTATCTGATCCATTCTAAGGCTTTGTTTAATGGTTTGTAATTGATTACCAGTCTTAGCGTTCCTCTTTCTATTTTTACATTTTTAAGCACATAGAAAGTAGAACAGCTCCATGGTGAATTACTCTTTCTAATTAATTTTATTTTAATAATTCTTCGATTTCTTTTTTGCAGTATTCTTCCATCTCCTTATTCATTTGGATTGCTCTAGCTTTAGTGGGAATTTGTTTTTCATCAAAATCTTTTGCATAAGGAAACCCTACCTCATGTTTTTTCCTATCCCAAAAATCATTAGTGATTTCTAAGCAAATTGTTTGTTCTATTTCATTTCTGATTTGTTCAATTTTTTGTTTAATATTTTCTTTTTGTAATTGTTGATTTATTTTGTCAAAAGTGATGTCTTCTTTTAAATAACTAATTTGTTGTTGTTTACTATTTATCAAAGAATTAATTTGCTGTGATTGAATTGATAATGATTTTAATAAATTGATATTTCTTAATTTTGGTTTTTCTAAAACAGGAAAAATGATTTTTGTTTTTAGTATTTTGGTAGTGATAGCTTGATGAGTAACTTTGTAGGGTTTCAATATTGATATAAAAGAAGTTCCTAGGATAACATCTTGTGTTATGTTTTTTACTACTAGAAAAGGTGTTTTAAATTTGATCCACTGGTTAAGGATTTCAGAATTTGATATTTTATATGTAATTTTAAGTTTTTCACCGTTGATAGTTTTTAATCCTTCTAAAGTTCGATCATAATATTTTGTTGGAATAATTTCTTCTTTTATACAATTATGATTAGCACTAGTATCAAATAGTACTATTGTTTCTATTTGAAATTTTTCATTAATTAAGAGTTTTATCTTTATTAGGTATCTTTGGATGGATACTTCAGTAAGTACCATCATGTATTCTTGAGTATCTTAGTTTTCTGTTTCAGATTCTGAAATATGTTGTTCTATTTATGTGTTTCTGAAAATTTCGATTTGCTTTTTAATTTTTTGTTGTTCTTTTTTTAGTACAATTATTTCTATTTTAATGGTTTTTATTTCAGAGTTTAATTCTTCTTTGGTTATCTTTTTTGGTTTTACTTTTTCATATTTGTCAAAAATAATATTTTTAATGTTATATATTGGTTAATGGTTTAACAAATTGGGTTTTTCATGTTTTTCTTTCATCGAATCTTTTAATTTTTCTAGATATTCTTTTTTTATGTTTGGATCTTGTATTTTATCCATGATTTCTATTATAAACTCTTGATCCTTAGTTAAGACATAAATTGAATTTTCAGTTTCTGTTGATGACTAAGATGTTGTTTGTATTTCATCTATTTGCAGATCTCTTAAAGCTTCAGAAGTATTTGTTTCAGAAGTTGATTCTAAAAGTATTTCATTAACTTTATGTTCTATCTCTTCTTCTAATTGGAGTTGGTTAATTTTCCTTTTTACTTTGCAATATTTAGAGATGTGTCCTGATTTTTCACACCTGAAACATTTTATCATTTTGTCTATTTTATTAGATTCTTTATTTTTCTTTTCTGTCTTTTTGTATTTTGGAGTCTGATAATATTCTTGGAGATTTTTCTTAAGTTTTTTGGATTTTTTAGAACAACAGGTTTTTGAAGAACATTCATTTCTTATATCAAACTATTGACAGAATGATCTTAATTCTTTAGCATGCAGTTTTCTTTCTCTTTGCAGCTGTTTTTGGAGTTTTAAATATTGACAGATTTTTAATCCTTTTTTGTGAGTAAAACTTATGAGTTCACCATATGTAAAATTTTCATAAGGTATTATACCTTTATAATTTTTCTCTTATTTGGTTCCTAACTTTTTTTCCTAATAATGTTGAGAGTCCGGCTAAGACCTTTTCTTTCCAAAAAGATTGGATATTGTCAGGCCTTTGCATTACCCTAGTCATAAACATGTTTTTGTACCATTTGAAGTCTGTTAGCTTTTTACATTTTAGATTGGATAGTAATTTTGAATTCCTATATTTAAGATGTGAAAGGTCTCTTATAAAATGTTTTGATATTGAGAAGATGAGAGTTGCTACGGCATCTTGAATCTCTCTTCCTTGGTTATTTAATATAATAATTCCTTCATTATCTTTTTTTACAGCATTTAATATTTGTTCTTGTTAGTTTGTTGTTAAATAGTTATCCCACCATCCTTTTAGTTTTTTGATGAATTTAGCAACTAAAAGATTGGCTATGGCGTGATCTGTTATATGACCCGTTTGGTTTTCAATTTTGTATACATTAGAAACTATTGTCATTTATTGAAGTGTACTGAGAATATTATACTCAGACATCCCATCAATGTTCCATTCATGTATAGTATTAGCATTGTATTTATTTTGAAATACTAGTTTTTCTTCAATGTTGATATCTGGGGCTGTAATTTCTATATAACAAAGTTTTTGAGGTTTTTTCCAAACCATTTTGGCAATTTTTTTGTTTTATGAGTTTTTTGTATTTTCTTGGGAGGAATCTAAATTATTGTTAATATTGTTGATCATATGATTTTGTCTTTGGGAAGTATCAGCTACTACTCCTGAGTTTTGGTTTTCTAAAGCATCAATTTTTTCTTGTATTTCTCTTAAAAATTGGTTTTGTTCTATTTGTTGGCATTTCTTTGGGATTTCAAAGGACATTAATATTGGTTTTGATGTTTTTATTTTTTGAGAGTTTAATTTTTGAATAGTTTGAGGTTGGTTTTGCATTAAAGTTTCTATATTTTCTAATTGTTCTAAAATGGTGTGTAAGTTTAGATTTGTGTAATTATTCTGTTCAACTATCATTTTTATATCTTTTGAGGTGATGGTTTTTCCTGCAGCTGTTGATCTCATTCTTAAAGAAGTTGCTCTTATTCTTATATTTTTATGTGAATATTGTATTTCTGTTAGGAGAGTATGTTGGGTTTTTATTTCACCTTTATTTGTTTGCCATTTGTTTGCGGCTTTTATGGTATTTATTTGTGATTCGCAATAGTTTTCAAACCATTCAAAGAATTCAATTAAATTTTATGTTTTTTCATGAAATTATAATATTCTTGTAAGATTTCATCTTTTTCTTTATCATATCTTTTGAAGTAATTTTTTCTTTTTTGGTTATTTTTGTTAGAATAAAAATGTTTTTTGCACCAATCTTTATCAATTTCAAAATCTTTTTCTAACATAAATATTTCTAAATCTTGTTCTTGATTTGTTGTCAAGTTTGGGTTGTTTGTCATGGAAGAATATGTTGGAGACATATTTGGAGAATTTGAAAGAGCATTTTTTTGCCTATTTTAGATAGGTTGAGGTATTTTTGAAGAGTTATTTATACTTTGTAAATTTGTTCTAACAGAAAGTATTGAAGATACAGAAGCTCTAGCTATCCTAAAGTCTGTACCTATAGGGGAAGGGCTTTCTATTGGAATATTGATATTTCCTATCGAGGCTAGATTTTGTTCTGTAAAAGAATGTCTTGAAGGTATTCTTGGTGGCCTACTGAAAACAAGTTCTACTAAACCATCTATGTATTTTGCTACATAGTTTATTTCAATGTTTCGTGTAGAAACAGGGTTAGTTGCTCCTTTTATTTTCCAACTATTTAGGAGTTGTGCTTCATGCCATTAGATAGTTCTGGGTATAACCATATGGGACCTAGTCATATTTGTTTGGATTAGTAAAGTTTTTTTTTTTGGGCTATGATTAAAGCTTTTGTGTTTATTACCGAATACATTAACTTGTAATATAATCTGTATATTATAGTAAGTGGCTCAGATCCGGGCATCATTTTATAATTATGGATTTGGATTTGTAACATAAGTGAATTTAGAATATTTCTATCTTTTAATGAGACCGTGAAGTTTGAAAAACAGTTGAAACGTATTAACCCTCTACAGAGGCTTGTTTCTACAGTTTCTAATAAGGAATCATTAAAATGAAGATGTCTTTTATCTCGAAGTACTATGAGAATTGAGGTGTCTAACCGTTCTTTAGTAAGAGGTTTAGTTCCTATTTGTATTAATCCAGAATATATATAATTATATTTTTGAGTTTTAAGTTTATTGATCGTTTCTTGATCCAAGAATTAGATATTTTCATATTGGTTTTGGATGGGTATCTGTTTTTCTTTAGTTGTATTAAATATTCGTAAAATAAAATTATATTTTCATATTTCATATTTCTCCAACGTCGATCTAGTGAGAGCTTTGGTATTAGAGTCACTTTGGAGCAAAGGTATTCTTTTTTAAATATAAGTGTTTTGAAATTCTATTTTCTTTTTTGAGTTTTGGTTTTAATTGTTTAAATAGTATTGTGCTAATCTCTGCCAAATCTTTGAGAAACTAGTCTGTTGAAGCTGAGGGATAGGGATTGTTAGATATATTTTCACTTTTAGGCAAAACCATTATAGTAACCTTCAAAATAGTAGAAACCACCTATGTAGGGAAAGAAACTTATAAGTTCAGAATGCTTCCGTTTTTAAGAAATACTTCTTACTCTAGTTCTAGCTAAAATCAAGTTCAAATTGTTAATGAGGAAAATTTACATTATGAAAATATAATTCAAGAAATAGACAATTGAAAAATACCTAGAGTACCACAAAACCAAATTTATAAATCTTCAACATTTTATGCATTACATTTAAATTCTTTATATATATATTTCAAAAAGTGGTGCAACATGAGGTGTAGATATAAACAAGGTGTAGCAAGCGGGGTGATCCACTCGATTGAAGATTTGATGGTGTTTTTGCCGCTTCCCCTCATTCACTAGAATTTGGATACTTTATGGGCCATTAAAACTTTAGGTAACTTATTGGAGAGTTAGGTTTGACAACTTGCAACTAACATATTGGGTGATCAAAGGCTTAAAGCACAATACATAGAAGGAAAAAAATAAAGGAATGAAAATTTTCAATGAATATGTACTTTACATGGTGCATAGACAGATTAAATAAGAATGTTTCTTTCGAAATGATGTTTTTCAATTTAAGACACAATACCAACTCCAATGTATATGGCATGTAGACCCAAATATTCAATCTTCAATCTCTAGGTCTGAAGATAGTTATGAAGAGTAAATATGGTAGCGTTTGGTATAAGAGAAGTGAGAGTACATTTCCTGCAATGTGTCCAATTAAATTACATTGCAGTGTTTATTTTGCAACAGACCACTGTAATGTAAGATTGTAATGCAATCACATTACAGTCAAAGGATGTAATGTGATTGCAGTCCAAAACCAATGCAATCACATTACATTGCATTCTGTAATGTTCTTAAAGATAATTTTACCCTTCAACTTTATTACCTTATTAAAAATATTTTATAATGTTATAATTAAAATAAAAAATATTAAAATAAAAAATATAATATAAGAATTAAAAAATAAAATATAAAAAATTAAAATTTATGTAATATAGGTAAAACAAATTAAAATATAATATATAATATAAAAAATATATTAAAGAAATAAAAATAAAATATATAAGATTATAATAATAAATGAAAATAAAATATATGACATTAAAAATATATTTAAGATATGATATTATATAAAAATTAATAATAAAAAATATAAATATATTAAAAATAAAATATAAAAGATTATAATAATAAATAAAAATAAAATATATGACATTAAAAATATATTTAAGAGATGATATTATATAAAAATTAATAATAAAAAATATAAATATATTAAACTTGTATTTTAATAATTTTGAGTAATTTTAAAAATTAACATTACATTCCCAACAAAGTACTTGTAAACCAAACGCTGCAATGTTATCTTCTCTGCATTTTAATTATTATTTTGCTTGTATACCAAAAGCTACAATGTTATTTTTCCTGAAATAACATTACTTGCAATCACATTATCTGTAATCACATTGCATTGTAAAGTACCAAACGCCTTCTTACTTAAAGTAGAAGCTTGTAAATAATTAATTTGGTTCAACAAATTTTTTTGACGGTCTATGTTGTGAACATTAATTGAATAATTCGAAGATGAAGTTTTAATTGATTAATCAATTAATTGAATCAAATTAAATCAATTAATAATTGAATTAATTTTAATTTTTATAATTCCATAAACATATATGTTATAATAGCATGATATATTCAATATATTATATGAACATATAGGTTATAATACATGTTTATATTATTATATATGTTGTAACTTATAAATGATTTATATAAAAATTTGGTAATTTAGAAATTTAAAATTAAATTTTGTTAAATTAATTGATTTAATTGTATTTATTTTCAAATTAATTGAATCATTTTAATTAAAATTTTCAAGTAATTTGATTAATTCCTTTTTAACCAAAAATTGCTTGCCATAAATCTAATGTATAGAAGATGAATTTTGGGTATCAATTATGAATGACGGTGATGAAGGTAGCAAACTAAGGGCAAGTGGGGTGAAAACCCATCATGCATTGCAATATGCCACATGTCACAAATCCCATATCAATAAGAGATGGGACGAGTCTTAGGTATATAAATATGGGTTTTTCACCACCTATTAGATATGTCTTTTAAGCTCAGAACGTGAGTCCATAATTTATAAGTTTACTTAAACTCTATTTTCAGAGTAAGGTTGCACGAGGTTAGACTTAAGTTTCGATTCGTGACATTTGGTATAAAAACATACTCGAATCTTCACTGATGTAGGGCTTTCATAAAAGATACAAGCATCGAGGTGGATTCGAACTACTGTAAGAGTCTCTCTTCTCTACGGGAAAAGAGCCAATGCAATAAGGACGTTGTACAATTGGGTAGGGTAGAATGTCATGAATCCCACATTAGGTAAGAGATTAAGTGGGTTTTGGGTATATAAACATAAGTCTTTTACCACTTATCAAGGATATTTTTTGGGTTAGAAATGAGAGCTCCAAATTTATTAGTTTACTTAAACTTTATTTTCAGAGTTTAAGCTACATGAGATTAGACTTAAATCAATGAATTAAGATTAAACAAAAAATAACTTTTTAAGAGAAAAAGATATTTTCTATTGAATATAATCTTTCCTTTTGACAAATAGATATCATTACAAAATTTTTTTTTTGATGTTTGAAATATAATAATTTTTTTTAAATTTACAAAACATAAATAATTAAAAAATACAACACAAAAGTCTTCCTCTTATTTATTCTTATTTTTATATTTAGTTTAACAAAAATCAAAAAAATAAAAAGAAAGTTAATCATTTTCATTCAAATTTGGTTGCAATCATAGACCACGGTGAAAACAGAGGCTAAGTGTATGATTCTTATCATCGACTTTTGAAAGCTATATTTTTTTTACTATCAAATAGAGACTTAGTGTGTATATAATTTCCCAGTTTAGTTGTGGTATTTTATTTGTACCAAACAGAGGCATAGTGTGCATATAATTTCTCAGTTTGGTTGTGGTATCTTAATTATACTCTAACCTATTTAATGAATGCAAATGCAATTAGCATATTGATGTATTTTTATGATTTGCAATTCAAAGTAACAGGTACCCAAAAACTAAAAAAAAAATGAATCAAATATATTGGCAAAAAAAATACAAAGAGGGTAGCTTGATAATTTCAAAGAAAGTAAAAGGAGATATGGGTCAACGAATGAACCTTCAAAGACTAGATTTAATATTCCAAAAAAAATAATTGTAACAAAAGAGACAAAATTAAAGAGCATAAAATACAACAAAAGACTAGGAAGTAAGGAAGACGTTGGGCTTGGGATCGTCACCCTTTCAAACTGTTGGATAATGGTTGCTCCTTTTCCTTCATTATCAGTCATTTTGAACTTAACTTGCCTCATGTTCCTCTTTAACTTTTTAGCTTTGAGAGAATCTTTCTCGTAAAGTTTCCATTGACAACCAAAGGAACACTTCTCGAGAAAAATGGACGGCAATGCGCATGTGCGACAGCGCAGCATTTCTCGCTCGCTTCCTCACTTTCATGTTTTTCTTTTCTTCACCGCTTTAGCGCGCGTTTTATCCACGTGCCTGCCTAAGTCAAAACCAGTTAAATTTTATTTTTTTAATTATCCATAAACTCACCCATTTACATTTAATTGAAATAATGTTTGGAAAATTTAATGTAAATATGATAAAAATGTAAAAAGTTATTCAATATTATTTTTATTTATTTTTAATCAATTAAAAATAAATGACTTAATTTTATTGAACAAAATTATAGGCTTTAGGATGAAACCAAAAAATAACACAACAAATAATTTTGTATCAATTAAAAATAATTAAATAAATTAAATCAAGACAAAAAAAATTGAACCAAGTGAAAATGAAAATAATAATTTTTTCCATATAATTTTATGAATTATTAAAAGGTAAAGTGAAAAATATAAAGTAGTCTTATTTAAATATTTGTTACTATATATTAGCATTTTTTTGAAAAAAAAAATTGATTTATAATTTCATTTAAAAATATAAATAAGATTCTTGCATAAATTAAAAATTTTAAGATATTAAAAGCCAAATAAATGCTCCTTCATAAATTGTTAAAATTTCATAATTATAGTAAATAAAACAGTAAGTTAACAGGTATGAAAAGGTAATATCTGTCAAGAAATTTTAGTAGTTTGAGGTAAGGATATCAAAAGATACCTTATAATGGAGTATCCTATAAGGTTTGGATAAGATTAAGATACCTTATAATCTTGTATTACTTGACTTGATTAAGTAAGATTAGAGTATTTTATAATCGAGTTTAGATAAGATTTGGGTAATAAAATTACTACTCATTACAAGATTGGGTACCATTCTTCAAGTAGTGATCTAGAGTACTCACTATTTGAACTCGATTATAGATAGTTATTTTAAATATTAATATTTATTTATATATATATAATTTTTTGTTTATAAATTTCTTAACATTAATGCAATACTATTAAAATTGCTTAATTATTCTAAATATAATCTTAACCTTTAACCTTTTTTATGAATTTATGAAGTTAATTTTATTAAATAGATACATAAAAATTAAATTTAAATATATTTTAATAAGATATTTATGATATTTGGGTAATAATTTAAAATTTTAATCAAATATTTATAAGATTCAATTATCTTATTAAATAATAAAATTTAAATTAAGATATTAAAAAAATAAGGAATATCTTACTCATAAACTTTCCTAGTTTGAGGGGTTTGTGATTTATGGGTGGCTTATAAATTTGCCTATATTTTTAGCGCAAGGATAATGGCTAAAATAGAAACATGATTTGGATGTGTTGCAATGTGCGTGTGGAGGAGGGTGGTAAAGGCGAAAGTGAGATAATAGCAAAAGCAGCATCATCAGTGCCATAAATGCAGAGCTCTAACGGTACAGCGCTCAACTCTCAAGTGTGAAAAGTGCAAACTATAGGCCGAAGAGAAGTGAAGCCCACTGCCCTTTGCATTTAACGGTATATGTTTAAATTAGGTGGGAAATATGGCTTTTGCCATTCCATTGCACGCACGCCAGTCAAAAGGGCACTCCACTTTCTCTCCAATGCAAGCTATTGCATTTGCATCTTATCTTATTTTTTTCTTTAATCCTTTTATAGATTATTTCGTGATTTGAGTTTTTTTTTAAAAATTACATATTATATTTTTAAAAATATTTATGAGTTATTTAAAAAATTTAATAAAATTTTATCTTTTATTATGTTAAATTAAATTATCATATTTTTATTTTAGATAATCAAATAAATTTTTATAATTAATAGTTATTAATTATTATTAATCAAAATATCATTTATTATTTAAAATTATTGATAAAATGTAATAAAAAAATAAAAATCTATTTGAAATTATTTTTAATAATTTATGATTTTTTTCAAATATTATGTCAAAAGACTCAAATCACCAAAAACTTGAGATTATAGTTTTTATTAGATTAAAATAACAAGATAAGATTTGATGTTTCAAAAATCAGACATTCACACGCCAAACTTGTTTAAAACTGAATATTATCAAAGGATGGAGCATTTCCTTGGCTAGTTTATTTACTTATTCTATTAGGAAACAGGAAACTTTGAACTAAATGCAAAATTTTCTCACTGAAAACACTATAAGCTATTAGGATACTCATATCTGTAATGGCATATTGAGCTGTCTTTGCTTTTCTTTTCTTTTTTTTTGTTGCTTTTTTGTAAAAATGCCTGCACAGTTCCCTTAATCTCCTTCTCTTATGTGTAACCTCCCCTCTTCTTTTTCTACAACTGTAACTCCCTTCTATTTTTAGCGTTTCTCTCTGTCTCTCCCACACTTTGCTAAAAAAACAGAGAACAGGTATGGAAGAATCTCGCCTGTTGCTCTTCCAATTATGCTTGATGTTTTTGGTTATTTATTTCTTTTTTATTTGCATTAATTAAATTTCAACCCATCCTATCTTATCAAATTTCCGTTACAAAGTTCTGTTTTGATGTTTTGTTTGCAATTTGAAGAATAGAAAGCTGTTGGGAATTTTTAAGTGCATGATTTGGCGTTTTCATTATCCTCATTCTCATGGTCTCTCTTTCAAAGCTTTGCAATAACTTTGATTTTCAATTTTTCTGCGAACAGGTTGTTATAACGTATGAAACATAAAGCCCAGGAATTTGCATTCAAATTGTAAACTTTATATAAGAAGAGGCAATTGTTTTTTTTTTAATTGGATTGTAGAAGCATAGTGGAAGGTTTTATGATTTGGGTAGTTACAAAATCGGGGATCAAGAAGAAATAAAAGGGAACCCGTTTCATATCTTGGTGTTACCTATAATAATTTCTACTTTTAGGAGGATGGTATCTTGTAGAATCTGCAAATAAGTGAAAAGGTGTGAATTTTTATGTTGGTCATTGGTGACAATTTAATGGATGAAAGGTTTGATTTTAATTGGTGAAATGATCATTGCAAGATGAGATAAAAAAATATTTAGACATGGAAAACAAGGAAGAAGCTGAAGGACAAGAAGACCGGGCACCATCACCTTATTGGTACCATCTTTCTGATGAGGAGGCTATGAAAGTGGATGGGGAAGCACTGCATCCAGTGCACTCAGGAAGCTCGGATCCTCCAAGGCTACCGCCACCGGGGCATAGGCGCAGTCAGAGTGAAGTTTCGACTACGGGACACCGGCGTGACAATAGTTTCCAGAGATTGAAAACTCAGATGCAGAAGGCTTGGCGATGGGGTGGCAACTCGCGGGACGAAAGGTACCGGTCAAGCTTCAATCCTGAGGTTTTGGCAAACCAGAAACGCCTGTGGTATCAGCTCCACTCCAAAACAATGGTATTTAGTCCCAACTCTTCCTGTCCTTTCTTCTTCTTTATTTTTTGTCTTTTAGTTTTTCTGTAACCTGTTATCTTGTGCATGCATTACCTGCAGCTGCGACATCTTTTTTACTGTAAATTTGTCAGCTTTGTTGTACCTTTCTCTTGAAGAATAGGTAAAACCTTCGCTATTACTTACTTATAGGACTAGGAAGATCTCATGTTGCCTCCCTTTTCTTTTATGGCTTATTATGCATGTAAAGTTTCCTTTTTTTCTTTTTTTATTTTTTATTTTTGAAAAATAACATTTCAACTATTTGCGTGTTTCTACTGGACTTTTTGTATGCACTAGATAACACTGTAATGCAGATCGGGTAATGGATGATAGGATGTGATTTAGGTCGTCTAAGAGCCCAAAGCTTCATGTATTCTGTGAGACTACAAAACTGAAATACATTTTTATGCGCCTTCTTACCTCTCTTCTACGCTTGATTTTGGTTTCATTTATCGGTCAAACATATGATCATGACGGAAGTCATAACAAATAGTTTATGTTATTGTTAAGTGGTGTTTTCCCATTATGATTTTAGTTTGAGGTTTTTTGTGGCCTCATGTATAGGTTGGGCTTCTCCACCAATTGCTAATTGATTTTCTGTTGGACATCCACAAAATTAGATTGAGCTAATAGCTTCTATTGTTCTGCCAAGAAGAATGTTGTAGAGCTTTTGTTCTTTATTTGCTTTAATATCATTTGCTGTATTGATCAAGTATGCCATAATGTACGGAGCCTAGTGGATACCTTAAGTTATGGATTGTGACAAAAATCTATTAATGATTGCAAGATTTTAGATGATGGGATAAAACAGCTAGTGTGCATTACTTTGATGGGATACTAATGTATTTCTATTTGCCTTGTGGAATTCTAATTTGAGGATGTTATTGCAGGATCAGATTAAATATGAGGAGCCCAAATCAATCTTTGAGCACTTCATTATTGTGGGGATTCATCCAGATGCTAATCTTGGAGCCGTGGAGGAAGCCTTTGCTAAGAGGAAGAAGTGGGAGATGGAGATGACAAAATCTGGAATTGTAGATCTTAAAATGCTACAGCATCGGGGACCTCCACTTCCAACATTTGAACCTCAGGTTGACTACATAACTAAATGCGTGGAAACTCTATTATATTTTCAACAATATGTTACCCTACACCTTAATTTCTTTAAGTTTGCATGACCTTCTGGAGATTTAGTTTGTCAACTATGTAAATCAACAATTTGTGTTTCTCCTTGAAAATAAATGCAGTATCATTACAGGAGAAAGAATTTAGTTTGTGTTTGTGTCTTTTCTTCTGAGAATTCTCCCTGCACCCTTTGTGCAGAATGTGTTTGCTTCACTTGAATTCTGGTCATAAAAATGCCATCAACAGACAATCAATTTAGAGTATATACAACCTGATCAATAGTAGTCTATATTTTTCTCATATGGGCTGACATCATTATCCTGTCTCTCCTCTTCTTTTCCCTGATTCACAGATACTTTTTAGATACCCTCCTGGGAAGAGGTTAGCTATGCGGTTGAAGGACTTAGCCGCCTTTTGTTTCCCTGGAGGTGTTAAGGTTTGATCTCACTATTTTTTGTGATACTCTTGTCTACTACAGAAAACTTGGTGTTGAACTCTATTAAATGAGAAGAGTTATTAGCTTAATTATTCTGTATTTCATACCTAAATTAGTTTACTTGTGATAAATAACAATTCAAACTTGGTTACCTTTTGTTGGTTCATGTACTACATTTAAAAATTCAGTTTATCATTCTTATATGTAGTTGTTCTCCTTTCTCCATCTTTGTAGCTTTATTGCCTTTCTTGTTCATTTCTCCTCTTTTAGTGGAACATAGATTAGCATAATGCATGCAATCTATTTTAATTTTCTCCATTTAGTTATGTCTTACATATGGGAATAGCTAATGATATTTCACCAGGAAGAAATGCATGATAATGCAGAAGAAATTACAGGATATGCTTCATAGGACTTTGAGTACTGAATAATCATTGCCACAGTTTAAATGTAACCATATACAGTGATTGCATTTAACCTTATATATATATTGGCTGTAAGCATGCTGTGATTGAAGAAGCATTTTTCCTCTCGAAAGATGTATTTTTTTTGTAAAAAAGTTTTTTTTTGGCTATATACAGTTATTTTATGTTGTAGTCCTCAGCTTAAAATATGATTTTGATGGTTTCTTGTGTCTTTTGTCAATGTAGTGACAACATTTATTTTTCTATGAACTAGGCACGGTTGCTAGAAAGAACTCCATCATTTAGTGATCTAAATGAGCTTCTTTACGGACAGGTTTGCAAAATTAATGTCTCTCTATGTGTCCTGTGTTAAAAGATTATATTTTTACATCTCGTAGAGTTCTATCTAACAGTTTTCTATGTCTGAGTAATTTTTTTTTTCTGAATGGGGAGTACTACTGGTACTACTGCACACTGGCTTGCACATTCTCAAGTAAAGAAAACATGGCAGAGAAAAGAAGATAAAAGAAAACAAAGTTACACTATTTTCTTTTGTTCAGTTCTGTAGGAAAGCAGTTAAGAAAGATATCTATTTTCAATCTCTATCATCCAAAGCCGTAGTTATGTGCTGGGGATTAACTTAATCTTTTAACGTTAACTATGTGTAGATGAAGCTACACCCTCTGAATCTGTGCTAACCTCTATTTTATCTTTGTCAATGGCCACTTTCTTCTCATTGTTGGGATTTTCTTTGGTTTTTCCCTTAAAAGTAACTCTTTCAACGGCCGCAGTTGAATTTTCTGAGTCCCTAACTTTTAAATTTACACTTGATTCCTCTTTCATTTACTTAAGTTCGAAGAGCAATGCGCCAACTAAATAGGAGATCAACAACAGAGTTTTGGGTGATCCAGCTCAAAACTTCTGTTATATTCATGCCAATTCATTTGGATGTTTTGTTCTAAACCAAGAATTTTTAGTCTTATACATGGCAATCCAAATAGTTGTCCTTATGTCAAGTCAAAGTATAGTAGGTTTGGTGCATCGTTTATGAGTAACAAAACTTTTTCTCGCATGTTGGTACTGTTGAACCAAAAAAAAAAGTAACATTTTTATTATTGTACATTCCTAACAGGAGCATTTGGGCAGAGATGATCTAGCATTTACTTTTTCACTTAAGGTATGTTAATGCTTGTTCTAAGCTGTGTTGTTGCATCCTAGTTGTGTTAAACTTGATCCCCTTTATGGTACATTGACTTATAACATGTGATGTTACAATTAATGGAGTCAGGTCTCGTGTATATTTTATATTCTCTATTTGTGTTATTTTTTGTCATTCTATTGGTTGCGGTGGAGAAAAAGAAAGGTAACTTTTAGGGGCAGTAAGATGCACCATGTTAATGTCACATTGAAGCTCGGCTGATGAGAATGGTGCTAGGTGCATGAGAAATGAATTGATAAAATGATGCATGGCCTAATGGTTGAGCACAAATGGAATTCAGCACTGAAAACGTGTCCAACATTGCTTTCATTTGTGCTCAACCATTATCACATTAATCTAAAGAGAACCATGTTCTCAGGACAGCTTCAAATTTAGAAATGACAATAGTGGAAGTAGGTATCAAAAGTATGGAATGATTTCAATCTAATCTAGAATTTCATTTACTCAGTATGAGTTGTTAGAAGAGAAAGGTAATGCAGAAAGGAATAAGAGATTAGGAGAAGAAAGACTCACTAAGCTTGTTTCAAAATATATTTTGTTTTATTAATTAACTCTTAGAAATCTTTTACATCTGGGATTGTAACTGAAATTTTATGAACACAAAACCCTAGTAAATTTAAATCTCAGCTTCAGAAAACATTAAATCCTATTAATTTATTAAGCACTAATGAACCCTAAGAAAACCAAAATATGTTAATGTTTAACTGCTATACTACCTGGAACTCTAATGCTACAATTGTTGCATTGTGACAACTTGACCCTATTTTCTTTTTGTTACCATAGCAGAAACAAAACTGCTAATATGATATCCTAACATATAAAATACTGAAAATAACTAGTAAAAGACTATGACTAACACGGAATGAAACTCTGGACCAAAAAGATTCCTTGATCTGTGTAAGGTTCCAAAGAGGGTGATTCAGAAGAAGAAAGATTAGATGGAGTAATTAGTATTGAAACAGTGGTGAATTAGCAGTGAGGAGGTCATCCGAACGATAGGGCTATGATGAAGAGTAGAGTTGAAACTGTGAGTCTATCTCTCATCAATTGTGTGGTTAACTTGTCTGGTAAAGTTGTGACTTATGAGGCAAATCAATGAGTAGGAGACATGCTTTCTGACTTCCTGCCTTTTGCTATAATCTGTTATGAATTATCCTGTTCAAACAACAACATGGATTAAAAAGCATTAACTTTAGTCTAAACTAAAAAACCACTCAATTTATTGAGATATTATCTTATCTGCATGTGACATTTTTTTCAATGAAGCTATTTATATGCTTTTAAGCGTTTATAATTTTCAAAATGATGCTGAATCTCACAATGGCATAAGAATTTTATGTCTGATTTTGTTTCGCAGTTTTTCACTTCCTGTAGAGTAAGCATTTGTGTGAGAAACAGGAACTGATGGGTTGTGAAACATTTTATGCTTCCCATGATCAGGTGGCAGGCAATGCTACACTTTATGGTGTTTGCTTGCATGTATCGGAACTTGTTCAGAGACAGCCTGGTATTTTAGGTGGTACATCTCCTATTTCCCTATCATCTGGAGCATGCAGCCGATTTATGGTTTCTGCACCTCGCTGCTATTGTTTGCTAACTAGAGTGCCTTTCTTTGAGTTACACTATGAGATGTTGAACAGGTTAACATTAATTCCTTTTCCCCCATGACCTGTGAGAATTGGTTGTCACTGAAATTTGAGGGAGATGTTAACTACGATGGTGCTGATAACCGAATTCACAATATTTTACTTGCATGCAGTATCATAGCACAGGAGCGCCTGAATCGAATAACAGAATTTGTTAGTGAAATGCCTCTCTCTCTCACTGATTATGTCCCATCCGTCTCCAAACTAGATGAACAAATGAATGATACCACCGACTGCCCCAATGGGGAGTATGTTAATGATTGGATGGCTTCTGCAATACCTGTTAACAGTGCTGTGACTCTTACTGCTGCTGCTGCCGGAATTATAGCTGATGATGAGGTGTCATCTGCTTCACTGAAGATAAGTTCACCTCAGTCCCCTGAAAGTGTAACTGCAAGTGAGGCTTCAGATTTGGGTCATGTTAGGGAAATAGAGAAGGATGGTAGGAAGAATGTGCTAAATTTGGATGATAACACATCTGAAGCCTCAGAAAATCGTTCTGATGCTTCAGAAAGAATATATGGCACGTATGAAAATGGACAAGTTTCTCCAGATATTGGAACAGTTGTCAGCTCAAGGAGCCGTACTTTGGAGCGTCTTGGAAGTTCTCAATCCTTATTCAGGTGGTGAATTATGAGTAAATCTAGTGTTTAAGTTTGCATTTGAATAAATAAAAAAGATTTTTTATTATAATGTGAAGACATTCTTATGTGAGAAGGTGGTAAAAAATTTCTGCTGGTTAGGATATACACTTCAATCTGGCATTTTTACTTTAGATCTTCTCTTTTGCCTTTACTTTTGTCATTTCATTGTATTTTTTCCCCAGGTTTTTCCCTATCATAATTTCAGTAATATATTGTTTTCTTTGGCAGTCCAGCTAGAAGCGTGGCATCAGAGGATGAGGATGAGGACGATGAACTTTTCTTGAATCATGAGAAGGATTTTGGAGATGACTTAATATTGGAGTGGGCTAGGGTTAGTTTTCTACTGTTTCTGAGTTTTTGCATATCATTGGATAGTTTGATTTCCATTTGATCTTTAATTATCTGATCTCTTTGATAGGAAAATAAAAATGATCTTCTACAGATAGTTTGTGGTTATCATGCTTTATCTCTTCCTCCACGAGGAAGTGAAATAGTTTTTCAGCCTCTTGAGCATTTACAGGCTATAGAGTATGTGAGACCACCAGTTTCTGCCCTTGATATGGATGAAAGTTATTTGTATTCCTTCGAAGCTGCTGAGGTATTTCTTTGTTACACGGTATTTTTAGTCTGTGTTCGTACATAACATATATATTCACTTAAATGTCGCTCGACTTGGTGAAAGGTCAATGCAAAGTTGGCAGCAGCTGAAGAAGCTCTTGCACTTTCAGTATGGACAACTGCAACAATTTGTCGAGCTCTCTCTCTTGATAGTGTAATGTGCCATGATGCATACCTGTTCGCTAAACATTAGCTGTGTTTTCAACTATCTGCATTTGATCTGCAAATGAAACAGAACTTTTGGTTTAGACATCTCATATTTAGGGACTGGGTTCATTCTTTGATTACATGAATGAAGCGCAAGCCAATATTAGAGTGCTTTTGTTTTTTGGAATTAAATATTCCAAGTTAGAGCATGCTAGAGTTGGCTTAAATGGGCTTTCAGGCATAGACATGGGCGTGGTAATATCTAATGTTCTGAAACTCAATGACCTTTAATTGGTATGTGTTCTTCTAAGTTTGAAGTCTCTCAGAGTGATTGACTAACAGGGAAACACTGCTACCAGTGGAATTTATATTTTGGACTGCAAATTATATGGACAGATATCTTATAGTCTTATGTCTTCTCTTAAACATTTAACTTAAACACCATTCGCAATGGGCAGAAAGATCCAATCTGCATATAATTGATAAGTAGATCATGCACTAAATAATGTTTGTATATTCCATAGCCCTTAGTTTCAGTGGATTTTGTTGTACAGAAAGAGCAAGCAATAAGCTTGAATTGTTTTTGTATCCTATGAAGCTTTTGGAAGAATGTATACAGAAACTTTGATGCTTTATTCTAAAAGCATGCATTGATGAAAGAAACAGAAATGGAGCTAAAATGCTAATTTAGGCATTAGCTCAACTCTTTGAGGAATGATTAATTGTAATTTGAATCAAGGGTTTATGAACAATTCTAAACTTCTAATGTCTTCTCTCTATGTTACTTAATGAACTTTGCATGCATTTATTTGAGAGAATCTCCGTTCTGTTATCTTAAAGGTTCATACTTTCATTTGCTGCAGAAGTAATGTTTGTAATTTCTGTTGGTAGATCTGGTTTGACATTAAAATTTTTCTTACAGATTTTGGCAGTGGTAGCAGGAGTATTACTGGAAAAACAGGTTGTAGTAGTTTGCCCAAATCTGGTAAGTTAGATTAGTTAAGAGATTGTATTTCCATTCCTATTTGTTTTGCACTTAGTTGTTTCTTATTGCAGCTGTTGCTTCGACTCTAATTTCAATCAATGCAGGGTGTTCTTTCAGCTGTGGTGTTATCCCTTGTTCCTTTGATTCGTCCGTTTGAGTGGCAGAGTTTGTTGCTTCCAGTAAGCTCCATAACCTACATCCCTGCTGCTCTTTAGTTGAAATTCTATAGCTGGGAGATATCTTTCTAGATGTAGCTTAAACTTTGATATTAAAAATGGTAGTAGATCATTTCTTCAAATATTTTTGACGTTAGTCTTTGAGCACAACAGGTGTGATATATTAATACATTGAAAGTCTTCAATGAAAATGGTCAACCAAAAGAGATAAGTATTACAAATACAAAATATGATTTCTAAATTAAAGCATATCAAACAAGTCAAAAAAAGGAGATAAAGAATTAACATCAGGAGACGAGACCTATGATACAGCATAGTGAAGCTCCTAGAATCACGCCCAAAATTTCCAGGACAGGGACTGCCAACAGATTATGAGTGTCCTAGCCTTAGCCTCAGTGCATTCAGATAGAGTGAAGGCTAGGAAAAGAGCTTGTAGCACAAAAAATTATAACAAATGATAAATTACAACCTTCTGGCTACATGGACATACAATGCTGACTAACTTTGAACAAATGATCTCCAATTTGTGGATCTTGTCTAAAGCCTTCTTTAATGTACTCATATACAATGTGACAATCTTAAATATATTTGTAACCTGACAAACACTTTCCTGTTTATAAGTAAAGGCATAAATACATAAATACAGACATATGGATATACATATTTTTAAGAAACTTTTATATCTACATATTTGAGTATGTATTTGTTTGTGCCTACTTATAAATTGTGGATTGATAGAAACCATGTGCATTAGGGAAAAAGAATGAAAAAAACAAGATTATAGAAAGAGAAAAAGGATCAGCTGATCAGGCTTATGATAGTTTTACAAGTAAACCAAAATTTGGTGAAGATATCAATAGGAATTGGTTATGTAAAAGATTGAACTTTCTTAGTTTGGTGGAGTACTTAAGAGAATGTCTTTGGAAAAATCAATTTTGTAAAAATGCTTTAATATTTGAATGTTGACAATGTAGTTTAGTTACAGTTAGACTAAATCCCAAACATCTTACCTATTAGAAGCCATATGAAAGTGCTGTAGCTTGTTGATATTGATCCTTTCCTCTTTCAAATAGAGTATGTTTCTCTTCACTCTTGCTTACGATGAAAGGGGGAAAAAGGAAAAGTGAATTCGAGCACTTTATGCTTAGTGGCAGATTAGATTTCGGATGGTTAACTTTTAGTTGCGAATTGCATTTAGTAATTCTTCTAGACATTGTACTTTTAATAATCTGATATGACCATTTATTTCTCATTATGTGAAATTCTCTCTCTGCTTTCAGTTACTGCCAATGAGGATGCTTGATTTTCTGGATGCACCTGTTCCTTTTCTTGTGAGTTATAATGTCTTTCTCTATGTTAATAGAAAAATATAGTATGATGTATGAAATTCTAAATTATACTGACACTTGGCACTAAATAATAAGAGAAGAGCTTTAACCTGCAAAAGAAAGATATAAAGAATCTTTTTAATGCCTACATGCACGCACAAACAAAACAAGATTCTTTTTGACTTTTTAAGCAGATCCAAGCTCTTCCTTCTTTATGCATGAAGGAGCATACAGAAATAAATACCTTACATTACATATTTCCATTGGCAAAGAATGTTGTATTAGCATATGTTTAGTGGAAGTAATGTGAATTCCCTGATTTAGCTTTTTGTTTCTTCCATTTTGTAGGTTGGCGTACAACACAAACCCACTGATTTGAAACTGAAAACTTCTAATCTTGTTCAAGTTAATGTGCTCAAGAACCAGGTGTTTATGGTTTCTAAATATATTTTTTATGTTTGGAATTAGTTCCAAGATCTATAGTTGTGCAGTAGAATTGTTATAATGTTTTATATGGACTATAGTTTAGTGCCTTAGTAATGTCTCTTGTTTCTCTCTGTGCTCTCAATCTCTTTAACTATTTGTATGGAAATTTCATAATCTATGAGGATTGCTTGAAGTTTTTCACACGAACTCTTAGTATTCTTAGTTGTTCTTTCAACTGTTATTCAGGTTAAAACATGTCACTTGCCTACACTTCCTCGACATAAAGAGCTTGTATCTCAACTAGGGTCGATACATTCCAGACTCTCATTTGAAGGTTCAATTGCTAAAAAACATCCTACGTATAGGTGCAATGAAGTGCAGGTGTTTACCGATCATCACAATTAAATGTTTAATGTTTCTACTTACATGTCCACTTGTTTTAATTGTTAAAACCTTTTATCTTTCTTAGAATTGGTCCAGATTTTAATCAAAGATCTTTCTGATTATTTCAGATTAATTCACTATAACCAAAGGTTTAACAGGGTTACTGTAAGCCCAGGGTTAATTCAGATTATTCTAAATTTTGTTATAATATTTATTGTAAGAATCTGGAGAGGCTCTACCATCTAACCATTTTTTTTCTGTGCATTTTATTTTTTAACCACCTTTATTATCCTTTTATCTGTACTTCTCGTTGTCATCTTTCGGGTGGCAACTAATATAATTTTTTCCTGTTTAGGCTGAAGCTGCAACCGAATTTTTGACCATCATGAGGCACTACCTGGAGTCACTTTGTGCAAATCTGAGGTCTCATACAATTACTAGTGTACAATCAAACGATGACAGGGTTAGTGCTTATATTCTGATACTTTGTGTTGTTTCTCCAGTTTTATTCCTAACAAATCCTACACAATTGCTATGTCTTTCTCAGCTTCTTTTATGTGTTTGATTAACATCCAGGTTTCCTTACTACTTAAAGATAGCTTTGTTGACTCTTTTCCTAGTAAGGACCGGCCATTTATTAAGGTAATTTGTGTTCTTTATTTTCATGGCTGACATCTTTTTGTTTATACCCGATCCAAACTTTTTGCTTGCTACTTCAAAGCATAAAACTTTTAACTTCAATACTAATGTTAAATATTGATTTACTCCCTTGTCAATTGAATACATAGAACTTACACAACACACACACACACATACACACAATGGCTTGAGGTCCGACTACATAACGCCTGGTACATGGTCACTTAGCAAATCATAAGGTATTGCCGTTGCCATGTGGTATAGTTCATGATAGCTACATTTTATCCACAATTTAAAGAGAATAGTCAAAACCCTTAAAACATCCCAAGGAGGATGGGAATAACCGTGCCTAAGCCTAAAGCATCCAATATCCTCCAAACCTGAAACATTTTATATACATTCATAGATGCCTGAACTCGAAAGACCACCATTCTGCCAGCTAAACCACTGACTGATGCTTTGTTATATATTGATGCAAAAATTATTGAAACCGTCTTGTGGATGTCAAACAGCTAGATGAAAAAGGGCAATAAACTTGGAGAAGATAAGCATTTTCAACAGCTAGTATAAGGGTTGTTGTTTGAAGCTTAGGCATGACACTTTCTGGAGCCATATAAATGCTCTGCACTCCTTGAGCATTCTGCAAATCTAGGCGTTGTTCCCTAGAGCAAGAAAGATACAAGGGAAAGAAAATTGTATGTCAAAATATGCGGAATCATTATGTTACAAAATTGCAACACTAGATCCAATAAAACACACACGCACACACACACGCACACACACATATTATATATTATATAAATTTTTTTGTTATTTTCTGAACTTCATGTTCAATTAATGATTTCATAGCAGTGGGTTTGTTAACTCAAAGCATGTTTAACATGAAGTTTGGAGGAACTTAAATCCAAGATCTTATGTCTAAAATGATTGGTTAAAGCGGGTAGTTGCACAAACCTTCCATTGCTTACTCATTGCTGTTTTGGTGTTTGCAGCTATTCGTAGACACACAGCTATTCACGGTTCTATCCGACTCTCGTTTGTCAAGCTTTGAGAATGAGCACTAACTTAATCCCTTTACAAGGTGTGTTGCATCAGGTGAAAATTTCCTAGAAGCAAGAGTTTACCAGATATAAAGTACTTTGGTCTAGAGGGTGGTGGCCTCTGAAACTATTGGCATCGACCCTAAGCCATATCAAATCAAAGTGGGTGCAGAGCCATAAAATGTGAGCTCACTTGCGGCTAAAGGTTGCAAAAAAGAATTTTGTAACATAATAGTAATAATTGGGGAATGCCACACATAACTCATATGTCTGTTGCACTGCATACAGCAAACAATCATCATCATCCCGATCTTTTATGGGGATGGGATGCCTAGGAAAATCAGAGATTGATCTTACTCACAAACCCTGTAAATGTCAATAGTTTAATCCAACAGTTTATAGAGTAACTCGTATTCTTTATCAACATTTTAGCTTTGAAAGATCATCTGTTGCTTTACAGCAAACTGTTTATGGCCTGGATTTGAGGCTTTCATCCGGTATAGCTCAAATCAGTGCTGTAACCAAGCTACAAAAGTGGTCCAAATTTCCGTCAATTTGATATTGCATTACTCTCATGAAGCATGATTGAGAGTTGGGACTGCCAAGTCGACCACATTCTTCAGCTGGGCGATGCATGTGTCAATTGCTGACCTTATTTGGTTAATGCACAGTGCATGCCTCCCCACCCAAGAAAAGCTTGAAAATGATTTCGCAAGTTTTGTCCAGCCTCGCCGGGTTTCAAAGATCTGTTAAGGCACAATTTCCAAATTAATATTCCAAAGATCAGATAAGGCATTTTCTGTTGCCAATAAACAGACTCTAAGAGATGAAACCGGTCAATGTTGCCAGGGATAATTTGAGATGGCATCACTATGCAACAACATACAAGAACACTCCACATAAACTCTTCAGTAAGATGCTAATTTTAAGGTCATCATCAATTGTAAAAGAATCACAACTTTTCCACTGGGGTGAGCCGTGTGCCAAGCTCCACAGACTAAACAAACTTATAAAGGCATGAGGGCAAACTAAACGGTCATTTGTAAAATTTATACTAATCATTACAGCTATATTGTTCTTCAATTAATTTTCATTCTAATACTATTCATAGGCTAGAAGCTATTCACCTACTTGTCAGATCTTTCAAAATGCTTACTATAGACAGTAGGCACAAGGATCCATCCTGTGAAAAATGAATAAAGTAAAACATTTACTTAAGAGCTGATCACTCCAATTATACAAAGGCATGTGGTAAAAAGAATTACCCATATATGCCCAAGGAACCTTTTATTATGGCAGTTTGATGTAAGATTGCAAGGAAAAGAATGGATGAAATAATCCCAATTCATGTAAAACTATTCAACTATGCATTCACCCATAAGCAGTTGACCACCCAGCGAGATAAAATGTCTATACAAATAAAATTCTTTTATAATTCAATGTCTATGATTTACGATGGACAAATCATTAGCCTCATTATGCATAATTTCACTTGGCAAATTCAATCAAATCTACCTATTTGATATTATTATATTATGATAAAAATTCTTTCAGAGACAAACTAATTAATATTAAATCCTGCAATTGCTAGGACAAAGGGAATCAACCATTTTTCGAGGATTACATGCAAATAATAAAATTTACAGACCATTCCACAAAAACAAAAATTTTAGCAAAGACAGACAATGGTGGCACCTTCAATTAACCAGTTCAGTTCAAAGAGTTCTGCAGGAGCACATATTACACTTTGATATTGAGTGTCTGTGTGTAAAACCTGGACACTATGTAAAGTGATATGCGTGTTAGATTGTTTGTAACTATGAATTGTTTAAAAGAGGAAAAATACTAAAAAAAAACTATTTAGTAGAATGAAATGCTACCATAATCAGATCATTTCTCTTCATCCTCAGAATCTGACTTTGCAAAAACAGGTTCAGGCTGGGTTTGAGCATATGCTGGAGCAATGAACTTGGGGTCATTAGCTGCAACATCAGCATACTTAAGTATAGCTTCTCTAGGATCTTCTTCCATCCATGTTTCCTTGATCATTCCCCCTTGCTGTAATGGCAGTCAATAGGTAAGTGGGTGTTTGACCCAGCTCATGGAAAAGCTATTCTACCGCAAAAATAGAAGTGGTCCACAAAATTTTAAAATTCTTAGCTTATGCAGGAATCTCATTTGGGCTTTTAAAGGAAGCTACAAATCAAAACACTTTCAAAAGAGCTAATGTATAATAACACATATTCAATGACATTTTAATTTATAAAATTTCAGGGAGAACTATATTTTTTACATTCAGTTTTTTATTTGGCTCGATTTTTCTTTTGATTTTATTTATTTATTTTTAATTAATAAAAAAATGTTATTATATTTTATTTATTTCTTTCATTTCAAAACTTATGATTTGTTGAGTAAAGTTCAGTTTTTTATTTTTTATTTATTAAAATTAAATTAAATTATTATCAAATAATTTTTTACATCTTACATACCTTTGAATTAAATTTTTCAAATACTATTTTAGTTTCTCCTTGCAGCATTTTCAAAATGGCTCTACTTAAACAGCACTTCTTGGAGAAGCACCAGCTCCGTCAAATAGGACAGAGTCTTTTCCAGCAGCTTTAGTTATACAAGATAAGAAGGTACTGAGTCAGGTTCTTGGAAAGGAAAAATGCCATTACCTTAAGAAGATACTGAGTCAACAAGCTACCCTTACTTGCACCCACTCTTCCACCATATCCTGGTCCTGTTATGGGAAGTTCAGGCTTATGCGACTTGATAGGATCCTTCAGTATCTTCTCCCGTTGACGCTTACGGCTTGGTTGGTCTCTAAACAATGGTAGTGCATGAGGGTTATGAATCACAAGCGGTGCCTCAAAATCATCAACAGATTTCTTCCTAGGTGCACGTGCAACACAAACAAGAGCACCTCTCTCACTAAGGGTTGGATCGTACAGCACATGTGTCCCTCCTTGGCTTTTATCCCCAGCTGTTGCAAATATCTTAAAACAGAAAGAATTAAATGAGTATTATTGATCAGTTCAAACCTTTTAACCATGTATGTGCATGGGGTAGGTGTGCTTACAGTTGGTTAACGCATAGAGAGATAGAGTATGGTATACCTGATTTAGTCTTGGGTGCCAAGTACACTGCACAACACTACAAGTTGGGGATACCCCAACTCTTTGAACAAGTTCAAGTTTTGAACGATCATAAAAGCACAGCAAACCTCCAGTAGTACTTTCCCTCTCAATGGATGTCCCAGTTAGAAAAAGTTGCTCATCAGGACTAAATGCAATATTTGTTTGAGCATAGTGATTTGGGAGATCATCAAACACCTTAAGAGGGACTTTAATCTGGCGTAAATCCCAAACCTGACATACATTGCATAATCAACAACAAATATCAAGATCCTAAGATGGATTTTGCTTTAGGAGGGGGGGGTTCATCATTGATCTGGTCGTAACCACTGTGCTAGTTACCTTGAGTGAACCATCAAAGCTTCTGGACAGCAAAATTCTTCCATCAGTAGAAAACTTTAGTGCAGTGATATCATCAGAATGACTTTTTTCAATGTATATATCTGGCCTGCTTCCCCATCCAGGCTTAAGGTTCCATATCTGCCAGGATAATGCAAGCAAGCATGTAGTTTTGAGGAGAAAATAGAAGCAACACCATGAAACCAAGCTATTTTAGCTTGCAATCAATCAACATTAAAGAAGTGTCTAGCTATCAGCAACAAGTACCTGTATAGAACCATCTCCAATTCCACCTACAATGCATTTCCCTTCTCGATCCCATGCACATGTTGTAACAGGAATTCTTCCTGGCCGTGCAAGTTTTGGTTTGATAACCTATATAACAAACAATTGAACGCATTTTCTTCACATAATCTCCTTCAGTATGATCAGCAATGTTAGGAAATACAGACCTGCTTTTGACTTTTGAAGTCATTAACATCCCATATACGAAGCGACCCATCTTCAGATGATGTTAAAATTGTCTCCTTGGTTTTCGGATGCCACTCTCCGCAAGTCAACCCAGATATATGTCCCTTAGTATTCTTTAAATCACGAATATACATATCCCCTTTCACAAACTCACCTAAAGTAAGTCCATCTCGGTCATATATCTAAAACGCAAAAAAGAAAACAATAATGACTAACTAACCAATAAATACAATAACTTTAGGGGAAAAAAAAACTAAAGACTTATGCAAGAAGTAACCTTAGCTTGAGCACAGCCAGTGACACACAAAAACCGGTCTGCCGTGGGACTCCAGCTTAGATTACGAACTTGGTGGCCTTCAAATGGTTCAAGCTGTCTAAATGATTGTAAACGAGAATTCATTCCTTGGAAATCAAACATTCGAACAGTATAATCATAACTACCAGAAAGAACCCTAGATCCAGAGTGATCAATTGCAAGAGCTGAAACAATCTGAAAGCAATAAACATTATTAGAATTTAATTATTTTAGTAATTACAGCTTAAATGACATTTTACCTTGAAAAAAAAAAGAATTAGATAAATTACCTTATTATGTCCCTTGAGAATAATCTCATTGCTCATTGGTATCCGATACCGATTCTCCTCCTCCTCATCTGAGTCCGAACTGGGCCCAGCTGGCGGCCGTGGCGGCCCAATCATGACATAGTCATCATCATCACCACCTGAACCTGGAGGCGGCCGAGGAGGTCCCACCATGACGTCACCATCATCCTCATCAGGGGCAGGAGCAGAAGGACGGGGCGGGCCAATCATGGAGTCATTAATGTTAGGGTTGGGAGGTTTGGAATTGCGGAGAGAATCGAGCCAAGCTTTGGAGGAGGAGGAAAGAGAAGGGAGGTCTTCCTTGGTTTTATTATTACTATTATTGGCGGCGGCGGAACGGCGAGTGGCGTTGTGGATGGCTTCGAGAGAGGTTTGGGACTTTTGTTGCTTACCGAAAGTGAGAGGGAATTGAGCTCTGATTCCGTCGTAAATATCAGCGTCGTCTTCCATTTTCCTTTCCCCCTCGCTGTTCTGCTCAAATTCAATTCAAAAATGTGATTTTGTCTTCCTTTTCTTTAAGATTTGGGGAAGATTTATAGCTTAATTGTTTGTAATAGCTACCATGAACACGAAATTTGCTTTATTTAAAGCCGGGAATTGAACTGGAGCCTGAACGGGTGGAAAGGGAAATAAAGCGCCAGCGGGCTTGGCAGGTGTAGACCTTTAAGGTCTGAAAGTTTGGCCCAAATAATAGATGGCCATGGTGTAGCAGCTAGCCAGGCTCACAAGCCCAGCCCATTTTCTGTCGTTTTTGGGAATTTCATTTTTTCTGTGTTAAAAAATTATTTAGTAAATAGATATTTTAGTTAGATTTAACTTAAAACTAAAATTTTGGTATTTAAATTTAGGACCTATGGACAAACTTAGGCTTTCTATTTAAGGCTTCATCTAGAATTGTACTCCTAATATCTGAATTTTATGAGGAGTTTGGAATGAGGAAAGTTACTAACATTTCTTGTAATGTGAGTAGTAAAATTTCTTTACAATGTTTGGTAAGAAAAAAAAATCAAAATTAAACTCCATAGACCTCTTATAGTATGATATTTTCTTACATAGCACTCCAAGATTATTTTTTTCTCACATAAAACTTTATGTTTTACTTTTGTTATTAAATGAGATAACGATGTTAAATTTTCAATTAATTTTTTATAAAAAGACAATAAAAACCTTTCTCTTATAATTATTTTATTTTTTTCTGTTAATTTAATTTAATATTTTTTTTATTTCTCTTATAGCTTTTCTCTCACTTTCCCTCCTCATATATACACCTTAGACATCATTTGAACTCAAAAATTTAAGTTAATGACGTACAACCTTTTTTGAAACTCATTCACTTCTTAACTTTTTTTCTTTTTTGCCGAACATTCACATCTCAATTAAGATGTCACAAAATAAACAAATTTGAAACAAAGACAATAGGGTTTTAAATTAATTTATCATAGCACAATGTTTCTTGATTTCACCTTGGTTGCTAATAAGGACTCTTAACTTTACCCATACTTAGCAAAATCTTTGCCAAAGTAAGATTCATGGTAAAAGCCTAAAAGATGACATAAGCTTTAATATCTCTTAATCATTGAGAAAGGCAAGCATCTACCATAATTAAAAACTATCTTGATGAGGGGCCAATTGTTCTCAATTAGAGTGCCATGTTGATAGGATTGATTTTGACTTCAATTTTAGGATGCAGATAGTACTTTGTAGAAATGGGATGGTTTTGTTGTCTTCGTCATGGGTCTGATTTTGTAATGAAAACAATATTTTGTAGAAAATGAAGGGTTTTTTTTTTTAATCTTTCTAACATATAAGTTGAGGGTTTTTTTTTATAATTGTGGCATGCTATTAACTTGAGTTCTCTGTTACTATTTCTCTTTCTTGTCTTTTTTAGGTCTTTTTTTTCACTTCAATTTATTTGTCTCTTCATCTTTCTTTTAGAAATTTCCCTCTTACTTGCCTTGTTTTATTTGCTCTTTTCATTCTTTCTTCTTTTTTTGTCTTGTTTTTCAACTTTCTTGCTTTTTCCTCTTGCTTTATCTCTATTTCTTTGACTGTTAATTTTTTTTTTCAGATTTCAATTGGTTGTTTTTTGATTTAGGTTTATGGTTTTTTTCCCCACTTCTTGGTCTCATTTACTTTTTTTCGATTTGGGTTTTTAAGTTTTTCTTTCTTGCTTTTTTGTCTTATTTACTTTTTTTTATTTTTGTTAGCTTTATTCTTGTTTTGATGTGATAAAATTTATTGAACTTAATGAGTTTTGAAAGTGAGAGATATTTTTGAGTATTAAGAAAATCCTTAAAGAATTGTTAAAGCTAAACTTAATAGAAAAATATATCACAGACTTTGATTGTTTGAACAAATTAAAATGGATGATCATGCTCTTAATTTTCTCAAAAGTCTCTTGTTTTCAAAATTAAATGTGCTAGCCCAAGGATCAAGTTTTCCAAAAAAAAATATGACTTGATTCTTGAATGAAAAAGAAGAAAAATATATTTCTTTATTTACAGGAAGAATCGATTATAGTGATGAAGAAGTCAATTCTCAAGCAAGATTAACAGTGAAGAATCAATTCTAAGATAAGGAGAAGTTGGTTCTTAGAAGACAAAAGCTTCAAGATTTGTGAAGAACCAACCTCAGAGACAAAGAATCGATTTTAAAGAAATAGAATGCAAAAGGAGAAAAGTACAAAAGAAAGAATCGATTCTACAAGAAGAAGAAGTCGGTTCTTGAAGTACCAAAAGTACAACTCAAAACTTGGTGACCAAGAAAGGCATGGCACAAATGGATAAAAGTGGAGTGGCAAAATTCAAGCTTGAATCCAAATTTTGAGACCAGTCCACAACGAAAAACTGACACCTTAAGCCAAAAGAATCGATTCTCCAAAATTGTAAAGGTGTCACATTTACTCCTAGTTGTAGAAAAATCGACACCTTGAAATAGAAGAATCGATTCTTCAAAGATAGAAAGCTACAAACTTTACAAAGAATTGGCAACTTGACTACAAGGAATCGATTCTACAAAAACAACAGAATTGTGCAAATTGGCTTCAATGTATAAGAAATTATTCAAAACTTATTCCAACAAGCAAAAAATCTCAAAAACTATAATAAATATGCATCTTGAGGATGTTAAAGAAAGAAGAGAAAAGGATTTTGAAAGATTTTGAATCATCCTTGAAAAGGTAAAGGGCGAAAAAATAAGAGAAATAACTATGAGCAAAAAATTCCCATCTTTGAGTAAACAAATAGCTTAAAGTCCTCATTTTTATTCTTCAGTCGATCTTTCTTGAGCTTAGACCATCATTTATTATCGTTATTTTTGTGAAAGCTATCACTTTTCTAAACCTAAACTTCATTATTAGTTTGTCTAGAGGTTTTTAGTTTGTGGTTCATTAAAATCCACTATTGTATTGATTATACCTCCAAGCAAAAGGTAAAAGGATTTTGCTTGATCTTTTAAAAGGATTTATTTTGTGTAAAAGTTGTGCATTAACTTGGAAAGGCGGTGTTTTGGTCGAGTTTACACTTCATCTTGTGAAAGGCAAGTTATAGAGGTTACGCCTGATCTTGCAAAAGGCATGTTGTAAAGGTTATGCCTGACACTATTGAAAAGATAAGTTGATAATGGATTCAAACTCTTTGTGCTATCAAAGGAGAGGATATAGGCATTGAAAGGTTGAACCTCTGTAAAAATCTTGTTAAGTCCCTTTTTACTTTACTGCTTTTTACTTATTAAGTTTATACTTTGTTTTATTGTTTTATTCTTTTACAGTTGAACTAATATTTGAAAAAAAAGAGAATTTTTACTTAACAACCAATTCATCCTCATTTTGGTAGTTTTACTTAAAGCTTATCTTTTCTATCAATTGGCATTAGAGCAGATTCTTTAGTTCTTTTTAAGTTTAACCACTTTTGAGAGATCTTGTACAAAAAGCTTAAAGTAACAACCATGGCATCTTCGAGCTTCATTAGTGAAGGACAATCAATGATGCGACCTCTTTTGTTTAAAAGGGAGAACTACCTATTTTGGAGAATGAGGTTTGAAAACTTTATACAATCTATTGCTTTAGATCTTTGGCATATTATTATTGATAGACCTCATATTCTTACCAAAACTGTTGATATTGTAAAATATGTCAAAACTAGAGTTGAATAGGATGATAAAGATAAAAAGTTGGTATAGCTGAATTACAAAGCTGTAACAGTTATTTTGTGTGCTCTTAGTGAAGATAAATTTAATAGAGTAGCTATGTGTTCCTTAGTAATAGAAATTTGGGACACATTAGAAAACTCGCCTGCCTTCTATTTAACTTTGAAAGTCATCATGCCATTCTTCACATCTATGATTGCTCCAACTGTAATTAAGAATGGTCATCCAAAAATTAAAAAAATTTCAGCATTCACTTCCATCTCAAGCACAATAAAGTCCGTCGAAATGTATAACTTTCCAACTTTAACCAAAACATCCTTTTGTTGTCTAATTTGCTACCCACTCAAGTATACTTATCAAACAAATAGTATAATAATAAGCAGAGTGTCTATTCCACAGAAAATTGATTTAAAATTTTACTAAGCATTAAAATTAACACAATTTAGTCTTATCCAAAGAATTAAAACTAAATGACTAATTAAATTAAAAATTAACTAAATCTAAGTAACAAAAATCTAACAAAAAAATCAAAGCAATAATATAACTCTATAAAAATCAATTTAAACAAACTTAAGATTACAATATCCCTCATACTCATCTAAACCTTACATCTTTCTCTCTTAATTTAATTCAATGGATTTGATTGCTAACTTAAAGTCCTCAATTATTTATAATGCTTTCTCGAAACTCTTATAAAAATATCTATTTAAGTCAAAACACTATATTCCTTGGTGAATTGAAATTAAAACAGACTCATTAAATCCATGCTCTAATTCCTAGCTATATACGACATATAGGTATATTCCTATCCTATACACAAATCAGTTTATTCATCCAAGCAAATAAATATGATTATATGCTATTCCAATCTTAGCCTACAATAAACTCAATTTCTTAAGTAATGTTTAGGTTTCCAGATCAATTTAATTTGTAGCTAAGTAATTAAAGGCATTAAAAATATATTGGAATAAACAATCCAATACTTTTAAAAATAAATAAAAAAGAGATTAAAAATTTAAACTACATGTGAGTTCAATTGCAATCCTAGAAAAAAGAAATTATCTACTCATAATTGCACTAATAAATAAAAACATCTTAACTTTGATCATCAAGAGTTATAAGAATATATATATATATATATATATATATAAAGAAACAAAAAATTGTCAATCTTGATCTTTAATCTTCCACTTTGATGGTTGCCCCTCAAATCTCTTTATGGCTAACTTCTCTAAAACTAAAACTAAATTTCTTCTTAAAAAAACAAAAACTCCTCATAATCCTAAACCTAGCATTATTGGCTATTTATAAAGGCTTAGAATAGGTGTTAAAACCCTATTAGGACTTTTTGGTCTTCCAAACAATGCACTAACCCACAACCTTTAACAATTGGGCTGGAAATTCAAATTTGGGCTCTTGATGCTGCAACATTGACCTTTTATACCACAGTGTAAGCTTGGCTTCTGGTCTTCATGCACAGTCTGCCACATTCTGTCAACTTCCAAAGCAATTTTTTCTAACTTCAAGGTAGAACTAGGCAAAGTAGTATGCACAAAAGTTCTAACTTTATCTCTTAGCTTCCCAATAACTCAAGAATCAAATCATTTGGACATCTAAAGTGGAAGTTATGCTCAAAATACTACAATAAGCATGCATAAAGCGTTGGTCCTTTAAACACCTTTCTTTACCAATTTGAAGCCTTATTCCTTAGAATGATACAAAAGCATAAAAACTAATAAATAATAACCAAACTAAAGCAAATAAACATAAAATAGCATATAATAAAATAACTCACTAAAAATAAACTAATTAAAAAGTCACTAAAAATAACTTAATTCTAATCTAAACTCAAGAAATTAGCTAACTTTTAAGAACAAAATGAGACTAGATAACTCAAAAAATAGAGTTTTCACATCCCCACACTTAAGATTTTGCTAGTCCTTAAGCAAAAAAAAAAAAGAAAAATAAACAGAACAAAGGCAACTAAACATTGAAAATAAAAAGACTTTACAAAAGACAAATTTTTTTTTCAAGTCATGATGTCTTAATTTTTCTCTCAAAAATTATCCCACAATTCCAATTTAAGGTAAAATATAGATAATCTTCAAACTCATGCATCAATTCAAGTGAAAATTCATTTTCGAATGGACTTTTTTTATGTGTGAATAATCTCTTACAAATAATATTATGCAATTTGGATTAGTTTATGCCAGCTCTAAGCGTAGATTAGTACTAAGATTCCATATGTTTGCTTTTCATCTCTCTCTCCACTAATATAGACTAACACTTATTCAAGGATTAGTAATTCTTTACTAAGCTTGTAACATAAGGCTAGGGTTTAGGTATGATAAAAGAAACATTTATGCTAAAATTCATCCTAAGCACTTAATCAATTTAAGACTTATTTAAAAGCTCAAAATATAATTTTTTGAAACACCCTCAAACTTATGATGCACTTTTCTTTTCTTTGCTCTTTTTTTTTTAAATGTCAGCATTTTAAAATATTTCTAGCACCAATCACCTTTTTCTTCACAATACCCTTGGTCCTTTCTTTTAACTCTAAGCTCAAAATATTTCCTAGAAAGATCAAAATACTTAAGGATGAAGGGTTCAAAATTGGAAATACATAAAAAAAGCTTAGGCTAACATATATATGTATTTGTCAAAGAAAAAGAAAATTATGGTCAAATAGGGGTCATTAGGGATAAATATATACAAAGGTTGGCTCAAAAAGGCTAAAACAGTTCAAAGATGACATAAATCATTTTTTATCCTAAGTGTTATCTAAGATTTTACCTCAAGACAGAATCAAACAAATTCCAAAATCCTTGAATTCACCAAACCTTTTATTAGCATAAACTTTTTTCTAAATTACATAACAATTCTAAGTAAAAGATATAGTGTACAAATTATTGGAAGTCTCATCCTACAATAAAGCTAACACAAGAGTATTAGCACAAACTTAAATCGCACCCATATTCTTCCCAAAAGCTAAAATCACAAGATAATCAAAATATCATCCTATGATTAAGAAAATCATAAACAAGGTTTCAAAATATCTCAAGCAAATTTTTTATTTTTGAATTTTTAAATCTTTATTTATTTATTTTTTTAATTTTTTATAAAAGTGAAAATAACGAAATTGCTAAAAATTAAATCCAACAAAACAAACAAAACAAAAGAAAATTTTAAAGAAAATAAATTAAAAACAAGTAGATTAGAAAAATAAAGACACACACCAAACAAAATCTAAAAACACCACCTCCCAAACTTAAAAGGAAACATTGTCCTTAATGTTTAATAAAAACAAAAAGAAGGTAAATGAAAACTCCCCTACAGTTAAAGAGTGATAGAAAGAATGTCAATGTCCTCCTCTTCATCATTGTCATCAGTTCCGTCAACATTATTTGGGATCATTTGGCAAAACAAGGAAAGCAACCATATCCATGCCCACAAGTCTTGCATATGCTTGCATCATGTGCTCAATGGCTCGAGTGCACTTTACTTAATCCATGCAGAGCTTAAGTTGCTCCATCCTTTGTTCCTTGGACAAGTTTTGGGGACCAGGCTCTCGGTACCTCATAGTAGACAAGCTACCTCCAATAGTGGACAACTCTTATCGCATAAATTTCTCACGCGTACCATCATCAATCAGACCCTTAGGATATAGCAACTTTTTCTCAAATCTGGACTCTACTCCAACTCTCTTACACAACTCGATAACCAAAGAAAGAAACCATATGTTGTTACGAGGTGTATTAGTAGAGCATAAGATGGTGATTTATATCAGTTTATAATTATCAATTGCCTTTCCAATCAAACTACAATAATGCAAAAAAGCTCTATCATTTGTAATATTGGTAACATGCTTCACCAAAAGTAATATAGATATAATAAAATACAACCAACACTTGTATGCACCCTAAAGTTGGCTATTCTTAAAAGACAAGTACAACCCTTCAACATCTTCCACTCCCCATTACCCTTACACAAATAATAATCACCTCATTAGAATCAGGTTCCCCAAAAATATATTCATAATACTCAAGAGCCATAGCCTTTGGAATCTCATAATAAGAATTAATAGCATTAGCATTAAATGGCATAAATTTTCCTCTAAAAATGTATACCCATTATTGTGTTCCTGTGTATTACCATAAAACTCCCTAACTATAGGTATCGCAAAGACAAAAGGATGTTTACAAAATGTGATCCACTACATAGCAAGAATAATCCCATGAATTTTTGGGTAACAACCATCACTAACAGTGAAACCTCTCTCAGGTACTAGAGTTTTATAGATCATTTCATCATTTTATCTCTTTTCAAAAGCAACAGGGATAAATCTAGTTCTATCATAGGAACCATTAACACTAGTCCTAGCTCTCTTGGGTGCCATTATTAACAACAAAATTAAACTCCAACAAATATCATAAATTAATCTCCAAATAATATTCAAACAAATACCCACCTAACAACTTGCAACTCTATACAATTAACTTTCATCGAAAAACATAACTATCGATCTCAAATCAAAGTTGCTCAACACTTAACTCAAAGCCAACACTTTTTGCATGCACAGTCTCAAAAGTCCACAATATCTCAAAAGCAAAAAAACGTAGACTTATTTGAATATTTGAAGCACCAACAATAAATGGTTGAAAGCTAAGAATGATTTAAAGGTTTGATATGCTTAATAACTATGGTGGAGTTGTAAAGAGAAATTGAAGAGAATGATAAAGGAAAAATGTTAGAGAGAGCAAGGGTTGGTGGCTAATGAGTGAGTGGTGGGGTGAAAAAGGGTTTAAATAAGGGTTAAGGTTTGATATTATTTTTTTCTTTTATTTTTTTTTTGTTTTTTCTTCTTCAATCGATTTGGCATCTTGGCCGTGCCGTAGCACGTGGCGTTACTCATGCAGCGTTGTGACAACGGTTGGGTTTTTTCGATTTGATGCCCTAATTTCTTATAGCCTCACGATGTGATTCCTTTTGCACCATGACAATAAATGTCGTTAGAGTAGGATCTTAGTGAATTCATGTGATTATGTAAAGTATAGATTTAAAATTTTCCTTTATAAAGGAAGCAAGCAATCCAATTACACAAACGGAAACACACGTTATTATTCTTGCAAGTAACATAATCACATCAAAAAGAAAAAGAACATATTAAGTAAGAAAACCATACCTTTTATTTTGAGATTCTTATTTTTGGATACCACCACACCAATGAATGATTTTTAAACCAAATAAGTTTACCACTTATCTTTCAAGAATACTTTCAAGTTGAACCTTAAGTGGACAAGGTGTGGAATGCAAGACTACAAAATGGCAATCCATTATGTCTCTCTTTTCTTTGGAAAAGCTTGGAGAAGGAGAAGAGAAGAAACAGTTGAAACTTTTTTAAGTAAAAGTACGTTCTTCTGTTTTTTTTTTTACCTCCAATCTCTTCTTTTTTATTAAAACTCTTATTTCAAAAGTTTAATCAAAATGAAACACTTTTGAATTAATCTTGACCATCCATTCAGAGTTATGAAAGCATCAAACATGCTCCATAATTATCAAAATTAAATTAAAAAATAAATATTTAATTCTTTATTATTATTTAGAGTTCTTGATAAAATAAAACTCCTTATTGAAATATAACTATTATTTTTTATTATCCATCTTTATTTAAAAAGAATTAATAATAAATAAAAGAGTAATAGACAAACAAGAGGCTCCTTTTATCAACATACATGTCTAGATTCATTTTACAAGAACCGTCCTAAAATTACCTTAATTTAAGACAACTTTTATCTGTAATTAAGACAAAAAATATTTTATCTTGTCTAAATTGAGACAAATATGTTTTCTTGTATAAATTAAGATAAAAAATATTTTTCTTGTCTTAAATTAAGACATATATTTTCTTGTCAAAATTAAGACCAAACATGTTTTCTTATCTAAATTTAGACAAACATGTTAAGCTACCATTTTTGTACACAATTTAATTAATCAAATTAAAACATGCATTCCAACTTAAACAAGATAAATTCTACAAAGCTAGGTGGGGAATCTATTTGGACATAAATATTTCAAGCTCCAATAAACTTAGAATTATTCTCAATCTCATTAAAAATAATTCAAGCTTATTAACCATGAAATCACTCCACCATAGATTCATGGTTGCACTCTTGGATTAACTATAATTACAAGAAACAATTCAATATTTGATATTAATTAGTAGTTGTCCAATTGCAAACCTTATATTGTGAACCCTCCAATGACAAAAGGTGAAATTACCATTTTACCTTTTATGTCAATTGTTTCCTTTAGTCTCAAATTTCATCCAGTTAGTTATTCAATACTCTAGATCTAATCTTTTGAGTATCTAGATGTGATGAATAGCTAATTCATCAATCCACTAGGCCCAGATTGATCACCAATCTTCCTGAAATCACTAGAAGTGATGTTAATGCTATGAACTGCATTATTTGGATATATGTTCTCAGTTGTTCATCTCGATTATAATCTCAAAATACAGAGCCTAGATCAACGCTTTATGATGATCATGCTCATGGTAAATCAAAGATTATAAGGAAATTAAACACGAGTCCACCATCTATCAAGATTTCGATTCTATTATAAGTAAATGCATAAGTGTGAGATCAAGATTTAGGTAACGGTAAAACTTAAATTTGAT
>NW_018397258.1:8910344-8939539 GCF_002168275.2 Theobroma umbraticum | reverse complement strand
TATTCCCTTAAAATGAATCACAATAGTTTCATTGGAAGTAATCTAGACACTACAGCCTTAACACAATAAAATGACCAGCTTTATTATATAGTTGTGAATAATTTTTAGATTCAATTAAAATACATATCTCCTATGTATGACTATTCATACAAATGTATTTTAATATCTCAATAGAATCTTGGTACCTTAATAACTAGATAATGATTACTTACTAAAACAAACTTTTCATCTTATTATCAAAATGTGCTTTCATTACAAATAAATTTAATGAAATTAAGCATGAGAATATACTTGCTTTCCAGGGCACCAGATTCTCAAAATTCCTAACAAATGATTCTTCCCATTCAACATCATAATGTTCCTAGGCCACTACAGTAGGAATCCTCCAACACTGCAGCCTTGAATGTTTCTTTTTGTTGAGCTGCACCAAAATAAAAAAAAAACCTGAATTAATGATTACTTAAAATAATAAAACATAAACCAACAAAATTAAAAATAAGATAAACTTCGGTTAATTGATTAAGCGCAGCTCTAACCGATTACAAATTCTCTATCTTGCACTATCTTACTTTGAGTTCTCTACTTTAACCAATTATAGGAGGCTCTAAGTGATTGCAAACTTTCTGTTTTCATCTTTCTCTACACAACAATCTTCTTCTAATTGGTTAGTTCTTCTTTTAACTAATTGAAGTTATACTTCCTTCAATCATAACCGATTAAAATCAACTCTAATCAACTAGAAATTTTTTGAATTTTGAACATCTCCATTTTAGGTCTCTTTAACGATCAACTATATTTTCAAACTTGTTTTTGGCGCTTGAATGTACTAGGACCTTATACTTTAACTGATTAACTAGACTTCTTAACCAATTAGCATATTTTTGTTTTGCTTTAGCTCATCACACAACCATGCCTTAATTGATTAAGGTCCCTTGTCAATCAATTACTAGGGTTCTGTTTTTGTTCACTACTTACTCTTTTCTTTTTTGACTGATTAACTCCACATTAAGTTTAGCAAGCTTCTTGACTTGCCTTTAATGGATAACTTTGTTAAGGGTATTAAATTAAATCCTGCACACTTAAGTAACAAGATTAAACATTAATGAATGAAAAATATTTTGTTATCATCAAAAACATATGGAGTCAACATTCTCTCCTTTTTTTAATGATAACAAAACACCACTAGATTAAGATTGTAATGTCTATCTATAAAAAGAATTTATGTGCAAATTTGGGATTACTCCTCTTAAATAGGTGCTCTCCCTAAATATGTACTTTAATAAAATTATCCAACATCAAGGCATTCAATCACAATAATTTATATATGTATGTATGTATATAATCAATGTTCAGCGATTCAACATAAGAATATATATATAATCATCCAACATTGAACTTATAAATAATCAACAGTTCAACATAAAAACATAATACAAAACACAAACACATAAACATAAACATTGTTCATCCTATCTTCTTATTTTCTCCCCCTTTTTGTCATCAATCAAAAGAAAAGCATAAGTCTGGAGTTTAGCTAATCAGAGTTTGATGAAGACTCATTCACTAATAATTCATCAATTGCTAGGTGAACATTTAGAGGAGCAATATAAAGCAAATGAAGGGATTTGGGTTCAGATGAAGATTCAAAAGATATAAGTTTAGGGGATGTTAATTTGAAGGTTGGTTTGGTAGTGGATTCAACTATCCTAGCATATTTCTTTCTTCTAAATACCTTGGTCTTTATGGCCATTGTTTTCTTCCTTTATTAGTAGTTTTCTTAGCTATAGACCTAGTGACTATTATTTTTCTTTTATCCTAAGCTATTTAACATGTAATTTTCTCTTAGTCCTATTGAGCTGATTGAGCTTCATATTCCATTTTCTCTTTTTGTTTAGCCTGGTCAATTTCAGCGTCCTTAAAAACTTTAGTGATAAAATCTGAAAGCAAGATAGCTTTAGATTCTTTAAGGGGATTCTCATCTACCTTTATAGGTGCTAAATTTTCTTTATTCAAGTCTGTATACTTTTCCACTATTTTTTCTTAATCATTTTCGTTTTCTATTTCTTCATCCTCCTTTGCTTTTTCAATTCCTTCAGCTAGTTCTGCTTCAGGACTTTCTTCAGTACTTTTGCTTTGTTTTCATAGTCAGCTTTTCCTTGCACAACTTCATCTTCATGATCAGATGCTTGTACGTCAAACTACTCTATGGAAATCCTCTCACCAGACACACTTACAGCTATGGTTTGAGCTTCAAAGGTAGAGGATTTGGTTGCTTTTTCTTGGGGAGGAGATCTTCAAGATGCTATAGTTTTTCCTCAATTTTAACTATTTTTAGCTTGTTCAATCATCTTTCCATCAATCCTCATAAAAAGGTTGACTATCATTTCACCTTGTTAGGAGGCTTGACTGATTCTAGCTTGAGGTGTAAAAGGACTTCTAGTTCTAGGTGGAATTGGGGTGCCTCTAATGGATTTAATGCACTCTTTTCTCTCCAGCTTATATCCCATCTTCAATACATTCCTCAAGAAACTGCCTTAATCTTTGTTTCTTATTAAATCAGCTTGAAATCTAATACTCCAAATTCCTACTTTCTTGACAAGTGATTGATGATGTTGCCATACAGCAAGTTAGCTTTGTCCCCTAAGTATGTCTCTCTGATTCTCTCAATCATAAACTTGGCTACAGTTAATGAAATTTCATTGAAATCGGATTCCATGAGCCAAAGGTCTTGAGTACTTACATAACAAAAACTGCGACTCCTTCCATGAAGTGTGGTAGCAATGAAATATTGGATGATTCTTAGTTGAGCATTTTTTTATGTCACTAACATAGCTCCTAGGTGGAAACTTCTCTGGTTTCCCAATCACAATCTCCTAAATAGGGCTAGGATCATACTTTTCTAGTATTTTAAATTCACCAACTTCAAATTCTGTTTTCAAAAATTCTTCTAGGTTTTTCGTAGTAATCTAAAACTTTCTGTCACTCAAAAAGACATTCAGCCCATCTTCTATAAATTTCTCTTGATTGACAACTTCATTCTTGTTCTAGGTTCTACTAAAGTAAAACTCTTTATCCAGTGTGGGACTAAACATCTTATCCCCAAAAGTACTCAAATTTTTCAATTTTAATTCATCAAAATATTTTACCAAATCATTCTTCACAGTGGACACTTCATTGAAGCTTGGTCAATCAAAAAATTTATCATAGGAAATAGTTATACATTTTATTTTCTTAAATTTATCAGCATGAATCTTGCTTCTAAACATATAATTGGAGGTGTTACCTTTTTCGGTGGAGGCCTTGACAGTGACTGTCTCTTTCTCCTTCCCTAACCTTCTTTTCTCACTTTTTCCCTTTTTCTTAGCTAAAGGATCTTAAGTTTTGCTCTTTTTTATTGGAGAAAGAAATAGGGGATCATCACCCACTTTTTTCCCTTTTCCTTTATCAACAACCTTGTGCATGGGAGAAGTTCCAACCATGGAATTTTTGAAAGTGTGGATTTAAGGTTTGTCAAATTCTAGAAAGATGAAGAGAGTTTGGATTTTTTTTTTGGTCTTTGATTTTCTAAGGAATTGATTTTCTAAATAGCTAAAGGGGTTTTAAGAGAGAGTTTAATAACTAGTTATCTCACGTTTTAGTGAATGGTTTCTCGTACCATCTGCCCAATTATTTTTTTTTAGATTTTCTCGCACAGCAATTTTTCACTGGCAGAGGTGCTCTAATTGATTAACCTATGTCTTAACTAATTATTTTGTCTCTGACTTAAGGCTTTTCAAGGTATCAAACTTTTAGTAACTAATTAGAGAAACCTTTAACTAATTAAAAGTTCACTGACTTGGCTTAGCTAACTTAAGGCAAAGATGTTTTAATTGATTAATGGGGTCTTAACTGATTAATATGAACTTCATTTCCTTTCTAATGTCCCTTTAACTAATCAAAACATTTTCTAATCAATTACATTAAGGAATGAACACAATCATCATGCAAAATATCATCAAAAACATGATCAATTCAGCTCAGTCATATTTCATTAACATCTAGCATTCTTAGTTCTCTTCTAATTCTACAAAATTAATCTTCATTCAATGGTTTTGTAAAAATGCCAGCTAATTGATGCAAGGTGTTCACAAAATCTATTTTAACATCTCCCTTAAGCACATGATTTCTAATGAAATGATGTCTAATTTCTATGTGCTTAGTTCTAGAATATTGAATAGGATTTTTTGAGATACTTATGGCACTCATTCTGTTTACTACCTAGTGAAATACATTCGGCTTCAACAACATGATTGAAATCTTGCATGTAGGCACTCATTAAACAATATATTAAGTTTACTTTCTGTTAAATAAAGTAGTAAACCAACCATACCTTTATAATGCTTTTGGTCCACAATTTTTTTCTTTTTCATCTTTATCAAGCTTTGTAAAAGGATGCATAGGTGTTTCAATTGATTTTAAATTCATCACACTAAACTTCTTGAGTATTTCCTAAATGTATTTTGCTTGGTTGATGAAAATCCCATCCTCACATTGCTTAATTTACAAACCAAGGAAGGAATTTAATTCTCTCATCATAATCATTTCAAACTCTCCCTACATTTTCTTAGTAAAAATTCTCTCAAAATTTTTCATTAATAATACTGAAGACTATACCATCCCCATATATTTATATAACAAGTAAATCATTTTTGCTTTTCTTAATAATGAGTGTAATATCTACACTCCCCTTATAAAATCTTTTTTCAATAAAAAATTTTGATAGTTTTTCATACCAAGCTCTAGGAGCTTGCTTCACTCCATGTAATGCTTTATACAATTTATAAACATGATCAATCATTTCAAAATCTTCAAAATCGGGGGTTGTTTCACATATATTTATTCTTGAATAACACCATTTAGAAATGCATTTTTAACAACCATTTGCAACAATTTGAGATTCATATAACATGCATATGCAAGCAAAAGTTTAATTGCTTTTAATCTAGATACAGGAGCAAAAGTATTATCGCAATTAATACCTTCTTCTTGATTGTACTTTTGAAGAACTAACCTACTTTGTTTTATACTACATTACCCAACTCATCCAGTTTGTTCCTAAATACCCACTTGGTACCAATGACAGGATGATTGGTTGTCCTTGGAACCAAAGTCCAAACCTTGCTCCCCTCAAAGTGGCCTAGTTCTTCTTCATTTCTTTCCTTGAAGCTGTCTTCATTATTCCTTTTTTTTTTCTCCAAACTTGTTTTTTTCATTCTTTTCTTAATTTCATCTGCACCATCATCATCATCATCATTAAGCACTACTTTTTTTGGTGTGGCATTAGTCTCTTATAAAACAACATGAATAGACTCTTCTATAACTAAAGATTTTTTGTTAAACACTCTATAGATTTTATAATTTAGTCCAAAATCTAAGAAAATAGCTTTATCACTCTTAGCATCAAATTTTTCCAATGTGTGTCTTTCATCGTTTAAAACCAAGTATTGTTCTTGCCATTTCTTTTAAAGTCTTATTTTTTCTTTCAACCACTTCATTTTGTTGTGGAGTTCTAGGTGCTGAAAATTTGAGATCAAAACTATTTTCATTGCTAAATATTTCAAAATCATGATTTTTAAATTCATGACCTTGGTCACTGCTAATGCTAACAATGAAAACTATTTTCTCATTTTACACTTTTTAACAAAAGCATGCAATGCATCATCTTTGTGAGCAAGGAAATACAACCAAGTATACCTAAAGTAATCATCAATAATAACAAACTCATATGACTTACTCTCATACTAATAGCATCAATGGGTCTAAACAAGTCAATGTGCAATAATTCAAGTGGTCTAGAAGTTGGTATCACCCTCTTTGATTAAAAAGAACATTTTACTTATTTTCCAAATTGACATGTGTAACGAATTTTATCATTTTAACAAAAAATATTTGAAAATTCAATAACCAAATCTTTTTTTTAACTCTTTGGAAAGGTATCCATGCAAGCATGTCCTAATCTTCTATGCCACAACCAACTATCCCACACATCATTGGCCATAAAACAAGACTCATTTTGAATATGAATATCATCAAGAAAAATCACTTGTGCATTTACAAATCTTATGCCAATGAATAATACTTTATTAGTGTCAATGTCAATCACATGGCATACATAACAATCAAAGCAAATTCTAAATCCTTTATCACAAAGTTGACTAATGCTTAACAAGTTACACTTTAGACTTTCAACAAATAAAACATGCTTGATTATAGTTTGAGAAGTGTTACCAATGTTTCCAATTCCTTAGTTGATACTTTTGGAGTTATAATTGAAGAAGACACATAGTTTTTCTTTCTATCAAGCTCGACAAACAAATCTTTCGTTCTAGTCATTTTCCTTGAGCAACCACTATCCAAGTACCAAGGCTACTTCTTTTTTGGTTGAGCTTTCAAACATTTTTCATTTTACTTTTACGCAACCTACAAAAGAGGTTTTTATATCTTTTCAAAGATACCCATACTTTGATTGGACATTGAAGGTTAGTTAACACATAAGAACCTTTAGGTACCCAAACTAATTTAGTTTTGAAAAGGTTATATCCATCATGATAGCAATCATGATAGCAAGAACTAAAAAATGCACCGATTTTTTTTTCTAAAATTTGTTTTTTTTTTTGTTTCTTTTTAATTTTCATTTTTAGGTTTGAACTTTCCTCTATTAAGACTTTAAGTGTAACATTTTCATTTACTACTCTTTGTGATTCAAAATATTTGCCTTCAAATTCAAACATCAAAAATTCAAAGTCTTTTGCAGTGCTCAAGTTCTATTTGAAAAATATTTCTTTAATCAACAATAAAATTAAAATCATGCTTAACTTTTTTTGATTCATCATCTAATGCCACAGCTTCCTTTTTCATAACTTTATATTTTAATACAAGTTTTTCACATTCAGCATATAGACAATTATATTCATCTTGCAAATTATCATAAGAGATATCACAAGAATTAAATGTTACTTCACATTCTTCCTTTTTTGCCATCAAGCAAAAATTTGTTCTCTCTTCCAATTTTTCTTTTTCTTCTTCTAAGATTAAGGAGTCACTATCGAACCATTCCACCATTGCCTTTTTTGGCTTATTCATCCTTTTTGAAGATTCTTCATTTAGTAATAGACATTTTAATATGAAGTATCTAGGTTTTTTGTATTCAAAAGATATCATTTCATCATTCTTGCTTAAATCACCTTGGTGCTTCCTTTTCTAAATGGAACCTTGATCTTTGTTGAAATTTTTTTCTCAAACCTTCTACCTTTTTGCCCTATCAACTTTCTAAATTTTCTGATCATCATGACTAACTCTTCATCATCATCACTTGACAACTATTCTAATTTTACCTCAAGTGTGCTAATCTTGAGTGTAAGATTTTTTTTCTTTTCTTCGGCTTCTTTTTTTTCCTCAACTTCTTCTTCTTCCATTTCAAGTTCATGTGTAAAGAGTGAGCCATAAATTTCATCAAATGTGACTGCATTAAGATCCTTGGTCTCTTGGATAACAATGACCTTTGGTTTCTAACCTTTTGGGAGGCATCTAAGAAAACTATTTTTTAACTCATGTTCAGAGATGGTTTTTCCAAGTTGATTGAGCTTGTTTGTAATATTGGTAAACTAATCAAACATGGTAGTGACATTTTCACCTAATCTTATTTTAAACATTTCATAATAATAGGTAAGTAAGGAAATTTTGGACTCCTTTACTTGTGAAGTCCCTTCATGAATAACTTCAAGTTTTTCCTAAATCTCTTTAATTGTAGTACAAGTAGAGATTTTGTTTAATTTTAAAAGAGTCAATGCACAATTACAGGGTGTTGATGGTTTTAAAATTTCTTTGGATCTTTTTTACTTCAACTGCAATCCATATTTAGCTCTTGGTTTAGGCATTTTCTCACCAATGACAAAACTAAGTAAAGTGAGAATATAGGGTCTTCCATGATAACATCTCATATTTGATAGTCAAGGACTTTAATGTATATGGACATCCTAGTGCTTCAATAAGCATAGTTTGATCCATCAAATGGAGAAACCTTATTTATGGATTAACCTTCAACAACAATTGATTTTTATAAAGCCACATGGATCTTTCCTAAAGACGTGAAGCCTTAAATTTGAGGGTATAGCTCTAATACCACTTGTTTATCCCAATTAAGTATTAGAGGGGGTGAATGATAAAGCCTTTTAAAACTTTAAGCTGAGCCTTTTTTGAATGATAAAGCCTCTAATCAATTAGAGGAAAATGAATGTAAAGCTTGTAGTTGCTAAAAGACACCAAGTAAAAAAAGATAAAAAAAAAGGTGGACAATGCAAGGTTATTTACAGTGCTTCGATCCCCTTAACCTACATCCACTACCTTGATCTTCTATTCAAGGATTTTCAACCCAACTTTATTATACCGGTAGAATTAACAACTTCCACTAAGCTTTTACTAGATAAGCCCCTCAATCTAAGCTCTAATCCTTTATAACAAACTTTAGAGAGCTTCCCACACTTTAATTTTTCAAAAAAAAAAAGAAGAAAAAGAAAAGTTTTCCTCAAAAAGCTATTCCAGTGAGATTAAGAATACTCAACTCAAGATCTTGCATTATTTTATTGCAATCACACTCCATGGCAAGAGTAGCAGCTTTAGCTATGTCAATGCACAGGACTTATAGTTGATGGAAGCAATATTTAATGACATTCCACTAAATGTTAAGAGATACATGGTTGAGAGAATTAAGGTAACTTTGTTAGAAGATAAGGGCAACTTGCCATATGGCAACATTATTACAGCTTTGGTCAAAAAGAAGGGGATCTAGAGTGTAAGATTCTAAACAACTTGACCAAAAATTAAAGATCAGGGAATCTTCTTAAGGAGTATGTTGAAAATGGGTTACAAATTAGAGAGGAATGAATGCATCAAAACCATTAGAAGCACACCATTGCCCCTCAATATTGAAAGTCCTTCCACATCTTTCACCATAGTCAACTAACCTTCCCTCCAAAGTGAAATGGTTTTACCCTTCATGAGAATTGATAGTAACTTAACTTATCAACTTGTGAAGATAACAAAGATTAAAGAAAAACTTCAGTATCTTAAAACTCTTTTACATCAAGCCAAGGAAACAAAATCTCCTACTTTTGAAGCTCTAACTACTGTTGCAAGTTTGTCAGGTGAGAAAACTGCTATAGAACAATTTGAAGACCCTAGATCTAATCATGAAGAAGAAACTGAAAAAGAAATACCTGAAAATGTAAACATGAATCAAAATAAGAATGAGGATTCTAAAAAGGAAAAAGTTGTGCAAAAAGAAAAAGAGCCAACAATAGAAAGAAATGAACCAGAGGAAGCAATTGAAGCAGAGCAAGTAGGTGAACTAGCAAAACTGAATGAAAGATAGCTACTAACTAAAAAGGAGAACAACAATTCTCCTACAAAATCTAAAGAGATAGAAGCATCTCAGTTCATCAATGATCTGCTGAAAAAGGCTCAAGTTGATTAAGAAAGAGAAAAGGCAAGAATAGAACAAAAGGTTTAGATAGCCTAGAAAAAATCTAAAGAGACTATCAATCAACTAGTCTAAGACAAAAGAAAGACTACAACTACTAGACAAACTTCCCAGAAACCTACTAGTAAAGGCAAGAAAACAATAGCTACTAAGACCACAACCTTCAGAAGAAGAAAATCAGCCATACTGGCCTTGACCTCCACTCACTAGCTTTCAAAGCCTGTAACTACCCAGATTATCTCATCCACCACCTCCTATTCATCTTAATCATCTAACCCTTCATCTAGCTCCTCTCCTTAGCCCCTCAAAGTGTATTTTGGTACTGATAAATCCTCACCCTCCTCAGACTCAAATTACAACCCTTTTTTGCATGATGATAAAAAATGAGGAGAAAAGTAAAAAGGTAGGAAAATAGGAGTAAAAAGTAAGTTGTAAGCTAGTAGAAAAGATAGGAAAGACAAACTCAATCTTTAAGATATGCCTAAGTCTTTGTTCTGGTATGTTTTATGGTGTGTTTTATTAGATAATGTTTTATGCTGAGCTATGAACAATGGTTGAATGCTTATAGTTTTATGATGAAATTGTGTTTATGCTTATGTGGTTTATGGTTTCATGGTTAATCGCTTTTATGCTTTTATTTTCCATACCGGCATATTGGATAATTTTATTAGGGCACACATTTAAGGGGAGCAGTCCCTAAATCTACACATAAATTCTTCGATATAGACATTGCACTCTTAATCTAGGAGTATTTTGTCATTATAAAAAAAAGAGAAAATATTGACTCCATATGTTTTTTATGATAACAAAACATTTTTCATTCTTTAATGTCTAACCTCATTACTTAAATGTGCAAGATAAAGTAAATTCCTTTAATGAAATGAATGATTAAAAGCAAGATCATATCATAGATAAGGTAATCAATTAAGGTGAGAAAAATGGAAGGAGCTTGGGAAGACAGGGCTTTTGTAACTAATTATCAAAACGTCTTAATCAGTTGAAGAATGGCTAGGCTATAAGTTAAAGCAAAATAGAAAAATGCTAATTGGTTAGCACTAGGCTTTACTGATTAAAAAGGTGCTAGACAGAGCAAAACAAAGGTTTTCTAATTGGTTAAAGCACGGTATTAATTGATTAGAGCACAAAACTTGAGGAATCTCCAAAGCACCAAAATTTAAATATAAAGTGAAGATGGCCGTTGGATGGAGCCAAAATGATGAAGTGCAAATTCAAAAAATTTTTAATTGATTAGAGCTTGTGTTAAATAGTTAAGGCTAAAGAAAGTGAAACTCCAATCAATTAGAGGGAGCGTTAACCAATTAGAAAAAGTCTGCTGAAATAAAGAAGGCTAAAGATAAAGACCTCTTAATCAAGTTAAAGACTCTTACAATTAGTTAACGTTAAGTACATAACTACAACATAGGAAAGCTATAATCAGTTAGAGTTACCTATATCCAATTAGCCTAACTTTGTCTGTCTTTTTGAATTTAGCACTAGAGAATAAAATAATGGCTAGAATGGCATCAAAGATGTCTTCAACGGCTAGAAATTGTCTCTAACAGAAAACTATAACTCCTTAAGTATAAATTGAAGCTACAACGATCAAAAATGTAAGATTGAATGAGAAGAGAACCATTTTGAGCAAAAAACCAAATATTCTTCATCAAAACACTTGTCTTTCATTCCAATTCCAAAAAAGTATTTGAACTTGATTGTAAATCTTTCCAGATTTTTAAAGACTTCTAGTTGTACTTTTTTTCTTCTCTTTCTTAAGAAATTAAAGTGTGAAAAACACTCTAAAGCTTGCTGTAAAGGATTTAAACTAAGGTTAAAAGTTGTTAATTACATTGGTATAATGAAGTTAGGATGAAAATCCTTGATTGGGAGATCGAGGTAGTTGATGTAGGTTAAGGGGATCAAACCACTATAAATACTCTTGCATTGTCCACTTCTCTTTACCCTTCTTTAATTGGTGCCTTTTAGCTACTATAAGCTTTAAATCTTTTTCTCTCTAGTTGGTTAAAATTTGTATCACTCAAAAAAAGTTGATCTTTAAAATTTTTAGTGTTATTCACCCCTTTTAGCACTTAAACGAGACTAATAGAGTTATCTTTAATAGTTAAAAACTATCCTCAATAGAAAAATCTGACTCTTCAAGCATAAAAGGAAGCTCCAACAGTCAATGAAGGAAATTAAAGTGAAAAAAGCCATTTTGAGCAAAAAAAACCAAATATCTTTCACCAAAAACACTTGTTCTTCATTCTTATTTCAAAAAAAGTGGTTGAGCTTGCTTGTAATCTTTTCAAATTTGTAAAGGCTTCTAGTTGTACTTCTGTTTCTTTTTTTCTTTGGAGTTCAGAGCATGGGAAGCACCCTAAAAAATCATTGTAAGGGCTAAGAGCTTGAGTTAGAAGTTTACCTTGTAAAAGCTTGGTGGAAGCTGTTAATTCCACTAATATAAAGAAGTTAGGTTAAAAATCTTTGATTAAGAGATCAAGGTAGTAGATATAGGTCAAGGAGACCAACATTGTCCACTTCTCTCTACCCTTTCTTACTAGGTGTCTTTTAGTTACTACAAGCTTTAAATCTTTCTTTCTCTAATTGATTAAAAGTTTTACAATTCAAAAAAGGCTAATCTTAAAATTTTTAAATGCTTTGCACCCCCTCTAGCACTCTAATGGGACCAACAAGTGGTATCGAAGCTATACCCTAAAATTTAATGCTTAACATATTTAGGGTAAATCTACATGGCTTTGTAAAATCCATTGTTGCTAATGGTCAACCCATAAATAAACCTCTTCTATTTGATGAATCAAATTATGCTTATTCGAGCACTAAGATGACTACATATATTAGAGCCCTTGATTATGAAATATGGTATGTAATTACAAAAGGACCTTATGTTCCCACCCCAACTAGCTTTGTCACAAGTAAGAGAATGCTCAAACCAAAAATTGAGTGCATCGAGGTTTAAGTAAAAAAGGTTCAAACAAACTTTAAAGCCATTAACACCCTCCACTGTGCATTGGCTCTCATTGACTTTAATAAAATTTCTGACAATACCACAGCCAAGGAAATTGGAAAAAAAAAACTTAGAATTATCCATGAAAGGACTTCATAAGTTAAAGAGTCCAAAATTACCTTTCTCACCCATAATTATGAAATGTTTAAAATGGAATCGGATGAAGACATCTCTACCATATTCAATAGGTTTACCAACATTACAAACAAGCTCAATCAAATTAGGAAAACCATTCCTAGACATGAGTTAGTGAAAAGATTTGTTAAATGCCTCCCAAAAAGTTAGAAACCTAAAGTCACAGCCATCCGAGAGGCTAAAAATCTTGATGTTATCACACTTGATGAAATTTGTGGCTTATTCCTCACACATGAACTTGAAATGAAAGAAGACAAAGAGGAGGAAAAGAAAGAAGCCAAAGAAAAGAGAAAAAATCTTGCACTCAAGATTCGCATACTTAAAGAGGAATTAGAAGAGCTATCAAGTGATGATGATGAAGAACTAGCCATGATGGAAAGCAGTTTTAGAAAGTTAATGGGACAAAAAGGTAAAAGGTTTGGGAGAAGAAATTGTAAAAGGGATCAAGGTTCCTCTTGAAAAAACAAGCATAAGAGTGATCTCAACAAGAAATATGAAATGGTCTATTTGAATGCAAGAAATCTAGACACTTCAAATTAGAATACCCATTACTCAAGGAAGAAATCTCAAAAAAAACGAAGAAACCAAAAAGAGCAATGGTGGCAACAACATTGTTTGATAATGATTCATCAAGTTCAAAAGAAGAAAAAGAAAAACTGGAGGAGAAATCAAACTTTTTCTTGAAGGCAAAAGAAGAAGAAATTGAGGTAACTTTTAATTCATGTGATATTTCTTATGATGAACTTCAAGATGAATATAATTGTTTATATGTTAAATTTAAAAAACTTGTAGTAAAATATAAAACCATGAGAAAAAAAACCATATCCTTGGATAATGAATTAAAGAAAATTAAGCATGAGCATAGCTTTATTTTTTATCAAAGGAATATGCTTCAAATTAAACTCAAACAACCCAAAACTGATTTTGAACTCTTAAAGTTACAATTAGAAAGCAAAAATTTTGAATTCCAAAAAGTTGTAGATGAAAAAGCTAGACTTAATGTTTTAATGGAGGAGAAATTGAAAATTGAAAAGGGGCTTAAAAAAATACAAATCTTAAAAGGAAAATTAATGTATTCTTATGTCATTGTTATGTATGTGGTAAGAAAGGTCACATATCTTATGATTGTTACCATAATAGTAGGAATCTTCCTAAAACTAAATTGATTTGGGTTCCAAAAGGATCTCATATGATTGTTAACCCCTAAAGACCCATCAAAGTATGGGTACCTTTAAAGAAAATTGAAAATCTATTTTGTAGGTTAAGAAAGGATAAAAGGATCAATGTTTTGAAACTCAACCAAAAGAAAAGCAACCTTGGTACTTGAACAGTGGCTACTTAAGACACATGATCAGCAATGAAAACTTGTTTGCTAAGCTTGATAGAAACAAGAGTGGCAATGTTTCCTTTGGTGATGACTTCAAGGGTATTATCTAAGGAATTAGAACCATTGGTAACACATCACAAACCCAAATCAAGTATGTTTTATTTGTTAAAGGTTTAAAACATAATTTGCTAAGCATTAGTCAGCTTTGTGATAAAGGTTTTAATGTATGCTTTACCTCCCATGGATGTCAAATGATTGATGTTAACACTAACAAAGTAGTATTCATTGGCAAAAGAATTAAGAATAAGTATGTCCTTTTTCTTGATGAAATTAAGTTTAAAGATATTGTTTTATTGCCAATAAAGTTTGTGATAGTTGGTTGTGGCATAAAAGACTAGGACATGCTAGTATGCACATTATTTCAAAACTCTTGAGAAAAGACTTAGTCATTAGACTTCCAAAGATATCATTCAAAAATGACAAGGTTTTGTGATGCATGTCAATTTGGGAAACAAGTTAGAAGTTCATTTAAAACTAAGAAAGCCATATCAACTTTCAGGCCACTTAAATTATTACATGTTCACTTGTTTAGACCAATCATTGTTACTAGTCTAGGAGACACGTCATATGGCTTTGTTATTGTAAATGATTACTCTCAATATACATGGGTATATTTTCTTGCTAATAAAGATAATGCATTGCCAATTTTTGTTCAACATTGTAAAAGATTTCAAAATGAAAAAGGCCTTACCATTGTTAGTGTTAAGAGTAACCATGGTAATCAAATTGAAAGTGTCAATTTTAAAATGTTTTACAATGAAAATGGTTTTGATCGCAATTTCTCTACTCCTTGAACTCCACAACAAAATAGAATTGTTAAAAGAAAGAATAAGACTTTAAAAGAAATGGCGAGGACAATGCTTTGTGAAAACAACTTGCAAAAATACTTTTTGGCTGAAGCTATGAACACTGCAGCCTATATTTTGAACAGAGTTTCCATTAGAGCCATGATTTCTAAAACCCCTTATGCGCTTTACAAATGAAGAAAACCAAATATTTCTCACTTAAGGAGTTTTGGATACAAATGCTTTGTTTTAAATAATAAAAAACACATCTTAGGAAAGTTTGATACTAGGAGTGATGAGGCAATTTTCTTAGGCTATGCATTGGACTCTAAAGCATATATAGTGTTTAACAAAAGACCTCTAATTATAGAATAGTCAATTCATATTGTTTTTTATGAAACTAATACTGCACAAAGAAAAATAGTGTTAGATGATGATGATGATGATGATGATGATGATGATGCAAATAACATTGAGAAGAAATGAAGAAGACAAGCTTAGATGATAAAGAAAATGATGAAGATAGCTTGAAAGAGAAAAATGATGAATAACCACCATTAGAAGACTAGCAAAAGACTAAAGAACAACGCAACAATCTTCTTAGAAGTTGATGATTTGTAAGGAATCATCTTCAATAACTAATCATTGGTGATCCTTTGGCAAGTGTCAAAACTAGAAGGGGATTAAGAGAAGTTTGTGAGTATCTTCCATTCATATCACAAGTGGAACCAGAAAACTTTAAGGACGCTGAAAAAGAAAAAAGTTGGATGATAACTGTGCAAAAAGAGTTGAGCCAATTTAAAAAGAATAAGTTTTGGACCTTAGTTCCAAAGCTAACTAACCATCTAATTGTTGATACAAAATGGGTGTTCAAAATCAAGATGGATGAGCTAGGAAATGTGGTAAAGATCACAGTAAGGTTGGTTGCTCAAAGGTCTAATCAAGAAGAAGATATTGATTATGATAAAACCTTTACCTCAATAGCTAGATTGGAAGCTATTAGACTTTCACTCACCAATGCATGCTTTATGAACTTTAAATTGCTTCCAATGGATGTTAAAAGTGCATTTCTTAATGGCTTCATACAAAAAGAAGTACATGTTGAATAGCCCTTTAATTTTAAGGTCTTTGATAAAATTGATCATGTATATAAATTGCATAAAGCTTTATATGGATTGAAACAAGCTCCTATAGCTTGGTATAAAAGAATTTTTAAGTTTTTAATTAAAAAAGGATATTCTAGGGGGAGCATAGATAATACTCTGTTCATCAAGAAAAATGAGACTGATTTGATTGTAGTTAAAATTTTTGTCGATGATATAGTATTTGGTGCTTCTAATGAGAGGTTGTGTGAGAATTTTGCTAAAGAAATGTAGAGAGAATTTGAAATGAGCATAATGGGGAGCTCAAATTCTTTTTTGGTCTACAAATCAACCAATGTGAGGATGAAATATTTATCAACCAAGGGATATATACCAAAGAAATGCTGAAGAAATTTGATATGATCAATATGAAATCAATTGGAACTCCTATGAGTCTCTCCACAAAGCTTGACAAAGATGCTAAAAGGAAATATGTGGATCAAAAGCTCTATAGAGGTATGATTGGTTCACTTCTTTATATAATTGCAAGTAAACTTGGTATCTTATTTAGTGTTTGCCTATGTGCAAGATTCCAATCATGTCCCAAGGAATCACATTTAACTGCAGTAAAAAAGATGTTTAGATATATCTTGTACACCCAAAACTTAGGCTTATGGTATTCAAAAGGTTCATCTTTTAATCGTTTTGGCTATTCTGATCTTGATTTTGCTGGTAGCAAAACTGATCAGAAAAGCATTAATGGTACATGTCAATTCCTTGGAAACATGCTTATGTCTTAGTCTTACAAGAAACAAAATTTGTTGCTTTATCAACTGTTGAAGCTGAATACATCTCACAAGGTAGTTGTTGTGCACAAATACTATGGATTAAGCAACAATTAAATAATTTAGAATGGCAATGCATAAAGTTTCCATATATTGAGACAATATGAATGCCATAAATATCTCTATAAATCTTGTTCAACACTCTTGAACAAAGCATATAGAAATTAGACATCATTTTATTAGAGATCATGTGCTTAAAGGAGATATTGTAATAAACTTCTTAGACACCTTGCATCAAATGGCTAATATTTTCACAAAACCATTGAGTGAAGAACAATGTTGTATAATCAGGAAAGATTTAGGAATGATTGATGTTAATAAAGTCTAAATTATGCTAAATTGGTCATATTTTTTATGATGTACTATATGATGATCATGACCACTTCTTGATGTAATTGATTACAAAATGCTTTGATTAGTTAAAAGGATGTTAAAAGAAAAATAAGACTCAAATTAATCAGTTAAAACCCCTTAATCAATTAGAACATCTTTGTCTAAAGTTAGCTAAGTTAGTGAATTCTTAATCAATTAAAAGTTTCCCTAGTCAGTTAATGAAAGTCAAATACTTTGAAAAGCTTTCAGTCAAAGACACAGTAATCAGTTAAGACATACACAAATAGATTAGAACACCCTTACTACTGAAACATTATCATAAGGAAAAGTTCAAAAAAAAATATTGGGCAGGTGGTATGGAAAATTTTCCACTCAAAATGTTGGGCAACCTATTAATAAACTCCTCTTAAAGACTCTCCAACTATTAAAAAATCTATTCTCCAAAAAATCAAAGCCCCAAGAACTTCCAATTTTTCTCTCTCTCTATAAAACTTGATCAACCCTAAGTGCACTACATCAAAAATTCCATGGCTAAAACCGCTCTCACGCACAAGGTTGTTGAAAAAGGGAAAGGGAGAAAAAAAGTGATGATCTCTTCCTTCGAAGAAAAAGGAAAAACTCAAGATCCTTTAATCGTGAAGAAAAGAGAAAGTAAGAAAAGAAGTTCAGAGAAAGAGAAAGGAACAATGGCTAAAAGGACTCTCACAGGAAAAGGTACTAGTTTTGCCTCTTGCTTTAGAAATAAGTTACATGCATATAGATTTAAGAAAATAGAGAATGCAATAGTTTCATGTGGAAAGTTCTTGGACTAGCCTAGTTTTAATGAAGCACCAGCAGTAAAGAAATATTTAAAGGGACATTTTGATGAATTGAAAATGAAGAATCTGAGTGCCTCTGGGGATAGAATGTTTAGTCTCTCACTAGTAAAAGAGTTTTACTCTAGCATTACAATGGATTGAATTCAATATGGCAATCAAGAGGAATATACAGAAGATGGGCTCAATGTTTTCTTGAATGGTAGAGAATTTTAGATTAGTGTTAAAGACCTAAGAGAATTTTTAAAAACAAAGTTTGAAGTAGGAGAATTTAAAATGCTAGAAAAATATGATCCTAGTCACATTTAGGGAATAGTGACTGGAAGAAAAGAAAAATTTTCATCTAGGAGCTATGTTAGTGAAATCAACAATGCATAGCTTAAAATCCTACACTATTTGATTGCTACCACAATACACAATAGGAGCAATAGCTTCAGCTACGTTAATGCTTAAGACCTATGGTTGATGAAATTTGTGTTTAATGATATCCCACTGAATGTAAGCAGATATATGATTGAGAGAATTAGGGGAACATTATTGAGAAACAAGGCTAATTTGCCATATGGCAATATCATTTCAACTTTTGTCAAGAAGAAGGGGATTTGAAGTATAAGATTTAAAGCTGATCTAACAATTAAAAAAGATCAAGGAATCTTTTTAGGGAATGTTTTGGAAAGAAATTAGTGTATTAAGTCCATAAGAGGCACCTCACTTTCTCATGCCACTAAAACTCCCTCCTCCTCTTTCTCAAGAGTGAGGCAACCTTCACTCCAAAGTGAAATAAAGTTCAATCTCCTCACGAAGATAGATGGAAAGCTGACAGATCAAGCTGATAAGATAAGTAAAATTGAAGGAAAGCTACAACATCTTAGATGTCTATTACTTCAAGAAAAAGGTACTAAAACCACTACTTTGATAAAGCAAGCAACAGCCACAAGTGCCTCTAGTGAAAGAACTGCTATAAAGCATATTGGGGTCCCTACATCTGATCATGAAGGTGAAACTAGAAAAGAAGAGCCTAAAAATGAAAACATGAATCAGAATACAAAAATAGATTTTAAAAAAGAAGAAACTGTGCAAGAAAAGTAAGATAAAGAAAAGGAACCAACAATAGAAAAAAATGAATAAGACGAAGAAGCAGAGGTAGAACAAGAAGCCGAAAAAGCAAAGCTAAATGAAGAACAGCCACTAATAGAAAAAGGGAACAGCAATTCTCCCACAGAATCAAAAAGTATGGAGATATCTCAATTCATTAATTAATTACTGAAAGAGGCTGAAGTTGATCAACAAAGGGAAAGAGCAAGAATGGAACAAGAGGCTCAATTAGCCAAGAAAAAATAAGATAAAACTATCACACTACCAGTTCATGACAAGAGGAAAACAGCAGTTGCTGGACCAAACTCTCAAAAGCCTACTGGTAAAGGAAGAAAAAAAATGGCTAATAAGACCACCACTTTCAAGAGAAGAAAATTAGCAAGAATAGCCATAACCTCCACTAACCAACCTTCTAAGCTTGCAGCCCCCTAAATAATCCCATCCATCTCTACTTTTTGATCCTTATCATTTAGCTCTTCATCCAACTCCTCTCCTAAGCCTTTAAAAGTGCATTTTAGCACTAATTAATCCTCACCTTCCTCAAACTCTGATTAAGATCCTTTTTGGATGATGACAAAAAAAGGAAGAAAACAATGTTATAAAATTATAGGGTAGTTGTAGGAAGTAATGTGTTAGACAAAACGAACTTAGTTTTTAGCTATGTTTTTATTGTTTGTTTTATGTTGAACAATGCTTACGTGTTTTATGTTGTGTTAAAATTTATGTTTTTATGATGGAATTGTGTTGATTATATACATACATACATACAAACATACATACATGTTCTTATGATTAAATGCCTTTGATTTTGATGTTGTCATATTAGATAATTCCATTGTTCATAAGGCACATATTTAGAGGGAGCACATATTCAGGGGTAGTAATCCCTAAATCTGCACAATTTTTTTTCATACAGACATTACATTCTTAATCTAGAAGTGTTTTGTCATCATCAAAAAATAGGAGAATGTTGACTTCATATATTTTTATGATAATAAAACATTCCTTATTCATTAATGTATAACTTCATTACTTAAGTGTACATGATAAAGTTAATTCCCTTAATAAAATTAGTGTTTAAAGGCAAGATTGAATAATAGATAGGTTAATGTCACATCCTATTTTGAGAGGGATCTTGATCGGTTCATGAACCTATGTGGGTATGGCCCACTAGGCTCAAGCAAGCCTAAATCCATAAATACATGGGCTAGTCAACCATCACATTCACTAACATAGGTTTATTAATAATCAAAATAAGCAATAATTAATCAAAGCTAGCACATTATAGAACTTTTCAACATAAAGTGTGGTTTCTTTCACATTTCATATAAATATTCACATATAAGTCAAGCAATTGCAGTTCAGCACGCACCCCATGCCTATCATACTATGGACATCCACCATAGTCTTATCATCCTATACACCCATATTCGAGGCTCAGCATAAAATGCGAAAATGTAAATAAGTTCATCAATATTATTTACATAATAGAGTTTATTGCCATTAAGGCAATTCAAAACTAGACTAGACTCATTGTGGAGTGTACAACACTAGAAGGTTGAAAAAAAAGCTCTACCACACCTACCACAAATAAGTTGCTCCACTACTCCACAAGTTATCTAATCAAGCAAGCTACTAATTTGAAACAAAATAGAGCAAAATAACGTATGAGTCATAAAGACTCCATGAGTGGATATGGGGAAACGGACAGGCCTAGGGGGAAAAGTTTTGCAATAAACCATAACTTGTAAAACAACATGATAAACATATAAATCCTCTCAAAAATCATGAATGCATTTGGTAACATTAAATACATTAAAATAATGTTCATATTCAAGCTTAACTGAGAAACATTTGCAAAGAGATAATTAAAGGCAAACCTCGACCCTTCAAGCACAACAACAAACATTCAAATCAAGAATGTGTAATTCACTTAACAACTCATCTCATTATTTCCATATAAACACAATAATTATCAATCGATAAACACAAGCATCTTAATACCTAATATACAATTAACATGTCAATACATGCCATAGCAAATTATGGGGAAAATGAGAACTTTTGCCTAACTCATCCTTGTGGTCTTTTCACCCCCACACCAGGATTCATAAAAAGGGGAAAAGTGGTACAGTACCCAACTTAACCCTATGGTATTCTTAACCCACATTAGGATTAAACCTAATCACAACAAAATCATGAAAAGTGGAGACCTACTCAATCCACTTTAAACCAAAATCATGGGAAGTGGAGACCTACTCATTCCATTTTATCACAAATCATGGGAAGTGGAGACATACTCAATCCACTTGACAATAAAATCATGGGAATGTGGAGACTTTCTCCATCCACATCACAACACCCATCATAAGAATGTGGAGACCTTCTCAATCAACATTCACAATACTTTTATGCAAGAGCAATTCAATCAACCACAATCATTATCTTAACTAATATATCGTACCCACACAAGCCTGAAGGTCAGAATAATCGAGAGAATTGTTCAAAACATTGAAAGGGCTTGTCTCACCTTGTTGAAAACTACTGCATAGCAGAATATTTAATTATACATAATAGTTTTGAAAATCATTTCAAAATGTTTTCTCATCCACAAGCATATTTTTCCTTAGTCAAATATTTATGGTAATAATGCTCATAACAAATCCATTAAATCATACAATCATGATTTCAACTTTACATGCTTAAATGGCTTGAAAATGGGTACCCACTCACCTCAAAAGTTGATTTCTACCAAGTACGCGAAAGTCAACTCCAACAAAATTTTTGAAGCTTAAAAGCCTCCTAAATACCCAAATAAGTATTTCTCGTTAAAACTTAGTCTAGGAAACGCATAATAATCATTCTATGCTACTTCAAACTATTTGGGTTTACCTAAACTAATTTTCTAGACTAAATCTACTGCTCATCAAAATACCCATTTGTACAAACCCATAAAATCAATATTCTTACTTTAAGTAAGCTATAGCAAGTGAGAAAATCCATCAAACGGTCTAGTTTGCATACATCAATAATTCTGGAACAATAAACCATATTTTCAAAATAAAAAATCCAAGGTTTAAAGATCCAAGAGTAGGAAAAAAACTCATTTTTTATTTAAAACCCAAAACCAAGCTCAAATCTTTCAAAACTAGTGATTTTGAGGAAAAATGGGTTGAAAAAGCTTAAGAGTTAGGGTTTTACCTTCAAAATGTGGCTGAGGATTGCCAACCCTCAGAAAATGTGGTATATTTATAAGTTAGGGTGTAAAAATACATTTTTGCCATTTTTATTTTTTTGAAATTGACGAAATGTATTTATACATTGGCCCATGTATCGATACATTTGGTTCTAGAAAAAATATATCGATACATTATGAACATGTATCGATACATCTTCACCAGAAACCCTTTTTAAGCAAAATGTATTTATACATCATGAACATGTATCGATATATTTGAGACAAAATATAATTTTCGAGACAGATTGCATATAAAATGTTCCCAACTTATTTACATTAAATACCATTTAAATTAATATTCTCTTTACTTTTTACGCTCTATTTACCTAAGATATTTAACATAAATAATTAAACAACCCCCCATTTGAATTCAATAAAAGTATCAAAAAATCAAAATCCATAAGAATCAAAATCTAAATTTGGTTTCAAGAACAAAATTAAAAAAGTTTGACTGAATTTAAATTTGCGACTCCAGTATACCATAATAAACATATTCCAAAAATTATGAAAAAATCATTTTTGATCATATAAAATTCAAGGGAATCATTACCACTATTTTTTATTTCTAAAAGATCATTTTATAAAAATCACATATTTTGGCCCCTTCCAAACTTAGAACATTTTCTGCTTCAAAAGTGACAGACCACCAAAAGTGTTAATGAATTCTTTTGAAGGTTAAAACTAAGTTTAACATTTAAAATATGTAATTTATATGCTCACCTAAAGATTTTCCTAGCTTATCCTCTTACTCAAGGTAGGATTTCATAGTTAATTAGTTAAAGTGAGAAAGTTGAAATGGATTAGTGAAAACAAAGTTTTTATAACTGATTAACAAGAAGCCTTAATCAATTAAGTCATGATTGGGTGACAAGCTGAAGAAAAACAGAAAAATCTGAATCAGTTAGCACTATGCTTAACTGATTAAGGGGTTAGACAAAGGAAAACAAAGGTGTGATAATTGGTTAAAATATGGGATTAATCTGTTAGAGCACAAGACTTGAAGAACCTCCAAGTACCAAAATTCAAATTTAAAATAAGTCTGACCATTGAAAGTAGCCAAAATAAGGAAATTCAAATTTAAAATTTTGTAATTAATTAAAGTATGTGTTAATCAATTAAGGCTAAAAGAAATAAAGCTCTAATTAGTTAAAGGGAAAGTTAGCCAATTAAAGGAAATCTATTGAAGTAGAGAAACTTAAAGACAGAGGTCTCTTAATTCATTAAAGTCTCTTGTAATTGGTTAACGTAGAGTACACAAGAGCAAGATAGCACAAGGCAAAGAAACTGTAACCGGTTAGAGTTACTTGTGACCAATTAGCCGAACTCTATCTATCTATTTGAATTTAAACATTAAAGGACAAAATAATGGCTACAATGGCATCGAAGTTGTCTCTAATAGCTAGAAATTGTCCTCAACAGAAAAATATGACTCCTCAAGAATGAAAGGAAACTCTAATGGTCCACGAAGGAGATTGAAACTGAAAAAAGCCAGCAAAAAGTCAAATATCTTTTATCAAAAACAGTTGTTCTTCATTCGTATTCTAGAAAAAGTGTTTGAGCTTACTTGTAATCTTTCTAGATTTGTAAAGACTTCTAGTTGTACTCCTTTTTCTTCTTTTTATTGGAAATTTAAAGTGTGGGAAGCACTTTAAAAAATCATTATAAGGGTTTAGAGCTTGGGTTAAAAACTCACCTTATAAAAACTTGGTGAAAGCTATTATTTCAACTTGTATACTAAAGTTGAGTTGAAAATCCTTAATTGGGAGATCAAGGTAGTGGATGTAGGTCAAGAAAATTAAACGACTATAAATACTCTTCATTGTCCACTTTTCTCTACCTTTCCTTACTAGGTGTCTTTTAACTACTACAAGCTTTAAATCTTTCTTCTTCCAATTGATTAGAAGTTCTATAATTCGAAAAGGGCTGATCTTAAAATTTTTAAGTGTTATTCACCCCCCCTCTTGCCCTCTAGTAAAACTAACCCTTAACTAACTAAAACTTCACTTCCTTCAACCTTAACTGATTAACATCAGGTTTAATTAATTAGAAAATCTTTGAATTTGAATTTCTCTATTTTGGCTTCCTTCAACGATCAATCTTATTTTAAATTTTGATTCCGGCACTTGAAGGTACTTCAAGTCTTATGCTCCAACTGATTAATCCCATTCCTTAACTTATTAGCATGCCCTGTTTTTAACTTTCAGCACCTTCTTAATTAGCTAAGCCTAGTGCTAACTGATTAAGGCTTTTTTGTCTTACTTTTATTCAATGCCCAATTATGTCTTAACTAGTTAAGGGTTCATCTTAACCAATTAATAGTTTTTTATCTTCACTAATCACTTTTTTTTCCTTTCTTTAACTGATTAACCCATATTCAAATTTAGCAAGCTTCTTGACTTCCCTTTAATTAACAAATATATTAAAGAATTTATGTTTTCTCCTACACATTTAAATAATATAATTAGACATAATGAATAGAAATGTTTTATTATCATCAAAAAAACATGGAGGCAACATTCTTTCTCTTTTATTTTAGACAATGACAAAACACTCATATATTAAGAGTGCAATGTCTATGTTTCATCTGATTGCTTTAAATCTTTCCGCATAATGAGGATTGCTTCCCTTTAGTTAATGCATCTAGTTTTCTTTAAATATTTACAATAAAATATTTATAATATCCACGATAGCTAAACAAGACATACAATATCCGCAATAGCTAAGCAAGATATATTAAATATCCATAATAATTGACACATAATATTCAACAAAACTATAACTAAGCATCACACGCATAAATTAAAACATATCAAACTCTATTTAACTTAATTTTCCTTCTCTTTTTTTGTCATCATTAAAAAAGATATTCTAACGTCTTCCTTAATGAGTGCATCTAGATTTTCCTTTAATCTTTAAATTGGACTTTAATGAATGGAAATTATAAGCACTCATATAGCTAAGTCATACAAGCTTATAGATATAGTTCAATGACTTCAAGAGTCAAGCTTGTAACTATGTAAGAACAAATGTATTAAAGTCAAATCATTTCAAGAACTTGTCAAGGATCAATTATAATGTTCAAGCAAATTTAATCATTTTGTCATAATCGAAACTATAATAATTTTAAAGCTAACAGCTTGACTATTTCTAGTCTTTATTGTTGTCTACTAAAGTGATTGAGGATCTTTGGCAATCCAATTCACCTCCCAAATAATGCTAGAGACACTACCTATTCACTCTGATTGTTCCGTTAGCCTCACTACAAATATCTATTGCACCATAAGGATAGACCTAAACCACCTTGTCATGACCTAACCATTTTGATTTTTGTTCCCATGGAAAAAAGCTTGACTGATTTAGTTAGTAACAATTGTTGTCTAACCTTAAAATCAAGATTAACTAAAGGTGGTGGAATCTTCTCCCTTTTTCCCATAAACACTTTAAGGGGTTTCTTTGGATATTTCTTGTTAAAAACCTCCTTAGCCAACTTATCAACTGTATCCACTCTATGATAACTTTCTATAAAGGAAGGATACTTATTTGTATTGAAGATATTAAACTTGACTCCTTCTATTTTGAAAGTTATCGTGTCATTTTTCACATCTATGATTACTCCAACTGTAGCCAAGAATGGTCTTCCAAAATGAGAGGAATTTCAGCATTCTCTTCCATCTCAAGCACAATAAAGTCTATAGAAATGTACAACTTCCCAACTTTAACCAAAACATCCTTTATAATCCCAACAACTTACCTTATTATTTTGACTATTAACTACAAAGAAATTGTATCACGTTGTATCTCATTAAATCCAAGTTTCCTAGCAATAAACTAGGGCATAATTAAAACACCAACACCTAAATCACACAAAGCTTTATAAAATTTAACACTACCAATAGTATAAAGGATAGAAAAACTCCTTAAATCCTCAAACTTTAATGGAAGCTTATTCTGGATTATGGCATTGCACTCTTCAATAAATGCAACTGTCTTAAAATCTTCCAATTTCCTCTTCTTAGTCAGAATGTCTTTTACGAACTTAACATAATTTGGTATCTATTCTAAAGCTTCAATAAAAGGGATATTAACATGGAGCTTCTTAATACCTCAAGAAATTTTTGAAATTTCTTATCAAGTTCTTACTTCTAAAAACGTTGAGGGAAGGGTGGTGGAGATTGTCATGGAATTGATTGAGCTTTCTTATCTTGAGCTTGTTTCTCAAAAATTTCAACTACTGTTTCTTTTCAACAAGCTTACTTGGACAATTTAATTGCATACGATTACCTTCTACCTCCTTTCCACTTTTAAGTGTTATTGCATTACATTGCTCTTTTCCTTCTCTTTTAGGATTGGGTCTGTGTTACTTGGTAAAGTTCCTTGAGGCTTATTATTGATGGCATTGGCAAGTTGACCCACTTGTGTCTCAAAATTTTGAATTGAAGCCACTTAACTTTGAATGATGGTTGCTTGGCTTTGAATGATGGCATCATTCTTTGCCATGAATTGCATAAGTAATTCTTCCACAGATGGATTTTTCTCAAGCATAAAAGCTCTAACTTAAGGTGGAAATCTATGAGGAAATTTTGGCTTTGGAGTTGAAGAAGATCCCTTATTATTATTCCAAAAAAAGTTAGGATGATTCTTCCAACCAAGATTATAAGTGTTGGAATATCGATTGTTTTGCTGCCTATTAGGGTTTTTAATAAAATGTATTGATTTAGAATTAATTGGGCAGTGATCACTAAAATGCCCCTCTTCACATAAACCATAAGTAACAAATAGGCTCTCAATAGAATGAACCTCTAGAGTATCAAATTTCATAGTTAATACAGCTACTTGTGCAATCAAGGCATTAATAGCATCCATTTCATGAATACCAACAACTCTCTTAGGCACTAATCTTTCAAATGGCCATTGATAGTTATTAGATGCCATCTCATCCGACAAGTCATATGCCTCATCAGTAAATTTTGCTATTAGTGCTCTTTCAGCTGTAACATTAATGGCAGTTCTAATAGGACTCATCAACCCATTATAAAATGTTTGTCATTACAACCACTTAGGTAACCCATGATGAGGACATCGTTTGAGTAAATCCTTGTATCTTTCCTAAGCCTCATTTAGCAACTCTGAATCTAGTTGTATGAATGATGTGAGGTCATTCTTCATCTTTGCCATCTTGGCTAATGGGAAGAACTTAGCTAAAAACTTTTGAGCAAGATCATCCCAAGTAATAATAAAGCCAATAAGAAGTGAATTCAGCCAATTCTTTGCCTTGTCTCTCAATAAGAAAGGAAAGAGTCTCAATCTAATTGCATCATTAATGACTAAATTGTGCTTAATGTATCACCAATCTATAGAAAATTCACAATATGAGCATTAGGGTCATCATTAGGTAATCTTCCAAATTGTATTAAAGTCTAAATCATCTGGATGATCAATAGCTTGATTTTAAAATTATTAGCTTGTATTGTAGGTCTTCAAATGCTAAAGTGAAGACTTTGCACAAGAGGAATAACATATTCCCTCAAACATTTGTTCTTTTCACCTTATTATTGTTCAACCATTGTTTCGATGTAAGTTTTCTCTCCAAAGTCTTTGAAAATGCTTTTCAATTTCTAGATCAAAAGAAACAATCTCCAAGCTTCTTACTCTTCACATACAATGACCAAAAGTACCTAAAATAAAGAAAAATAAAGCTTCAAGGAAGACTAATTTGCTTGGTATTAATATTAGCAAGAATGTATGAAAACAATTCCCCAACAATGATGCCAAAAACTTATTGTCAATTTTATCATGCAAGTACACGTATCATAACAAGTAATATAATAATAAGTAGAATGTCAAATTCCATAGAGAATTGTCCAAACTTTTGCTAAACACTAAAATTAACGTAACCTAATCTTTTTTAAACAATCGAATTATAGTGATTAAATACAAGCAAAACTAAAATTAAATCTAAAAGCCAATGGGTAAAACTTTACTAGAAAAATTCAATTAATAAAAAGCCTAGGATTACAATATCCCTCAATACTTTATCTAAATCCTCTTTCTCTCTCTAAACTTACTTAAAAGGATTAAATTGCTAGCCTAGAGTTCTAATTTATTTATAATTCTCTATCAAGGTCCTTATAAAAATACCTCTCCTAATTAATTTATTATATGTCGATGTAAACCCAACTAAAAAAATTTATTAAGTTTGTGCTCTAATATTGACTACATGTGACACATAGGTATATGTCTATCCTATATACAAATCAAATCACCTAATCAATTAACTGAATTTGAACACATGCTATTCCATTCATGACCTAATCTAAACTCCTTTCATCAAATTGTATTTAGATATCCAAATCAATTTAATTAGTAATCAAGCAATCAGAAACATTAAACATAAAATTAGAATAAACAACTCATATTCCATTGATAATAAACAAAAAAGAGATAAAGTATTCAAACTACATGCTAAGTTCAATCATAATTCTAGAAAAAAGTAAATTAGTTCTGATATCTAATGAAAACATCATCCAAATGAAATCAACCATCAATCCAAGTCAAAGAAAGTGAAAGAAAAACTAAAGTAGAGAGAGAAACTAAGATTTGTCAGATCTCAAGTCTTCAATCTTCTTCAATTTTTTCTTACTTTCTTTTTTTGTTGGTGGCTTATTTTTCTCCAAAAAAGTTACTCTCTCTCTTTTCTTTTAAACTTCTGAAATAAGCCCTTTAAATATTTTTCAAAAATCCTATTTAAAAAATTTCTGTAAAAGTAGTTTTTTTGAATCACAACTCAGCACCACAGCCTACTTTCTAAGGCATCGTGATGCCCTACGCACAACTATAGTATGGTGGTCTTTCTTCCAAGGCATTGCATCCTTGTTTCCCCAGTGCCACAACGCTCTCCTCTTTAGTCCTTGTATGGGAGCTTGGACATCAAAGGTGTCATG
>NW_018397258.1:8743965-8910334 GCF_002168275.2 Theobroma umbraticum | reverse complement strand
CTCCGAGGTTGCAGCCTTTGTTTTCTCATGTTGCCTTTGCAGAAACTATAGCAACTTAGCCTATTCCAATGGATTTTCACCTTGATCTAATCCGAATTGGAAAAGTGGTAAACATGAAATTTGTAGCCACGAGCTAATGGCTCAAGAATAACGTTAATTGGACTTCTGTAACGAGAAAAATTATGCTCAAAATACTACAGCATATACAAACGAAGCTATCATTATACTTGCATGGATTATCACCAAATAAGGTCTTTTAATCAAATTTCCTACAAAAGTAATAAAAAAGATCCGTAATAACTAAAGCTAAAGTAAATTAAAATAATTTAACTTAAAATAAACTAAACTACGCAACATGCATTGAACTTAACTAATGAAAACAACTAAAATAGTTAATTTCAAACTTAAAATCTCAATGACTTAACTAGTTAAGCACCCAAAATGTGACAAAACAACTTTATATAATATAGTTATTAATAGCACTTGTCACATGCTCACATTTTTAATCTAAAAAATATACTTATTAGGTAAAAAAACCTTATTTATAAGCTTACGACCCATCTTATCTCTTTTCATTATGATATTCGTGGCGCCTACACTATGTTCTATGTTTTTTTTTTAAAGAAAAAGTTGTATTAAATTGATTTTTTATGACTATTTACATATGAAAAGGTATGGATATGATGATAGATACATCTTATTTACGAGCTCATAATTTTTTTATTTTTATTATTTTTTATTTCTTGTGCATGACTAATTCTTTAATTTCTTAATCCCTTAAATTTTTTCCTTTTTCTCTCCATTGTTTCCTTTTCTTCCCGTTTATTTCTTTCTCTTTGCTTGTAATTTATTTTCCCTAATTACCTCTTGAAATATTATTTTATATTATCAATACTAATATTTTTTAAAAAAATATTATTATGTCATTGAAACTACTGATAATAATTTTTTAGTTATTTTATTTCATTCTTTTTCATTTCTCTCTTTCCCTTTACCCTTTTTCCTTTATTTCTTTTCTTTTTTTATTTACATTTTTAACTCTCTTCCATTTCTAATATGTGGAGGCTGTTTGGCTGATAAAGCAAAGAATCCAACTTCTACAGCAAAGCAATGTCGACTAGAAGAAGCCGACTCAATGCTAGCACTAATCGACACTCACTTCTCTCTCTTCTTTTCCCTATTTCTTCATCTTTTACTATTGATCCTCTACCATCCACGCTTCTCCATCTCCTTTTCCCTAGCCTCCACCATTAGCCTCCCTCCTCTCTTAACCTTATTCTCTCTCATTCATTATTTCTTGGTGATTTCTTCTCATTATCCATTTTTTGTTTTAAAGCCTGTTTAGCCTAACCTTTTTTCAACTTATCTACCTCTTAAAAGTAAAAGTCAGATCAAATATAATTTTTGAGAAACTCTTAAAAAAAAGTAGCTTTTTTTCAAAGAATAAAATTTTAAAAAAAAGCTTAAAGAAAAGCTTCAAGGAAGAGCTTTCTCTTCTCTTTTTTTCTAAACACGTTAATTTTTCAAGAAGTACCCCTCTCTTAATCAATCTCCCTATCCTTTCCTTCCTTCTGCAAATTACCATTCTCCAACACAAATTGTGATTTCCCTTTCCTCTACTTCTTTCTACAAAAACTACCAAGAAAAAAAAATAAAAGACCCAACAATAGAATAGCAAAATCTAAAATTTTTTTGTTCTTACAAAAATTAAGAGAAATGAAAATGCAAAATTTAAAACTATATTCAGGTACCATTTAAAGGTTTTCTCTCTTCTTCACCTAAAAGGATTTTAATATTAAATACACTGTTTCCTCTTTTCTCTTCTTTTTTGAATATTGAAGCATCATGGCCCGATTGCTTGTTAGTTCAATAAAAATCTAATACTATTCCTACTATACAAATTTAAGAGTTGTTCTATTTTTTATTGATTTTTTTGATTTTATTAATTTTAATATCTAAAATCATATATAAACTTGAAGCAATTTCACTATAATTTATTATGTGATTGAAGATGATATAAATATCATTTATGATAATTTTAACGAAAATTAGAGTTTATATAATTTATATTGTTAAACAATTTATCAAACAGTTTTAACTTAATTTTAAAAATTATTATTTTTTATAAAAACTTTACAATAACTTTTAAGTTAAAAAAATCAGACCAAAATACTCTTTATAATCGGTGAAATTCCACCCTTACCTTATTGGATGCGTGCATCAACAATGAGCCTTGTACTTGTAGCTCATTTTATGAAAAAAGAAAATAAAAGAAACCATTTGTCTTTGGCGACCTCCATGGGCGGAAGACCCTGTACGTAAATGCGAGCTCTTTTAACCAATTCGGCCTATCAACCGAACCCACTTAACAACCAGAGCCCTTTTGTCCTTGGCAGTTGACAAGTTGCCATGGGATTTTCTGCGTCCACGTTCGTTTTTTATTGTTGGTCAGAGTCCACGTTCTTCAACAAACGGTCTTATTTATTTTTGGTCAGAGGAGTTCAGCGAACGGTCAGTGGAGCCATAGAGTTTGAGGCTTGAAGGACAGTTTCACGGATTTTATCCTCCCTTGGGTCCCATTCCATTCATAGTGGAGTAGTTATAGAGCATTGGTAGTTACCTGATGGGTCTCGAGATATTTAAATCTACATTGTTTTCCCCCTTGAACCCCCCAAATATTGTCTTCCTTCTTTGCTCAACAAACCTAAGATGTAAGTTTCCCAGCTCACTTAATCATCATTTTAATGCCGATGATACTGATTTTTTTTTCTGTTAATGTTTTTGATGTTCTTGTTGTTGATTGTTTATTGAGTTTTGCTTGCATGTGCATGTGAATGGACTGACAGGGAGAACAGATTGAAGCCAATGGATGCGGAACAGCTGAGAGAGTATGGTCACAAGATGGTTGATTTCATTGCTGATTATTACAAAACCATTGAGAATTTTCCTGTTCTCAGCCAAGTTGAGGTCTTTATATATATCTCTAACGTCCTTTTTCTTTACTGGCTTTTTGTATGCTTTCGTCGGCTAACGTAAGTGTATGTCAAAAGTCAGAATGGGTTTAGATGCTCCTCTCTCTCTCTCTCTCTCTCTCTCTCTCTTTCTCTTGTTTAATACATGGAATAATCTGATTATCTGGTATTGAAGTGATTTTTCTTAGTTGGTCCTGTTTATTTGTGATCATTTCTATGCAGCCCGGATATCTTCGTAATCTGTTGCCAGATTCTGCACCTAATCAACCAGACTCATTTCAGCATGTTCTTGATGGTAAAGTTGTTCAACTGGATTCCTGAATTTAATTTAATCACCTGATAATAACATAGCAAAGTGTTGAAGTAAAGGGTAACAATAAAAAGTACAAGTCTTTGGCTATATGGCGATGTGATTTGGATGTATTCTCCTGACTAATTGATCTACTTATTTATCATTTTTCATAGGAAACCTTGAATATTCTTTTCATGCAAAATTGTTCTTGTTATTGCAGACATTCAAACAAAGATATTGCCAGGGGTTACTCATTGGCAGAGCCCAAATTATTTTGCATACTATCCTTCTAATAGCAGCGTTGCTGGATTTTTGGGAGAAATGCTCAGTGCTGGTCTCAATATTGTTGGTTTCAGTTGGATGTCATCCCCTGCTGCAACAGAGCTTGAAATGATTGTTTTAGACTGGCTTGGTAAGATGCTTAAGCTACCTGAAGACTTCCTTTCAGCAGGTAAGGATTCGATGTAAACTCTGATATAGAATGCAATACTAGGCCTAGGGAATTTTCATTGAATTATTTCTAGCATCACCAGGGATCGTAATTCTTCTTCTTGCTATATCAAAATGGAAGAATCAAAATATCTCTAAAACTTATGGAATAAGCTCGGTGACTGTGTTGAAGGACAAGGTGGCGGTGTGATACAGGGCACAGCGAGTGAAGCTGTTCTAGTTGTTCTATTGGCTGCTCGTGACAAGGTTTTGAAGGCGGTTGGAAAGGGTGCACTTGGAAAGCTTGTAGTTTACGCTTCTGATCAAACACATGCTGCCTTGCAAAAAGCCTGTCAGGTATCCTTGTAAATTGGGGCTCATGTCTAGTTTTATTTCTTTATTCATGTATATATTTTTTCTCTTAGAACATTGAAATCATTCTTGAAAGATATTTCTTCCTGCTTGTGAGATCAATGAAATTCAGATAATGTTCACATGGTGCCTGGATTACTTGATTTGTGTATGTTGCTTAGCTACTTCATAAAGCTCATGTTGCCATCATCTATGTAGGCTAATTGAGTTACATGCTTATCATTCAATGGCAGATAGGAGGAATCCATCCTGAGAATTGCAGGCTGTTAAAAGCAAACTCTTCTACTAACTATGCACTTTCACCAGAGTTACTGAGTGAAACAATTTCACAAGACCTTGCTCATGGATTGATTCCTTTCTTTCTATGTGCTACTGTAAGAAAGCAAAAGCTTTTGATGTTAGCTTCTTTCCATCTTTTGTTACATCATATGTACTTTTTCCTTTTTTCTTTTCCCAAAATAATAATTCATAGGGATATTTTGAGATGCTTATTTTTGTAGCACATTTCCTTTACTTCACTCAGCATGAAGCCAGTTAGAACAATATCTCCTATTTTTGTAGCTCATTTATATGTGCAGGTTGGCACTACTTCATCAACAGCCGTTGATTCTTTGCTTGCTCTAGGAAAGATTGCCAAGGTAACATATCCAATGCAATTGTGAGAAATATGAGGAGGAAATATGCTCTGGAATCTGGACCTGTATAAAGTTTGTGCGTTTGACTGGTTGATGCTTAAATCTTAAGCACCTTCACTTATTGTTTAAATTGTTGGCTTGAAATTCTGTCAACAGTCCTAAGATAAAAATCATTTTCATGATTCTTGATAAGGCCTGCTATGTGGACTGAAAATCGAGTCCAAGCATTTAAAATGAACAAAAACGATTTTCTGGAAAATGTAATTGTAGGTTATTCACAGAGATTTTATACAAAGAACCCCTAAAAGACTATCTCCAGGAAGTTTGTATTCTATGATACATTTTTATTACTCAATAAACCTTGAAGGCAAGACAATTTAACAATGCTTGCATGCTTGGCTTCTGGACAGAGTAATGGTATGTGGTTCCATGTGGATGCTGCATATGCCGGAAGTGCTTGTGTGTGTCCAGAATTCCGTCATTACATTGATGGCGTGGAAGAAGCTGATTCTTTTAACATGAATGCACATAAATGGTTTCTAACTAATTTTGATTGTTCAGCACTCTGGGTAAAGGTACGCCACTTGTTTGAATGTAGCAACAACAACAAAATCAACTTCATTACTATGTTCACTCTGCATCTATGTAGGTTAAAGATCTAATTAATGTACATGATCATTTTCATAGTTGCTTTTCTAGTTTCTCAATGATAAATTACTGCAAAATTTGCTGAATTTCATGTAACAATAGACATGCAATCTGTACAAGTGGTTTATTTACCAGGCCAACACCTGATGTGAGTGGTTTTTGAGTTGAGTGGTTAGACTCATTAACCAGCGCAATAAGTTTTAACAGATAGATGTGTACTCTAGATGCATGAACTTAGCAAAACTATCTCACCAATATGTTGTAATAATACTCAATTTCATTAACATGTTTTAGCAAATTCTATTTCTGTTAAATGCTTGTATTACATCGTTACTTGCTGCCACAGGATAGAAGGGCATTGGTTCAGGCCCTCTCCACAAATCCAGAGTATCTCAAGAATAAGGTTAGTTTTCTTTTGGTGTTGTTGATTTCATCCATGAAGTGGTTTTTAGTGTGCACTCATTTATCTGCCAACGTAGGACGGCTTGTCTGCCAGCCACATTGATTTATAACCTGTGGAGTCTGAAATTTAAAAATGAGTGGCATGAAGCCTTTTACCATCCTAGCTAATCTGGTTCACATGATTTAGAACACTCCATGTTGTTTGTAAAAACATGAATTTTTTTTTCTATGCTTTACGTATTCCAAGAATTACTAGTACTAGTACATTTAAATCTTTAAGTGTATTGAAAAATTATAAAAAAAAATTCCAGTAGTTACAAGTTAAATGTCTTTTAGGGAAAGAGAAAAATGTTGAGGAAAAAGGGTAGTGGCAGTTAGTTTTCTGAAGTGTAGTGTTATGTGAAGATAAAAGGAGAGGAATGGGAAAAGTATGTGAATTGAATGAGAGATTACTTTACTCATTCAAATGTTTAAAATAGGGGTCTATTTGGCTAATGACCATCTTCAAATTCCACTGTATCTATTAGAATCAAGAAACATTCCTCAAAAGAACTGGTGCCTTTGCCTCTTTGTTTAGTGCTTATGCATATATTTACAGCTTGATCTTCATTCCATGCTGCAGTTTTTATCATAGTATTAACAACTTTAATAAAATTGGTCGTTTTTCCCCTTGTTATTTGAGCAATTAATCAAACCTTAACAATTGGGAGACTATTATAATCAAGGTTAAAAGTTGCTAGTGAGTCTACTTATGTGTGAAATTTCACGATGCAACCAATTTCAGGCCTCTCAAGCAAACATGGTTGTAGATTACAAAGACTGGCAAATTCCTCTTGGACGTCGATTTAGGTATGCTTTTCAACATTATCCTTGAGATAAAAATGTTTTTATAGAGCCATTTAAAATGAGCATTTGTTTGTTTCAGATGATTACTTGAAGGGAAGAGTATGTCCTGTAGTTCGTAATTTTTTTGTTTTTTTCTTGAAGGATATTTTCTGCTTTGAGTTCTAAACACTGTTAACATTTTTCTATTTTTCAATTAAATAAATTAAATTAACAGAAAAAAGCAGAAGAAAAATAGCTTTATTTTTTATCAACTAGAACAAATTCCTCACTAATCTGTTGCTTGCCTCCAGATCACTAAAGCTATGGATGGTATTACGACTGTATGGCCTGGAAAACCTGCAGTGCTATATAAGAAATCATATCAAGTTAGCCAAACATTTTGAGGACCTGATTACTCAAGACTCAAGATTTCAGGTAGTTATGCTCTCTATGATGTTGATTATCCGGCCATAAAAGCTCTTATATGTCACAAAAGCATTTTTTTTTTCCCTTTCTTCCATACAACCAGGAGTCATTTAAATTTCTTGAATTTTCTATTTTCTTTAATATAATTGATGAAGATATGAGTATGTTGCCATTAAGAAATTTCTTCAAGGCACCAGTTATTGCTTACTGAATTTTGTGTTGATTAGATCTTGAGAACCCCCTTGAGGATGCATACATGAAAGTAGTCACTGTGACTGGAAAAAATATGCTGACAAGTACATGAAATGATCGAACAGTTCATTTTTTATTTTCTTTTAGATGAACAATGTAACGTCTTATTATATTAAACCTTCCGACAATTGCTGTCTAGGGCCTTTCCCAAACCAGAGTGCTGGAGTCTGTCCTTGTAGCATGATATTAGCCTGTATGAGCGCCATTTCAATGTTTTCAGTAGAAGTTCATGATAGTAACATTATGCAAGCACTGTAATTATAATCAGGCATGTTTGATCTGTTTAGTTAAAAAAAAAAACTAAACCAATCATCCTTGATCTCTTATTTCTTAGCCTAGTACATCCTACGTAACAAATAGAAACCACAGCTATAGTTGTATTACATGCTAATCAGGTTGCACCTTAGAATGTCACACTAAAGCAGTGGACATAGAAATGGCTCTGTTCACATTTGCTTAAGGGTGCAATTTAGTGCCTTTTCATTAGATGCTAAGTCCATGAATATTATGCTTAACAATGTGAGATTAGTTGTCTAAAGATGCCATTGTTTCTGACTAGCAAATTGCTTTCTCAATGCTTTCTGAAAATGTTAGGACTCTGCCAATTAGCTGGTCTGCAAACCATCTAATATAATGCCAAAATAAGAAACGACTTGCCTTGAGTTGGTCTTGGCATGATACCGTGTTGGTATTTCTTTTCCGTATTTAGCCTTTAATGGAACTACATGAACAGGAGACAGAAAAGAACCTTGTCCTTAGGAAAATGATAATTCTCATTGATGTTCTTGATTTTTTTTCCCATAAAAAAGGTCGATTTCTATAGTTATTTTATGTGAATGAATGCAATCTTAGTGATGGATCACTTGTAATAACTCATTTGAGCAGGTTGTCACTCCTCGGATATTTTCATTAGTTTGTTTTCGTCTTTTGCCTTCTGATGATGAACATCATGGTAACAAATTGAACCATGAATTATTAGATGCTGTAAACTCAACTGGGAAGGTCTTCATATCTCACACGGTAAGTTTGCTGTCTACATCATATATATCATTCTGAAGTGCTGATACATGATCGTGTGCTCTTTGTGTGTTGTTCTTTCTCCAAGAAAAAATAAAGAAAGAAAGGAAATGTGGGATTCACTTCTTTGTGAGTGTGGCAGCACATTATCTAAGAGCATCAGTTATGATAATTGCAGGTTTTATCAGGCAAATACATACTGCGGTTTGCTGTAGGTGCCCCATTGACTGAAGAGAAGCATGTGAATGCAGCATGGAAAATCTTGCAAGATAAGGCCACTGCCTTGCTAGGGGAATGCTTAGGATAACTGTGTTTAGTTTTACTGTTGTCCATTTGGACCATGTTCTTGCATGATACGTCATTACTTATATTACTCTTTTTTTTTTGCTCTTTTTTGTCTTCTTTGTCCCCTTCAATAATAGCATATTGATCAAGGATCATCTTAAATCTTATTTGAAATGTTATGATGAACAACAAAATATTAACCTTCAGTTGTCAACTTCTTTTGTGGGATTAATCATCACTTGTTTAAAAACTAATAAGACATCAACAACATCCTTATCATAAGGCTTGTTGATAGGTTTACAAGGTTCAGTGTGATTTATGAGAAATGTTGTGGCTTATTCATCTTACTCCCTTTTTTTTTTTTCTTGGCTTTTCTTCAAACACGTTAATTGCTCCCACTTCACATACTTTTTTTTCTACCCATATTGATTCTAAATCTAAACTTCTCTCTCCGTTTCTTTTACTCTGTTTCTTTCGGTCAATTTTGCTCTTGACAGTGGCAGCCTCGCATTTTAAACGTTGTCTTATCAATCAACACTAATTGTTTGTAATTTTCTATTTTTCCATCTTACCAATCAAACTTTCTTCTCTAGGAAAAAGTTATTGGACCTAATGATGAACATAAAATGAGAATTTGTTGTATGAACTCAAAGACTGCGATGCCTTGGGAATTGGTTATCCTGCTAGAATGATTTAGCCTAAATTGGAGTAGTTCATGCCTAGAGTTGTGTTGGACTATGCCCAACTTGAGTTCATTGTATAATCAGCAACAAATTGCTCACTCGCTTCTACCACCAAAGACCGATGGAGTCACACCTATCATTATCCAACTCTTGATTTCTTTGTGTGCAGACACCGTCAATCCGAGTCAGAACACAGAACATCTAAAATGCTGAGGTCTCGGTGGGTGCTGGGTCAACCTCAACCATGAATTATGATGATGTAGGTTAGTACGTGCGTGCCGTAAAAAGGGAAAGTGTCCACATTCTGATTCTCATTCTTGAAGATAACTAGAAGCTACCATCTTTTGCATGACTCTCAAACTAGACCCATTTAAGCATATGAATAGTGAATTACTCCCAGCATATTCATAAGTTAGAAATTTCCTTCAAAGCATATTCAGAAAAACCTGGCCTCATGAGGAGGAATCACTTATCTGCACTTGAATGAAAGGAATCATTAACCCTTGAAAAGAGACATGCATGTAATAATCTACATTCTGCCTCATCTGATAAGTGGGCCTCTATATGTAGCTTGGGTGATGGATACTTTTGTCTGGACCACCCTTAAAAGGACAAACTTGTCTGCATCAGCTTAGAATGATGTAAAATCTCAATGGAATTGAACGGTGTAGAATACATTGACTGATGTCGAGAATTTGTAATTTTATGTTTGTGGCTGTTAGTTGGATGTGGCCTTGCTTGAATATAACCCCATATATGTATATATTCTTGTTTCTTTAGACAGAATAAGTGGTTTCATGACAAGTGCTTGCACAAGAGTGACACATACCCTCCATACAAGACAGGGGTTCCAACTTTATAAGCTCCCACAAGCAGTCAATGTTAGGTGCTGAAACGAGCTAGGGGATATACTGATAGTTTCTTGCATTTCCCCCACCCAACTACTGGAGAATATATAGGAGCCTCTCTTTTCTGTATGCTCTAGTGAAAGGGTAGAACCTGATTCCACTTCTTTCATGGAGAATCTGACTCCTCCATCTTGTTTGCGTTAAGCATTGATAAAGATTCACCAAAGAGTTCATCTAGCCATGCATGATAGTAAGATATTTGATAGAAATAGGAAGGCCTTAATTTGTTGTAAATTTTGCATCAAAGATTTTATCGAGCAAGTACTAAGTATGGTAAAAGTGGATAGTAAAGTTGAAAAGGTGTAAAACGATCTAGCGCCCAAGAATTGTTTGTCCATACATGGACTTGGGAAGTTTTCTGGAAAGAAACAAGAGATGTTGCCAAAACATTCACAAACCTAGAAAGTGCTATGTTGGCAATGGCAGTGGCAACGGCAATGAATGCCTATATGGCTTGTACCTTTTTCTAAATAAAAGTTCCATGAACATTTCAAGAAGAATCTGATTCCTTAAGAGTACCTATGGCGTGATAGAGAGAGGCCATTCCGGACAAATTGGTTATCCATAAGGCTTCCCAGTTAAATATTCCAACAACCATTTGTTTTTCCACAACTTTTGGATTAGATTTCCACATATACCAGATTGCCAACGTTGTCGGTAGCTATCTTTTCCCTTGTACATGCCACAACTTAATAATGTACCCTCTGAAAATGAGAAAGAAAGTACCGTTGTTGAACAATTATTTATTCAAAAGTTGTGGAACTCACAAACTGATCTGTTGGTACCCAAGCCATGGCCTGTCTGCCGGCTTTTAGATGTCCCAGAATTGAAGCTGAGAGGAAATTGATACATTTACATCACGTGTTGTACTGATCAGTTATCCGCATCACTGGACATCTTCGATTTCACCTTAATTTGGATACAGCCTGGAAGAATTAAGCGTAGAAAAGACACACACACCTTGTTTAAAATGAATTAATGCAAAACAATTTCTTGGTTGAGCATTTAACAGTTGAGGGGTCCCTGATAACGATGACTTTAATCATGGTCCATGCACGTGAATTAACCTAACCACCTAAGTTAGTTCTTGTTTCTTGTTAGAAAGAAGATAATTAATGAGGCAATTCAAGGAGCTGATCAAAAAGATTAAAACGTATATTTGTTTGACGATATTCAACAATCCAAACAAATCCTCTACCCTTATTTCTTACCTCCTTCCCTATCCTAACCATCGATCGAGGTGTAGTGTATTTACAAATTGAAACAGATACATGGATTTCTCGTTTTGTACTTTGCTAAGTAATTAAAAAAAAATTGTGTAATTAAATTGTTATCTTAGTCAGAATAATAAGGAGCATATATGCATCAGCATATCTCACTTGTATTTTTCTTTGTCACCTTTTCCATGAGCAATACTTTACATGGTGTGAAAGCAGTGAGGACGGGGGTCCCTTAATTAGATTTTTCATATTGTACTAGTATGTATCTATAACAATGTCAGTTCAATTCACATAGTCTCGATAACTTGATTCTTCTGTCTGAGCCAAGGACCAGGAGATTTTTACTTTGTTTAACTTTTCCTCCCTTCCAATAGAATATTCTTATTCAAAAGCATATTGTGTGTATATCCTCACACACAACTGTTTTGCTTTGGTTCCTTGGCTATTACTTTATAATTACTTTAGTACATTAAGATTTAAGCATACATAGTGTTTTTTTAATTGGAGTAATTGCCCTTTAGAAAATGAATGCGCCTGGTTCGTAGTGTGATTTCTCAAGTGTCTGGGAGCACCACCCTGACATGTATAGCAGATAGCACATGCATGCATGATTAATGATGTAAAAACTGTCTTTAAGTAATACTAATCATAACAAATTAAGAATGCGAAATACACCCACCATTGATCCTCATATGCTTTTCTAGCTCTATCCTACAGATAACCAAAGCCAGTGGACAAAAACAAATTGTGAAAGATCTATGAACATGCATCTAGCCAAGACTCCTGCAAGCCACAACGTACAGGAGCAGCCATGCTACTCCTTACTTGCCTCTCCAGTGGTAAATTAAAGTCTCTTATGCTAGCATAAAGTGCTTCGATAGGTTACCTGTGAGTGCAAATGAGGGATATACACAAGAATATACTCTGATACTCTCTTGCTCAGAGAAAAAGGCATATGTTCATATTTTATTTTTATTATTATTATTATTATTTGTCCATTAAAGTTGAGATCATAGGCAAAGATAAGATAGAAAATTGGTTCAGAATGACATGCGCTGCATGGATGGTTGATGCCATTGTGCTTCCATTTTTCAGCCTCACAGTGTGTTTTTTCTTTCTTTCTTTTAAAATTGCGGTGGTAAAGTTAAAGGGGAAAAAGAGGTACCTTTTAACTTATTAAGGCTTTTCTCTTTATTACATTACGTGGTTTGCTCTGCCACGGCATCCCCACCTAGCTCAAGCATGTGTGCGTCACGTCCCTCACCCAGCACCCCATAAGTGAAAACTCCAATAAAAAGAGATTTTACAGAATAACAGTTACTTAATAAGAAAATTACCATATACTCTCAATTCAGAGTTTTTAAACTCCACAAACGAAGCTAAGAGTTAACAAGTTACCGATTAAGATAACATTTATAAAAATTAATAAATTAATCAGTTTTTAAATAAATGCATAATAATTTTTTAATTTTATTTATAAAATTTGAAAATTTTACTGTCCATGAATAACAGTTCAAGAAGAAAAATTTATCATAAACTTTGATGGTGGAGTCTTTAAAACTCTACAAACAATATTAGGTAAAATATATTTATAACAGTTAATAATAAATTAATTATTAAATTGACACCTGTCAACATTTCATGCTAATTATGGAATAAAAAACCCATCGTGGGTGCATAGATTAGTAATCTAATAAAAAAATCCTATAAACTAGTGATAAGGTTTTCAGATTCCACAAGACGAGTGTCCCATTGAAATGTGTTCGGAAAAATTGATATATAAATAAATTATTAAATGAACACATTTTAATTTTTTACCCTCATTTGCAATTAAAAACTTGATTAATACATAAAATAGATTTGATAATTTTTATTTTCGTGTCTTAACTTAGAGTATTAATAGTTATATAGATAAACATGAACACGATATAATTAATTAATTATATTAAAATATTAAATACATACATAAATATGTTTAATAAATATATAACACAAAACGATTAACACGTTTATTAATTATATCAGATTAAATTTATACAATACGATATGATTAACACAATTAAAATTTATACTATTTATAACTTATGTATATAATTAACACGATTAATAAAATTAATAGATGATTGATACAATTAACATAATTAAAACAATTAAATTTAAATATATACATGTAAAATATAATTCAAATTTATAACAAAAAATTATAAATATCATAATATTTATCAAATATAATAAAATTTAATATAAATAAATCTTAATCATCATAAAATTATTAATATTTATATGTATCAATAAATTAGTCTTAACAGTATACTAAACATATTAATACGACACATTACCACAATTAAAGAAATAAATAATAAATAAATTATGAGTTACACAGAAATACAATAAATACGATTAACTAATTGTGTTGTGTTTTAACCGTATTGACACAAGTAGTCTAAACCTAAACAAGTTTAAATTCGTATCATCTTCATACCATTTTACTATATCGTGTACAAAATTATCCAATTTACCATAAAATAATTATCTAATATGTACTAGCACACAATAAAAGTCGAGTTGGGACTCGGGGGCTCCATGAGATGAATGCCACATAGAAGCTCTCAATCCACCTACTTTTCTTTTTTTCTTTCACTCTCTTTTTAATTGCTTTTTCATTTTTATTCTGTAATTTTTTCTTATTAAGAATTTGATGTTAAAAAACTTTATTCTTACTTTATGTGAAAATTATTATAATTAAGCTTAACTATATATGATATTTACAATATAATAAATTGAATAAGAAATTTCCAAAATACTTTTTTAAAAGAAAAAAATAGAAAATAAATGATGTGTCAAAGATTAAAACATTACTATTTTACCTTTACTCTTTTTGTTTTAAATTTTTTTATTTTAGAAAATTGTGATTATTTAGATGTGTAGTGTCACTGACTGAAACTTAAACCCAACTTCGTATGATCTTAAACTCTGAAAATAAAACTTAAATAAATTTATAAATTACAAAATTACTTAATAAATGATGAAAAATTAATATTTATATGTTCAAAATTTATCTTTATCTTTTATTAATGTGAAATTTATAGCACGTAATTTCATCGTGTGTAAGAAAGTAAGAGGAAAAAAAAATCTTAAGAGATATGCTTTTGATAAAATTGTTGATATTATTCTTTTAAGATATAAAAGCATATTCGGATTGACCCTGCTACAACTACTACTACTTCTTTATATATTATGCTGCTCTGATATTTTCCACAACAAAAGTTTTTCTCTTGCTTGATGCGCACACCGCACCCGTTGAATTAAAGAAATAGGCGGAAATGTCGATAAAGACTCAAAAGTCAAAACTACCCCTTGATTTTCAACTTTTCCCCTCCAAAAGTCATTCATGTCCTGCTGCCCACCCGCAGTATTCATATTCCAACATTTTATTCCACATCAACTTCTCAATGTCACATTTATTTTTGAAAACAACTAAGTTAATACATCATACATGCAACTTTGTTTCTCATAAATTAAAAATATAATATTTAAAAAGCTTCTAAATTAGTTTAAAAATTTTAAATAGATTTTTATTTTTTTATTACATTTAGTTAAGTTTTAATTTTTTTATTGAATTAAATAAATTTTTATAATTAATGCATGACTAACTGTTCACAGTTAAAATAGCATTTATCATTTTATATTACATGCTATTGATATGGTATATTGACATATCATATTGTATGGTGATATGACATATTATGTGGCATAACCACAGTGATATTGCTTACCCTCTATGTCCGTATAACGTTAATACTATATGAATATAAAATGTCAAAAAGTATTTTAACTAATAACAAAAATTAACTATTAGTCATAGAAGTTTATTTTACTTAAAATAAAAATATAAAAAATTATTAAATATAATAAAAAATAATAATTTATTTAAATTTTTTTTCAATCGTTCAAAGTTTTTTAAAGCTTTATGATTAAACAAAACCAGTTTTTTATAGTTAAATTTACAATTAACTTCAAATTCAAGTTCCATCATGTATGAGTTTAATTCAATTCTATGTTAATTTTATTTAGTTTGTTTGTACCTGTAGTTTGTTTATTAATTTCTTCCATAGATGAATTAGTTAATTCTTATTTAAAGTTATTTGATTATAATTCTTTCATATAATATGTAAACTCATCAAAAAATAATGATCAATAACCCTATATGAAAGGAAATTCTAAAAGAATTCCCACATTTGGCCACATTTGCAACTCCCCAAATTTGCCGGCATCATATCTCCAAACTGTTTTAGTTGAAATGTGGTCGTGTTAAAAGGGCTCTTAGTGTTTTGCTTTTACATGGAAGACAAATAGTAGATTTAGAAGTGAGCATATGAGTAGATTGAGTGATTGGATTCACCATATCTGAAGATAAAATAATATTTAAAAATCGACCAAACATAAAGAAGACTAAAACAATCAAACATAAAATTGTGTTCGATCAATTTGGTTTTAGACTAATGAATCAAAATTTTATCATTTTTTTTATAAATTACAATATTAAAACTTAAAAACTTCATCCATAATTATAAAATATATAAATTACGTATAGATTAAATATATATTATAATATTTTAATTTTTATATCAAAATTTGTATAAATAATAACTAATTATAATACAATATGTAATAAAAACTAAGATGATAACTAATAAATTTATTAAGTATAATTATATAAATAAAGTCTATTATAAATTTAGTAATGCTTATGTATAAATTATTATATATATACTTTATTATGTATATATGAAATTAATGACACAACTTATACGTTAAATTTTTTTATCAAAGTTTGTATAAATAATAATTAATTATAAATAATATGTTATAAAAACTAAGATGATAACTAATAAAGTTATTAAGTGTAATCATATAAATAAAGTTTAATATAAGTTATAGTAATACTTACGTATAAATTAAATATATATATATATAATATTTATACAATTATAGATATTCATAACATTTTATATTACAAAACATTATTAAGGAATAATAATTATAACATATTAATATGTAAGATATTTACTATCATATATTATGATATTAACATATAAATTATATCATTTAAAATATATAACTTGTAATTTCATCTTCATACATATTTATAAATAAATAAATAAAATATAATTAAAATTAAATTACTATGATTTAATTTGTATACGTACATATAATAAACTAATATATTTTAAATATATTATTAATTAAGTTTACTATCAATTCTTCTTAATATATATATAAAAAATTATATATTAACATTTATACATATACATATATATAATATATAAAATTAGTTTGGTTTTTTAGATAGATTGGTCTAAAAGTTTAAAATTGAGAACCGATCAAAAAACTAATTGAGCCAAATATCTTGAACCAATTGATGCAATAAACCAATTAAATCAAATTGTTTTACTTAAATTCCATTTGATTTAGATAAATAATTGATCTAATTTAATTTTACTCATCCCTAAATAGACTTGACGTGTACAATTTATGACACGCTTTCGGCCTATGGGCTATAGATCAGTTTAAGGGTTTTGTGGCTAGCCAAGTAACAATGCACCAAGAAAAATTAAAAACAGAAGGGAGAACCTGTTCAATTATTGGAATTATTTTATAAAACATATATATAATTATATAGTACCATTTAAGTGATATTTTTAAAATTTTAACAACACATTTGAGTAAATGATAAGTACATGTACTTTTAAGTTAGGGTAAATGGTGGGTAGGGTTAATAATAAAAAGCATAAAATTTAAACAATTTTTTAAATTATTGAATAGATATTAAATAAGTTTTTATTCTTTATTATGTTAAATATAATTATTATATTTTTATTTTAAATTAAATAATTTTTTATAATTAATAATTAATAATTAATTATTAATTATTAATCAAAATGATATTTATTATTTTATGCCGTAAATATTAACATGATATATTGATACGTTATAATAAAAAATAATATAATATGATAATATATTTATGTGATATTTTTATTTTATATGTTAACGTCACGTGAGATTAAATGATAAATGGTATTTTAATTAATTATATTAATTAATTATTAATTGTTAAGATTTATATGATTTAAAATAAAAATATAAAATTTTAAGTAAAAATAATATAAGAATAAAAATTTATATAAAGTTTTCTAAAAACATTAATAAGAGTGAAACGTGGATGGTTAAGGGGGCTGCATATGGACTACGAAAGAGTAGCTAAAGTGAAAAAGCAACGGAGGGAGGACCACAGTACGGACTCGCAAACGTAAATTTTGTCATTCACACGTCACACGTCACGCGGGGGTCGGTTTGACTGCTTGGCTCTGGATAAAAGTGAAAAAGAAAAATGAAAAACGTGTCTAAACAACTTTGCTATAAACACTCCACAAATGAAGCTTTGGTTTAAACTAGATTGATTGGAATAATCAAACAGATCCAAAGCTAATCTTTTTTTTTAACCACATTCCGATTAAGTTTATAAACCAAACCAACAACCACCCCTTTCCAATAACTCATATATATGTATATATATAATACATGCTTTAGACTTTGGAATTACCTCCAGTCAAACCTATTTAATGTGGACAATTGATATTCAACATTAGTTAAAATCAAAATGGAAACTATATGACGGTTTATTTAAGCTTTGATTATATAGGATATTTGTTTAAAGAGTTGAATTTAAATATTTTTTATTGTATAAAAATATTGAAGAAGTGTTTTAGGCCATTCACATCTTTTTCAATAGCCACACACATGCAAATATAAAATGTATAGCAGTTTGGCCCAGTCTGATTAGGCTGATTGTGATTGATATGGTAGTGCAAGCTGAAAAATGCAAAGGGGATGGGCGAGAGTTATGGTCAAGTCAGAACTTACCAAATCTTAGTCCTGGAAAAGATTGTTAGGCGTTTAATATTTGTTAAACCTAACTGGTCTAACGTAAGGGCTGATTTTGTTTGACTTGCAGGTGTATAAGCTTCACCTTTATCTGCAATTAAGAGTGTATATATGTAGGGCTGCAAATTATGAGCTTTCAAGGATGCATAGAAGAAGCCAATCTCCTTAATTAAGCAAAGAAACAAGACATCTTTTTAGCCTTCTGAAATTGCAAGCAATGCTGGTAGCTTAATTAAGTGTTAAAAGTGTTAGGGTGGTTCCCTCTAGGATTAGACCAAGTGTGTTTTTGGCAAGGATTAGAGTTAGAAAGCATGTCGACGGTTAAGGATAAAGTTGGAGCAAATATTTGAGCTCAACAATCTGCTTTAACTGAAAGATCACGCCCAAGAAATTTTCCATGCAAACCATATCTTCACTACTTCAATTTTCTTTGTTTTAGCTGTTCCTATAATTAACAAATGATAGATAAAATCGGACCCATTTATGTCAAAAAATGATTCAATCGTAGCATCATATTAGGAATCAATGCCATTCATGTTCTTAGCAAAAGGAGAAGGGCAAAACCAAGCAGCCTTTCCCTTCCATGTTTCCACATTCAGGAGTAGGTGTAAACCATCCCACATTCAGGAGTAGGGAGAATTTCGTTCTTCCTCCACCCAGGTGCCACTTTTCCCTAGAAACAGACAAAAGGCCTTTTTGGGTCATCATCGATTTCTCTCTCTCTCTCTCTCACAACAAGTGATGACAATTGACAAGTGGTTGTGGCAGATAAAATTCAACACAAAAACAAAACAACCAACACCCAAAAAAATAACTTAAGGGGGCCGCCCATAACTTTAGAGTTTGGTCCCATTACTGACATGACTTGCTGAGTTTTCTTCCATGAAAACCAAGAGGGTAATAACCTTTTTCCATTTTGCTTTAAATTTCATGAGTATACATATTTTTGTTACTACACATTGAAGAGCCAAACCCAAAAAGGGCCATTGAATCATAGCTCATGAATCAATCAATCCATCCCCCCACCCCCGAGAAATAAAATAATAAGTCCCAAGCGAGGCATCACACCCATAATCTCATTCTCATTATCTCGGACAATATGAAATCCACCTCCACCTCCACCTCCAACACCATCACAATACCACCTCGACACACTGTAAAGTGAAAACAAACAAAGCCCCCTTTCTTTTTCTTTCTCAATGCACTAAAACAGTGCCACACAACCCAAAAAACATAATCTAATGTTTCTTTATAAAAATATTCTAGGGGAACCCCTATCAGCATCTCATCTACATATACAAATTTACACTCCTCCTTTCCAACATGTAAATAATGTTTACTATGTAATATTCTATTTTGAAAATGCTATGTAATATTCTCTTCTCTCTCACACACACACGTATATATTCCTCCTCCTGAAGAGAGACCCAGACTCCCACACGGCTAGAGCTAAAAGCACAGGTACAACAAAAGGACTAAACTTTGCAAAGGTTAAAACAAAAACTTTTCCATTTAACCTCTCTATGCGACTAACAAAGAGAGGAGAAAAGGGGAAAGAGGAACAGAGAGACAACTACAGTATTTTTTCTTCCGTTTCTCTCTCTTTCTCTTCATATATATTCAAATTAGATAGCTTTTTTATTTTCTTCTTTTCTTTCTCAAGATTCTACATGTTATTAGGCTTATAGGCTGTATCCTACTCAGCATCTAAACCAACAGATCATTCATTTGGGATTGGGAATGCCAGTGTACGAGTGGTGCTTTCTGTCTCTCTCGCTCTATATACATATCAGAAAAAGGTTTGGAGCTTTGTAGTGGGAAAGAGGAGAGCTTTGAAGAGAGCCAGCCACCATCATCTGTCTGATCACAGGACAAAAACCCAGGTCAGTTTTATTAAATTTTCTGTTTTGTATTTTTGTTTCTGATATGGGTTATTTCGTTTGATTTTTAGTGTCCTCCATTTGTCTCCTTCTGTTCTCTCTGGATGATATGTAGAGAGATAAGGAAGAGAGAGAGAGTGGATATAAATAAAAAGAATCGTCTTTTTTCTGCTTTCTGTCTTCGTTTCCCGTGTTGATAAAAATCTATTTGTTTTCATGTGCAATGTGTCTGCAGATTCTATCTCCGATTAACCCTTTTTTTTGTTGTTGTTGTTTTGCCGCTTTCATTGCTTCAGATGGTGAGATGCCCTTCTTCACACGATTTGATCTCTCTTCTTACTTAATTGATCAACAACATCAACAAAGCCACCGACTCAACTTGTTTCTAAGGTCTCTCCTTAACAAACAAACTCACCTATTTCAATAATGGGCTTCACTCTTTTGCTCAATAGCATAACAGCTTCTTCTTCATCATCGTCTGCTGGACAACCACCACATTTCTCCCTTCTGAGAGCAATTCAAGGTTTGCCTATTTTGGAAATATCCTCAATCTGCATCAATTTGACACTTTTCCTGGTGTTTCTTTTCATAGTATCTGCAAGGCAAATATTTGTCTGTGTTGGTCGAATTCGATTTCTTAAGGACGATTCCGTTACGAATTCAAGCCAAATTAGGAGAAGTGTTAGTGTTGATGGAGAAGTTCAGGATGTTGTAGTCGGTACTGGGTTTAAATTGTCTGTAATTTGTTGCTTCTATGTGCTGTTTGTGCAAGTTGTGGTGCTAGGATTTGATGGGTTTGGTTTGATAAGAGAGGCTGTTGATAGGAAGGTTGTGGATTGGTCTGTTCTTGCCTTGCCTGCTGCTCAAGGTTTAGCTTGGTTTGTATTGAGCTTTTCAGCTTTCCATTGTAAATTTAAGGTATCTGAGAAATTCCCGTTGTTGTTGAGGGTATGGTGGTTTGTTTCTTTTGTGATTTGCTTGTGTAGCTTGTACGTTGATGGGAAATCATTCTTAGTACATGGATCAAAGCACTTGTCTTCTCATGTTGTGGCCAATTTTGCTGTAACCCCGGCCCTTGCATTTCTTTGCTTTGTTGCAATTAGAGGTGTGACTGGTATAGAAGTTTGTAGAAACTCTGACCTTCAGGAGCCATTGCTTCTTGAAGAAGAGGCTGGGTGTCTTAAGGTTACTCCTTATAGTGATGCTGGGCTCTTTACCTTGGCCACACTCTCTTGGCTAAATCCACTTCTTTCAGTTGGTGCGAAGAGACCCCTTGAGCTTAAGGACATTCCCCTTCTTGCGCCAAAAGATCGAGCCAAGACTAATTATAAGTTTTTGAATTCAAATTGGGAAAAATTGAAAGCTGAAAACCTATTGAAGCAGCCTTCTTTGGCTTGGGCAATTTTGAAGTCATTCTGGAAGGAAGCAGCTTGCAATGCTGTATTTGCCTTGTTGAACACTCTTGTTTCCTATGTGGGCCCATACATGATTAGTTACTTTGTTGATTATTTGGGAGGGAAGGAGACTTTCCCTCATGAGGGTTATGTTCTTGCTGGAATTTTTTTTGCATCCAAGCTTGTAGAGACATTGACAACCCGGCAGTGGTATCTCGGGGTTGACATTTTGGGTATGCATGTGAGATCAGCTCTAACAGCAATGGTGTATCAAAAGGGGCTGAAGCTCTCGAGCTTGGCTAAACAAAGTCACACCAGTGGAGAAATTGTAAATTACATGGCTGTTGATGTTCAAAGAGTGGGAGACTATTCTTGGTATCTCCATGATATTTGGATGCTTCCTTTGCAAATAATTCTTGCTCTTGCAATATTATATAAAAATGTTGGAATTGCTTCCATTGCCACATTGGTTTCTACCATTATATCCATAGTTATTACTGTTCCTTTGGCAAAGGTCCAAGAAGATTATCAAGACAAGTTAATGGCTGCCAAGGATGATAGAATGAGGAAGACTTCTGAGTGTCTGAGGAACATGAGGATTCTAAAGTTACAAGCTTGGGAGGATAGGTACCGAGTGAAACTGGAGGAGATGCGGGGTGTAGAATTCAAGTGGCTCCGTAAAGCTCTCTATTCGCAGGCCTTTATTACATTCATTTTCTGGAGCTCCCCCATATTTGTTGCGGCTGTTACATTTGCAACATCCATATTGTTGGGAGGTCAACTCACAGCAGGTGGTGTTCTTTCTGCACTGGCCACTTTCAGAATCCTCCAAGAGCCACTCAGGAATTTTCCTGATCTGGTGTCTATGATGGCGCAGACAAAGGTTTCTCTTGATCGAATTTCTGGATTCCTGCAAGAGGAAGAGCTGCCGGAAGATGCCACCATTGTTCTGCCCCGAGGCATGTCAAAGGTGGCCATAGAGATTAAGGACGGTGAGTTTTGCTGGGACCCCTCTTCTTCAAGGCCCACCTTATCTGGAATACAAATGAAAGTAGAAAGGGGGATGCGTGTTGCAGTTTGTGGCATGGTTGGCTCTGGGAAATCAAGCTTTCTCTCTTCCATCCTTGGGGAGATTCCTAAAATCTCTGGTGAAGTAAGTCCGGTTCATAGAACTTTTATCCTAATTTCTACCTCCAATTATATTCTTAATTTTACAACTTTTCCCCCATTAATGGAAAGGGTTTTAGAGCTGTTCTTTTACTTTGATGTTTGAACAGGTTCGAGTGTGTGGTACTGCTGCCTATGTTTCTCAGTCGGCTTGGATTCAGTCTGGAAATATTGAAGAGAACATTCTTTTTGGCAGTCCAATGGATAAAGCAAAATACAAGAATGTCATCCATGCTTGTTCCCTGAAGAAGGATTTTGAACTCTTTTCGCATGGAGATCAAACCATAATTGGAGATAGGGGTATAAATCTGAGTGGTGGTCAGAAACAACGTGTGCAGCTTGCAAGGGCACTTTATCAAGATGCCGACATTTATTTACTTGATGACCCCTTCAGTGCTGTTGATGCACACACTAGCTCAGAACTGTTCAAGGTTTGGCTCCGTCAGTTTACTGCACACATTTCTGTTCGTATCAATAAAATTGGGCTGAACAATTTATTTGGAACTGCAGGAATACATAATGACAGCACTGGCGAGTAAGACTGTTATTTTTGTGACCCATCAAGTTGAATTTCTACCTACTGCTGATTTGATACTGGTATGGAATATTTTCAAATTATTTCTGCTAGGAGTCCAGCATGCCATGATGCATGCTGAAGTGCACTCTTTCTCATGGGATAAATGCATGGCACATACTAAAGTTCATGCCCTATCACATCATATGCTTTAGCTTCTACTATGATCTGAGGACAAATTTTTTAGCAGAACATTTTAGATAGTGTTTTTGGTGAGGTGTTAATTTTTATTGTTAGGAACTGGGTTTTATGCCTAAAATATCTTGAACTACGAAATTCAAATTGGATATTTCAGTGACTGTTATGCCCCTTCTCTTAAATGATAAAACTTTATATTAAATAAACCAAGTAATTGAGAAAGTGGACAGCATACACTTGTTTTGTCATATGTATTTAGTTTCCTTATGGCATTCTGTGTAATCTATCTCTGGAAGGTTTTCTTTGAGGTAAAGCTAAACATTAGTAGCATATGTATTGGTTCTTTTCTGGCCAGAAGGGCATACGTATTGGTTGAATTCATGGATTTGCACATGTATTGTTTTTCCTTTTTATTAAGAAAAGATCTATAATTTTTCTGGATGAATCCTTGTTCAAGGCCATGTGCTCCCCTTCCCCTCCCTATGTAATACCCCTCTCTTTATCTGATTTTATGTCCAGTATTGGAAGGTTGAAAATAATGTAAGTAATGAATTAGATTTTATGTCCAGTATTGGAAGGTTGAAAATGATGTAAGTAATGAATTAGATTATTATGAAGTGTCGTTTGGACAGAAAGCTGTTTGTTTTGAATACAGCTGTTGTTCATATAATAATATTTTTTTTTTTGGAGTAATTATGCAATATAAGTAACGTGGTGTCATCATTTTCTGGGATTCAATATAAGAGTTCTAGTATATCTATCTTCCTCCTTTTTTTCTTTTTGGCCAAAGGTGGTGATATGATGAGAGTGATTTTGAATAGAGTGTTCTGTATGTTTTGTTCTCAAATGTCAGAAATCATGTCTGCAGGTTCTACGGGATGGCCGCATCATACAGGCTGGAAAATATGATGAACTTTTACAAGCAGGCACTGATTTCAATGCTCTGGTGTCAGCTCACCATGAAGCAATTGAAGCAATGGATATTCCAAGTCACTCGTCAGAAGACTCCGATGAAAATTTGCCTCTTGATGGGCCAACCATATTAAATAAAAAATGTGATTCAGCTGGAAATAATATTGACAGTTTAGCAAAGGAAGTGCAGGATGGTGCGTCAGCTTCAGAACAGAAAGCAATTAAAGAGAAAAAGAAAGCAAAGCGCAGGAAAAAGCAGCTTGTTCAAGAAGAGGAAAGGGTAAAAGGAAGAGTCAGCATGAAGGTGTATTTGTCATATATGGTGGCAGCATATAAAGGCATTTTGATACCGCTTATTGTTCTTGCACAAACATTATTTCAGTTCCTTCAAATAGCTAGTAATTGGTGGATGGCATGGGCGAACCCCCAGACTGAAGGAGACCAAGCTAAAGTTGGTCCTATGGTGCTCCTTGTTGTTTATATGGCCCTTGCTTTTGGGAGCTCTTGGTTTATATTTGTCAGAGCCGTTCTGGTAGCCACATTCGGTCTGGCAGCTGCACAAAAATTGTTTCTCAAGATGCTTAGAAGTGTGTTTCGAGCCCCAATGTCATTTTTTGATTCAACTCCAGCTGGGAGGATCTTAAATCGTGTAAGTTTTTTTTTAATATATATTTTCATGTGACAGCTTATATTTAAAGTTGCTAGATCTTTTTCCATCTTTGTTTGAACTCCATTTTCCTTAATTCGGATTATATGATGATGGTCTTTTGTAAACTCACAGGTCTCTATTGATCAAAGTGTTGTGGATCTTGATATTCCTTTTAGACTTGGTGGGTTTGCGTCAACAACAATACAGCTTCTTGGGATTGTTGGTGTAATGACAAAAGTTACTTGGCAAGTACTGCTTCTTGTTGTCCCAATGGCTGTTGCTTGCTTGTGGATGCAGGTAGGTACTTCTATTTTGCCTCAAGTATCTGTTGTTGGGTTCCATTGACTCTCATAGACTGAGGGAAGTGGAAGCACATTAGTAATAGCTTACTTCTTTAAGTTTATTCTGTTTTCTGATTTAGCTGGGAACAAACCAGGAGGCTCGTCACCTTCTTTTAGGATTAAAAATAGTATTGCTTATTGAAACATAGTGTGCATCCAGGTGAACAACATGGACAGCATGTGATAAATGATATGATTTTGTAGCATTAGAATGGCTTATATAAATGTTAAAAAAAATTAGACTATGATTATTTGATGTGTGATGGCGTGGCCTTTATTTTTTCTGTGGTGAGGTTGCTTCAATCACTAGCTATTAACTATTATTTATATCTGTTCTTTTCTTCTCAGCAGTGAATTGTGCGCCTTTCTTCTTTTCCTATTCTTTTGGTATCTGTTTGAATTGTGATTAGAGAGGAATGACATATTAAACATCTGCTTCTATTTCTAAACACGCATTTCTAAGGAGTATAGACCAATTCCATTATTTCATCAGTTCAATTGTCTATGGGTGATTGATTATTTAAAATTGCTTTAAATTCTGGTCTTAGAGTTACCATTGGTTCTTAACTTGTAAATAATGTGGTCATAAAGCGCTTCCACTAGATTCTGGTGAATGCAACAATGAGAAGTAGTATTTACATCATGGTAAATTTTGCCCCAAAATATGCCTCATACTACTCTTTATTGGATTACTTTAATGTCTGTTGACATGCTCTAAAAACCTTGATGGTAAGGTTGAAAGGATATGAGCTTATCTTTCAACCTTTTTAAGATTTTAATTTTCCTATCTTCTTGGATTTTCCTTGCAACTTTCACATTGCTTGACGAGGTTGTTTATTTATTGTTAGATTCTTGTATTTGGAGTTGAAGTTGCCAGTCTCGAAATTCACATTTTTTCTTTCATTCAACTACCCTTAACCATTTGAACTGTTGTTGGTGTACTTAGCATGCACTTTATCATTTCAGAGTTCTGTAATGTAGTTTCTTGGGAAACACGTTTCTTCTGATGCATTGCTTACTTTTGCTGGTTGCAGAAATACTACATGGCTTCATCGAGGGAACTGGTCCGCATAGTTAGCATCCAGAAGTCTCCAATTATTCATCTTTTTGGTGAGTCCATTGCTGGAGCATCCACGATAAGAGGTTTTGGGCAAGAGAAAAGGTTCATGAAGAGAAACATTTATCTTCTTGATTGTTTTGCTCGCCCATTCTTTTGCAGTCTTGCAGCCATTGAATGGCTCTGCCTGCGTATGGAGTTACTTTCAACCTTTGTATTTGCATTTTGCATGATTTTGCTTGTGAGTTTTCCACATGGAAGTATTGATCCAAGTAAGTAATCTTTTGCATTATTACTTAATCTACTTGTTTTTGTAAGAAATTTTGAGTGATCAGGAGTGCTGTGTACTGCACAATTTAAAGTAAATTTGATTTCTCAATTGCTAAGGCAAGTCAATGGTCAGTGTGTTTGAGTTTATAAATTTCTTTATTTACCTTCTTGAAATCTAGTTCTGCAGACACGATCCTAAACTCATGGCTCTTCCCTTGGTTCTTTTTTCACCCTAAAAAGGGTTGAGGGGTAGTGGTACTGAGAAACAATCCTTTAGTAGACATTGCACCGTGTTGTTTGACTAGACTAAGAACCCTTAGAATTCTTGGGTACTTTAGTTACATTATCACACATTACTTTTTCTTTTTCCTTTAAATGGTGTCTATTGTGTTGTTGTGGTTGATCTTGGCTGGTAAGGATTAAGGTTTTATTGAATTGAGCTGTGATCCTCCATGAGGAGGAGAGCTAGACTGGTGCTGCCAAGTTTGGACACAGTTTCTATTTTTTAGTCGAAGAAGGACAACACAGTTTCATTAGTATTACGACTATGTTAGATATAAGATAAAAGTGAAAAATTGGAGCTGTTAATCGTGATAATATGCTGATGCTAATCATCATTGTTTCTTCTAAACAGGTATGGCAGGCCTTGCTGTGACGTATGGCCTTAACTTAAACGCACGGCTGTCGCGGTGGATACTTAGCTTTTGCAAGCTTGAGAATAAAATTATTTCCATAGAGAGGATATATCAGTACAGCCAAATTCCAAGTGAAGCTCCTGCTGTTATTGAGAACTCCCGCCCTCCATCCTCATGGCCCGAAAATGGAACAATTGAATTGGTCGACTTGAAGGTATTCAGCTGTTTTTCACCGCATCATGCAGTAACTTCTTTTCCTGGCAACATAGAAGACTCATATGCCATTCTTTTTATATATTAGGTCTTTTAGGTAGCCTTCGGTATCCTTTTCAAGACCCCTATGCTGATCTAATTACATGATCACCATGTTTGGTATGGTTTTACTCAGTGATCATTAATCACTAGGGATTAGAGATCGCAATATTGGGTATCCCATAAAAATCAAACATTGTTTTGTATAAATTACCAAAATAATCATGTTTTAAAGGTTAATATATTAATAATTGTAATATTCTATTAACATAAGAATTTGGTGAAATATTATTGTTTTATTTCTTTAATGATTTATGAAATCAATAAACAAATATATAAAATATTTATCTTTGATAAACTAGCGTTTAACCTTTTAAATTAGATGAAACCTTTGAATGGAAAAACAAACTTAATTTATCAAAATAATAGTGAATTTGCTAGCAAAACAAAGGTTACATACATAACCAAAGAAAAAAAAGTGGTAAGAAATATGTAATATCCCTTCAGTTGGCAACAAAGAATATTTGCAAGAGTAAAGCCTTACCCTGTAAAAATTTATTTTTATTTTGGGAGGAAGCAAGTCTTTTTTGCACATTTTAAAGGGTAAAATTGTCCAAAATCATTGTTACAGATCACTCCAGCTTGGTGAAAAAAGTTTTCCACCTTTCTGTATAAGAATTAGTAGTGATTTAATCACTCTTGGTGGTCTAAGCTCACTGCCATGCAAGATAACCAAGTTCCTACAAAACACGGTGATCTAATTACTGAGTGCAGATCATCATGGATTTTGGGGTGATCACCCCATACCAAACACCACCCAGTAGTAGCAACTTTATGAGGAAGGTGTGCAGGATATGAATGCTTTATGGTGTGAGAAGGGAGAATCTAGTGGCATTTCAATAATTCCTCTGGCTAAAAACTTAATATCTTTTTCTCCCCTTGCTTGACTTAGTCGACTGAATTGGGAAATTTAGATTGTGTTTTCTGGTTTTTTTTTTTTTTTTATTTTTCGCATGCCACAAAAAGAAGAATGAAAGAAAGATATTGTAGAAGGCTGGTTGTAATTAATAGATAATTCATAGTTTTATTTTTCAGTGATGTTGGAGAAAAAAGATAAAATATTCTTTGTTAGAATATTACAAGCACCACATGCTGACTTTTACTTTCCCTTTTCTATTCCCTCTTTTGAAGGTTCGTTATGGGGAAAATCTTCCTGTGGTGCTTCATGGGGTAACCTGTGCATTTCCTGGTGGCAAGAAGATTGGAATTGTTGGGCGCACTGGAAGTGGTAAATCTACTTTGATCCAAGCATTATTTCGATTGATTGAGCCGGCTGGTGGGAGAATCATTATAGACAACATTGACATTTCTACAATTGGCCTCCATGACCTTCGTAGCCGTCTTAGTATCATACCCCAGGATCCTACATTATTTGAAGGAACTATTAGAGCCAATCTTGATCCTCTTGAAGAACATTCAGATCATCAAATTTGGGAGGTATAAATTTCCCTTGCATACGAGCTCTCTCTCTCGCCCTCACTTTACAAGTATACTTAGCAGAGAGTTATACTTAGTTTATGAATTTGACAGAAAACCTGGTATTTAATTATGGGCATGAATCCCCTGTTATAACACATTCATGATGTTCCTTGTCTTTAAAGTAATTAAAAGTCTAGAAATTTTGAATAACTACCAAGTTTCTAGTTTTTGTTTGAAGATTCTGAAGTTATTTTCAATGAGATTATTAGTTCGTAGGGTACATTGTTACAAATAAATTATACTAATTTATCTGTTCTCATTTGCTCACATTCACTTCCTGACACCTCCCAAAAGTTTTTATGGTCCATGCTAAACAACTGCCACTTAGTTACTTGATTTACATTCTTTTTCAAGCTTTTGGTATCATTTTCTTCCAAGTAAACACAACTACCATGACAAAATGATCCTTGAATCTTGAAATATGATCATGTTGAATGATGTGCACCCAATTAAGTACTGAATTTTGATTTGTCACAGGCACTTGATAAGTCTCAGCTTGGAGATATTGTTCGTGAGAAAGACCAAAAGCTTGGTACACCAGGTTTGTGCTTTTTCTCTTGGACATTATTACTGTATCATTTGAACTGAAACAAGAAAAGGAAAAATGCAGAGAGAAAGAAGAGGCAAAAGCCCCTAAAGTTGCATGTGATTGATAGATCCTTTTTTCTTTATGTAAACTGTGCAGTTTTAGAAAATGGAGATAACTGGAGTGTGGGGCAGCGGCAACTTGTTTCCCTGGGCCGGGCTTTGCTTAAACAGGCAAGAATACTTGTGCTAGATGAAGCAACGGCGTCAGTTGATACTGCCACTGACAATCTCATACAGAAGATCATCCGAACAGAGTTCAAAAACTGCACAGTTTGCACAATTGCACATCGTATTCCAACTGTAATTGACAGTGATCTTGTTTTGGTACTAAGTGACGGTACGTAAAACAATATCTTTAATATTTCATCTTAAGTTTGAGATGTTTCAGTATTATTATTGGTGTTCAAGTATTGAAAGTCTCAACCTTTTTCCAATGACTTGGCAATCAATTTGTAGGTCGAGTTGCAGAGTTTGATACTCCAGCACGTCTCCTTGAGGATAAATCATCCATGTTTCTAAAGTTGGTAACTGAGTATTCTTCAAGATCAAGTGGGATACCAGATTTTTGAAACAGATTGCGTGCCCAAAATTCTTCCAGTTAGAGGCACCACAAGCTGCCAAGATTGAACCAGCTGCTGCTGCTGCTTTTCGCAGAACCTGGCTTGGCAAACTCAATGACAAATGGCAAGGACAGATGTGAACATCATGCCATTAAACCAAAACCTCAAGTAGAGGAAAGTAGCTTCTACTTCGAGGTAATTTTGAGTTAATTCATCCCCTTAAGTGCATATGGGGAATTCATGCACGGCTAGCAACCCGGCATACCTTGTATCGGAAAATAAGTCAGATGGGTAGAGTTTGGTAATAATTACACGGAAGAAAAAAATGGGTGGTTCATATTTGTTCAATGATGTGCAATAAAGTAGTACTTAGAAATGTGAGAGTGTTAGTTAGGGCAATTTTTAGAGTTGAAGAACTAGTAAGACTCGCTGTTACTACTGGCAAAAATTTTAGTTGTAGACTGAAGAACATAAATTTTGTTTCATCTCTCTCTAGTGGCAACTTCAGTTATAGGCAGTGATGCCATGAATTTTGCTTCAAACTTGTATCTTTCCTGCTCTTTCTCCCCCACTCTTTGAGCAACATTGAATATATCTCTGTACTGCTGTAGCACAAAAATTCTACATCCAATTTACTAAGCAGTTTTCAGAGGATATGCCGTTAAAAATGTTCTTGCTACCATCTGGATAATGCGGACTCCTTGATGCCTGCAATTGGGAGATTCCATAACATGCAATTTGACCTGATGATAATACATACATTATACGTTCGAGGACTCTGGTATTCCCACATTCCAAGTTCACCCTTTCTCCCTCATTTTGACGGTGTTTTCCCTCATCTCTATCTTGTTATTTCCTGAACAACATAGCCAAGAAACTGCAAGGAGGATGATTACTCGGCAGCTGAGTAAAATTTTCTTTGAACAATCGTTTTGTGAGTAGTTATGTGGAAAGGTTAACAGAGCTACACGGGTTTCTGTTTTTTCTTCTGGTTTGCAACCAAGGAAGGCGAGTCTTCTTGGGCAGGAATAATGTGGCGGTTCCAGTTGATTTTCAGCTTGAGACTTTGGTCGCTTTGATGAAACCCATTCACCAAATTTAACAAAGTAATAGTGATCAAAGGTTCACATACATTTCCATGGCCCAACATGATCCAGTGGGATAAAGACAATGAACCCAAGCCCAAATCTGACAATTAATATTAGAAGACCCAAGATCCTAATCTTCTAATTCTCGATACTTGCACTGTAACAAAACCACTTCCCTCCTCTCTCTCTCGGAGAAGCTAAGCGGAGAAAAGATGCAGGCGATTACGAGACGGTTAGGGCAGCAATCTCTGAGGCCAACTCCTTCTATCTATTCTATCGAGTCTATTTACCCTCTCTTCCATCACTGTAACTTTCCATTCCCTCTTTGTGCATTCTCAATTAATCTTTTCTTCTTCTATTACGTTGGTGTATCGCATTTGCCTCAAATTCATGGTTCTTATCAAAATTTGAACCATTTTCTTATCAATCTTTTTAGATTATGGAGGTGATCATCCGCGCTACGGATCTACGCTGGCCGCCCACAAGGGCTTGGGTCACCTTGTTCGCAAGGGCACCGGTGGCCGGTCCTCCGTTAGGTCATTTCTTGGAATTCATGCTTTTTAGCTGAAATTTTCTGTTTTATTGCGATAAATATACCAAATGTGGTCTTTTTTTTTTTTTAAAAAAATATTGGTAATATTATTCTGCTTATAAATTAGGCATAAAATTTTGCCTTCTCTTTCTTGCAGTGGAATTATAGCTACTGTATTTGGAGCTACTGGATTCCTTGGTCGTTATGTTGTGCAACAGCTTGGTAATTCAAATTCAAAATCAAATTGTTTTGTTTTAGTTATGTTGATGTTATGCTTCTTTTTGTTCTCAAATGTTTCATGTTTTGCCTTAAAATGTGCATGACTGAGAGCTTATTATTTTTTCTAATAATCCACCTAGGGTTTAATTGAAAGGTATATACTTGCTAATGTTTTCCTCTTATTTTTAGCTAAAATGGGATCTCAGGTGTTAGTTCCTTTCCGGGGCTCTGAGGATAACCCTCGTCATCTCAAGTTGATGGGAGATTTGGGACAGGTAGCATACCACATGATATTGCTTTTTATTGAAATTCATATTCAAGTATTTTGGTTATGGTTTTAATTTCATATTTCTCGTACACAGATAGTGCCAATGAAATATGATCCAAGGGATGAAAATTCGATTAAGGCTGTGATGGCAAAGGCTAATGTTGTTATCAATCTTATTGGTATACTAGGCTTCACTTTTGATTTTACCTATGAGAGTCATTGAAATCTTAGATTCATTTGATAAAGTATTGCTTATATTGGCAGGAAGAGAATATGAGACAAGAAACTATAGCTTTGAGGAAGTGAACCATTTCATGGCAGAACAACTGGCAGTGGTATGTTGGAACTTTCATTCACATTGATATTGGCACCCTTAATCTCCTGATAATGGGTATTAGCGTGATTTTGGACAAATTCTTGTGTATGGGCTAAAGGTTATATTCAGTCCTCCGTTGGAGGAGGGGTGTGGGGGTGGGGGGTAGGGGGACTTTGAAGTAGAAGAAAATGTATTATTTACAATCTCTCTTTCCTTTGAAGGATAATTGAGCTATGTACTCTATTTGAGGCTCTATCATTTACTTCAACTTTAGATAGGTTTGATTACAAATAGCAAGTTGATTGACTTCATTTTCTTTTCTGTCATTCAAGCTGATACTTATGACCAAATTATCTGTGATACATCTTTATTGAGTTTTTATCGTATGAACCAGTGTATAGTTTGCTTATCATATCATCTTCTGCAATCAACCATTTTCTACGTTTAACTAAGCTGAATTTTCTGGAGTTTTTAGTAGTTCATGAGTCAGTTTATCTTTCTTGATTTTTCCAGATTGCCAGAGAACATGGTGGTATCATGAGATTTTTTCAAGTTTCTTGCTTAGGGTCCTCTCCATCATCTGCATCAAGATTTCTAAGGGCGAAGGCTGCTGCAGAGGAAGCTGTTTTAAGAGAACTTCCTGAAGTAATTACTCTTTGATTTCTACAACTTGAGATGCTAATGCTAGATATAGCATTAATTTATTATAATATAAGAAGAGTGAATCTGTAAAGTAATAATTGTGAAATAGTCTTATCTAATAACGTATACACTTTATATTGAGCACAAATGGACATATTTCTGTTTTTGGGTTTATTTTCTTATCTGGGATGCAGTTACATATAAACAAAATTAGGTTTGAAGGAGATAGAAATGGTTTGTTTTATTTAGCTTTATAACAAGGATACCCATTCCTAGGATCTTATCCAAAAACGTTCTTGTGCTTTTGGTGGACACAGCATTCATATTTGCTGTTTATTTGAATGACAATGTTGCTTTTGTACTTGTAATATTATTGTTTCTACCTTTGGGAAATTGAGATCAAAGTTGTGTTTCAATGAATAATAGAGGTGAGAAATAAGATGCAGTTGACAACTTGAATCCTCTTCCTTTTGTAATCTTTCCTAATAAGAATAAAGAGAAGTCATTGATGTATTCCTTCTTCTTCTGATAGAATTAAAGAATGCATTGATGTTAGCCTGCAATCATCTCCATTCCCCTCTAGCCCTTGCAACATGTTTGCTCATTTCACGAACTGATATCATCCTAAACCAAAGTAAATCCGAGTTCATGCAATTTGATATAAGATTTGTTTTGAGTTAATGGTCATTTTCACTCTTTAAATGCTTAATACCAAATTTGTGATACCTTCTTTTCTTTGAAATATTTTATTTTTATCAGACACTTAGCTGATAGCTGTTTAGAAAATTCCTCTAGAAAGTGATCTTGAAAACATGATGTGGTTATAGCTGCAATAGAAGGATCAAAGTTGCTGAACTTTTGATTGTGTCTACTTAGTTTTGGACTTTGTGTGAAGATGTGATGTCACCTTTAGGAAATAATGAGAGTGGTACATAACACAGGTAGTGCAATCATAGTAAGAACCCAAATTTTGCAGAATCTAAGTACATAATAAATACACAAGCACCTCTCTTTCCTGAATAAGCTTGAGGGAAGTTAAGTGAGCATGCTGGAGAGGCTAAACTGAGTTGAAAAGGTGTGATTAGCTCATTAAAAGATGGTCTGCCCTATGCTTCCTCATTTTAGATGTTACCCTCTGGTTCAACATCAACTTTTTGAGCATATTATTCCTTCTACAGGCTACTGTCATAAAACCTGCTGTAATGATTGGTACTGAGGATCGGATCATGAATCGATGGGCGCAATTTGTAAAGAAATATGGTTTTCTTCCACTCATTGGTGATGGATCTACAAAGTAATTTTGAAATAAGCTGAAATTTTTAATTAATATTTGTGTCTCTTTTTGAAAGCTTTGTGCATCTTTTACTAACACCAGTTTCTTCACAGTATCCAGCCTGTATATGTTGTTGATGTTGCTTCTGCGATTGTTGCGGCCTTAAAAGATGATGGCACCAGTATGGGAAAAGCTTATGAGTTGGGTGGGCCAGAGATCTTTACCGTGCATGAGCTGGTAATATTTTTCCTCTTGTTCATTTATTGCAGCAATGCTTGTTGGTATAACTGAACCTAAAATTCCATGCAGGCTGAGCTTATGCATGATATGATCCGTGAGTGGCCCCACTATGTAAAAGTACCTTTACCCATTGCAAAGGTAAATATGTAACCTTTCTATTTGGATGATAGGGAGGTTGAATTTGCTTCAGGCTAAGTGCCAGAAGCAATGTCTTAGCTATTCCAAGCAAGTGCAGCTTTTATTCTGTTGTCTAATTTATGAGTATTGCCCATATGCATTATAAACATAAAGTTTTGATGGCAACAAATTTCTTATAAATTTCAGGGGACTGTGTGTTGTAGTTTTCATGCCTTAATTATGACTAACACCTTGATATGCGCGATTGCAAATTGTGCTTCAATTTGCTTATTCATGTTGTTACTGTATTATCACAGTTTTGTTTATTTGTAGCGTTTGCTGTTAAATTATAATTGAAGAGCTCAATCATTGTTTGATGGTTTCAGGCAATTGCAATGCCCAGAGAGGTATTACTCAAGAAAGTGCCATTTCCACTACCAAATCCTGACATCTTTAATCTTGATCAGATACATGCATTTGCAACTGATACCATTGTCTCAGAAAATGGTCAGTTGAAATACTTTCAGGCTAGAATATATCATTCTTTCTTCTAATGTTTAATGGCACTGCCGATAAGTTTCCTTGTTACAAGATGTATTCGATCTCTCATTTTCCCCTTTTATTTTGTTGTGTGTTTTGCAGCTTTAACTTTTACGGATTTGGGTATTGTGCCTCATAAGTTGAAGGGATACCCAGTTGAGTATCTTATCCAATACCGTAAGGGTGGTCCACAATTTGGGTCTACAGTCAGCGAAAAAGTTAATCCAGAATATTGGCCTTAATTTTATTTTGATCTCTCATTCCCTGATGTGTTTTTTGTCTGAGAATGCCACCGATTTGGAAAAGCCTATACTGGTATGTTATGCTTTCATTTCCTTAAGACGAGAATGACCAAAAGTGCATAATTCTAGTGTCCTTTTTGTCAAGATGAAGTATGCGAGTCTCTGAGTAGCAAGATTTAATAAATTTCGGATACTGTTTTGGTGGTATGGGGTTGGCTAATTAGTGGCATCATAGGTTTTAAGAGAGGGGCTTGTTTTCGATGGCAGAAACTAGGAAAGAATAATAAAGGGGAAGGAACCTTGAGTTATTTCAGGAATGTATAATTGTGAGAAATATTCAGCTCATTTGTAATTTTCTTAAAGAAGATAATTCTTGGGAGGTATCTCCTGTTAAAAGAAACCATTTTCTTTGTTTGTGTGGCATTTTTGCGTTTTCCTCAATTCCATGGCAGTCTGAAATGTTGCAGCTTCAACGGTTCCCAAATTTTTATCCTTGCCTTTGATATTTTTGGACATCCGTTCGGTTTTGGTTTTGGTTTTGGCCTGTAATTACATTTGATCTTACAGCGTGCAATTGTAATACTTACTAATATATATACAGTGTCGCCAGACATGAAGAGTATGTGGTGCACATTTTATCATTACTTTCAAAATTGGATGAAGTGGAAAGAGAGCAACTTAATGTGTTGTCTCTATATTATTCTTAAATCTATATTCTGTGTTCGGGTAATAATTATAAGATAAACACTACTCAAATTTAATTATAAATAATAATTTTTAATATTAAATTTTAGTTTTATATATATAACTTTTTTTTATAAATAATGTAATACTTACTAAAATATATTAATTGTTGTGAATATGTTGTCAAACTTTAATTTATTTTCTTGTAAACTAACTGAACTTTATTACTCTAATTTTCATCAATAATATACATAAATCTTTTCAACCCTATATATAAAAATTATTTTAAATTTATTTTAATTGAATACTTAATCAGTACGAAAAACAGGTAGTATTTAAGATATTCAAGTACGGATTTAGATAACATTCAAACTATTAATCTAGTATTTATAAAATTCGACCACATTAATAAGATAAATAAAAGCTTTGCTTCTTGAGCTACTCTTTGCAATCAAAGAAAAGAAACGGGTAAAAGGAGTGTTGTTTAAGTGATTCTAATAGAATTTATCTTTTCATGTAGCTGGCGAAAAGTGAAAGCACAACAACTCATAATGCAAGCAAAGAAGCAAAGCAGTGAGGTGAAGGAACAATCAAACTGTACATGAGTGATATGCTTGACCCTTCTCATATTTCAGAACGAGCTGTCAATTAAACCAACCTATCATGTCAAGAAGCAGAACCCCAGAAATCAGCTTGGGCTCTTTTAATCGCGTTAACTTAGAAGGGAGCAATGCTGGGGCGGCCATGTTCATCCGCCGTGGCATGGCAGGCGAGCCCGAAGGTTGTTGCTGCATCAACATTTATACAAACAGCAACATTCAAGGGGCAAACAATTCTCTGTTGCTGGGGAGTAACATTAAAATGAAGAATCCTGGGGTTCATCTCTACTTTGGAGATCTAACGTTAGACCCAGGATGCGTTACCAGGCGGACAGCCGGTGCCACATTAGAGTTTGGTAGCATGTTCTTGTTTGTATTCATCCCAGTCATTTTATTTCTGTTGTTATCTTCATTGCTGCTCTAGTAATAATCTTTTGCATCTACCAAAATCAGAACTAATTAACCATTGGTTGAGCTTCACTTGTAACAGCATTTAATAACAGAGCCTGATTGCTTCAGTTTCATGGCTAGATCCCGACAAAGAAATCTGATTCTTTGGAATTATTAGTTCTATTATTGAGCCCCTCAATACATCAAAATCTGCCCTTTTCTTTCGTTAGGCAGCTGTTGTGTTAGGTTGTTGGGCCCTCTGCTGTTCACCACAGATCGTGATGACAAAACGCATAGATGGTGTGTTAAGCAAAAGTGTCTTCCTCAACGCGAGATCTGAGTATCTGTACTGTTTCAATCTGTCATGTGGTGATAAACAAAGTTGGGTGGTTGCCCAAGTGAGTTTATTGCATGGGATTGGGATCCCAACTTCCAAGCACAACCTTCCCTACTTGCTTTGGCTCTACCTATCTATCTTACATCAATGCTCAAAATGTAACTAGCCAGACAAGGATTGCATTTTTATCGTGAGAGACAGGACACTTCCACATGTATGTGTTCAACTTCAATCCCCCCAAGCCCATAATGAGTCAAGCCTCGCTTGAAAGAGTCCCATCTCTGGTGGGATTCCCCCTTGTGGGCTTATATATAATTAAGATGGAAACTAACTTAAACCTTCGGACCCAGAAACCCGGATACGCTTCTTTCATGGATTTACATGTACTGAGATCATAAATTAATCAAAAGCTTAGAGCCGGCCAATTGTCTATTTGAAGGGTTCATGTCACTAAAATGGTAGCCACTAGGTAGGAGGAGCTGGGTGCCGGCTGCAAGCTGACTCGGATTAAGTCATTTGGGGTTTACGACTTATTCAAATTGATTGAAGAATGTGGGATCTAGGTGGGTTGACATGCCTTAAATTCTTTTGTCTCAACCTTTTGCTTATTTCAATATCAATCAAGGTTTTCGATGAAAGGGATGCTACAACTGTCACTAACCAAGCTGAATACCAATACTTTAAATCAATTTATAAGCAGACCAAGCAAGATATTTGCCTCCACGTTTCCCCTAGAATTTCTTTGGTTATTTGACCTAGCTATCACCTCTCTCCTCTAATTCTTTATATGTTAATATTCTAAATAGAGAGATTGGATGAATTACATGAAATATCAATTTGAGTCTATTGTCATTCAACTACAAATTCAACTCAGTATTACACAAATCAATAAATTTATGAATTATACAAAATATCGATTCAAATTTATTGTCATTTAATTACAGATTCGATGTAATATTATAAAATTTAATAAATTTAAATTAACACATTATTTAATATTTTTTCATTCAATATATTGATGACTTTAGGATTCTTGAAACTGATGAAAAGTATTTTATAGAAAGAAAAAAATTACCTATGGCAGACGAACAAGTATCATGCCATGTCGGGTACTCCTTTGCCAAATTCATGCAAATATAGGTATCTGTTGAAAGAGATAGAAATGATTGAGAAAGGTGCCCTTATCTACACATGTTACAAGGGTTAGGAATCTTATTTCTGCAGCTTTTAATTAGGCAATGGGCCATTCGAAAGCTTTTGCCTTTGAAAAGGAGGGAGGTTTTGAATTGATTTAATCAATAGCACACTAATAATGGTAATTAGTGGAAGCACAATGATGGGGCAAAGAGCATACGTACTTGGACTCCAATTAGAGATACCTTGGAATCTGCAAAGTTAATGACCATTCCTTAATTAATTACATGTTTATTGGTTGATAAACTATTAATCCACCTACAAAGCAGAGAAAAAGGGAAAAAGAGATAAGAATAAATTTCTCACAATATATTTAATTTGTTGGACAGGTTGGAAAAGCATAGGCATGTACACCCATCGTCAATGAGGCTACGTCAAGCTACTTAAATAATAACATGACTGTTGTATCTACATTAGTGTTTTTTGGTCAATACAAACTGGAAACGTTATAACAAAAGCTTTGAAACAAAACTAAAGACTCTTAGAAGCCAAGACAACAACTCCAGGATTCCAAGGCATAGATTAAACTAAGCATCTAAGCTCATTTAAGGTAAAGATGAAAGATTTATGGGTTTCTAAGTATAGGTTTTAGTTAAAAAATTAATTTAGCTAAAAGTTAGTAGTTTCGAAAGTAGCTAAAATGATTATTATGAGATTTTTATTCCAGGAAATGATTTTGATGATTTTTGTATGATAGAAATGCTTAAAAACTCCACAGATTATGTCGAAACGCAATTATGATTGGAACTAGGAAATTGAATCTCCAATTAGGTGAGTGGAAACACTTTCAAGTATTTTAATATATAAAGTTAGTATGATTTTTATGAAAATGGTTGTTTAAGCATGTTGAAAAATTATTTTCATAAATGGTTTATTAAAGAAGTTGAACTACAAGGTTGTATGAAGTTTTCAAGGAAATGTTCAAATGACTTGATTTGATAATGATTGTAATATGTGCGACACAATGATTTTCAAATTGTTGACGAATCTAGTATGCATGTAAATATGCTACTATATATTAATTTCTAATAAGGGGAGACAAACCATTTTATATTTGTAGTCCACTCGATTACTCCGACCTTCGAGCTAGTGTGGGTATGAGATATTTCTACGCTTAATGTATGAATGTTATTATGCACATCTTAGATACAATGCAGCATGATAAAAATGTTGGATGCTTGAGTTTCATTTATGAGATTGTAATATGTATGCCATGAGATGTATGTATTAAGTATATCATATATACTATGAGCTAAGCATGTAAGTGATTTATGAGGGTATGAAATGTATGCTATGAGATGCATGTATTGAGATAGTCATATACACTATGGGCTAAGCATGTAAGTGATTGATGAGGTCATGAAATGTGTGCTATAAGATATATGTGTTGAAATAGTCTTATCCACTGAGAGCTACGTATAATGATGATCTATGGAAATGTTATATGTTCATGATGCAAGCTAAGGATGAGAATGATCCTAAGCTTAAGATATCTTATGATGATCGTAAAAGAGGCCGAAGTCCCACTCACACAATTTTGATGATTGTTCACACGAAGTGAACCAGACGATAGCGAGGACTTTATCCACTACCCGCTTGAATAAGGTGGGACCACTCGATAGATCGTGGATGTGGCCAATATGCCATTCACGAAAGCGCGATAAGAATCCAAAATAGTAAAGGTTAAACCACTATTCACCAGAATGAAGCGGACCACTTATAGTTAAAATGTTACAATGAATGAGATTAATGAGTTAGAGAAATGATTGAATAAGTATTATTTCATAATTTATGCTTAAATGCCTAGTTTATGATTATATGAGTATTTGATGATGTTATTCACATTGTAATGAGGTGATATCAGCTTAGTTAGATAAAACTTTAGCCTAAGGAATGATCCCTTAATGCTAGAAAGACTTATGAATGAGCTAGATTTAAGAAAAGGCCCAAAAGTTAGATTCTGTAACGAAAGTATCGATACATATGATGTATGTATCGATACATTTTCAATAAAATGCTACAAAAGGTATTCTGTGTGAAATGTATTGATACATTACTAAGGGTATCGATAGATTCCTTGCATGTAGATGTATCGATAGAATTGTTATAGAATTGATTTTTCAAGTGATTTTAAAGAGGTTTTCATGATTTAAGGGTTTGGAATGACTTATGCAAAGATGTTTTCCAAGCAATGTTATCCAAAGGATGATTAATGCTATGTTTCATGAGCATCATGGTAATGTGAAAGGATTTATGACTAATATGTATTTATACTTGCATGGTTACAAAAAACTTTTATCTCTTAACTTATCCTTTTTCTCTCATCCACTTACAGAGTTTTTATGACTCACACATTATTTTCCATCACTATTTTTTTTACAAATCAATGGTAACTCTTTTGCTCTAACAGCTAGTATCATGGAGATGTGATCCGTTCATTCATTATTGGTAAGTGTCTAATAGCCTCTTGATGCCTAGTGAGTCAGGTCGTATTCCACTGACAAGTTTATCTATGTTATGTTTATATTTACAAACTATGAATGTGTTTTTAAGGGATTATGAACATGTTCTATTAATGTAGCCAATGTTTGGGCAATTTACATTACGAATGTTATATTGAAATGTATATAATGGCTCAAAAGCCCATATGAACATTCAAGGGTGTTGAGACATGTAAACATTATGGTGCACTGGGAATGTGGCACTTTAATGATGAATAAAATGTTTGCACTTATACTAGTAGGTTGAGAAGTTCTATATAAGTTTAATGTTGTGTATAACAGTATGCATGAGTTGATACTGTATGCCTATGGATGTTTATATATGCTTCTGCATTAATGGATGTTTATATATGCTTCTGCATTGATGAATGTTTAATAATGTGTGTTAATAATGCTTGCTTGAGCCTAGCGGGCTATACCTATCTAAGTTCATGTGTCGGTCATGTTTTATCACAAATAGGATGTGACACAAATGAAGAACATGTACCATTCTCTTAGCATGTACGACAAATGGTAAAGAATTGCCTGTGTGTTTAGTTATATTGCTTTCCATTTTTGTTAGGCAATTTTCCTTGGCCTTCTAGATCGATTCTACCACTCATCAATGCCCTAAACATTATCGATGAGAGCATCCTAGACTTTTATAGTGATCTAGGCACAAGACATCCCTTTGTTGTGGATGATGTTTGAAACCCTAACCTCTTTTTGTGCTTTGAGGCATTTGTCCTCTAATAGATCTCTTAACCAATCTTTGCTAGTTTTTGCCATATCTGCTAGACTATTGAAGTATCTTAAGGGATTCATGTAAAAGACTCTTACAATACAAATAGTAATATATTAGTGTCGAAACGAAAATATAGATACATACATGTGTGTGTGTGTGTGTGTGTGTGTTAAGTTATCCAAATGAATGTTAAGTGGGAAATCTTCAAGGGGAAAAGTAGTGCTTTAGGCTTAGGTCTAATGCTAGTTAGGATAAGAAGGCCTTTACTTTTTCACCTCTTAATGAATGCCAATTTTTCACTTAAGTTTTCTTATGTGTTCATATTTTCAACGTAAAGACATATATTTATAAGCAATTGAATTAATCCTAACCCTAATAGGAAATTTTCGTAACTTTTATATTATTTATAAAATTACCTTAATCTAATTGAACCTCTTAATTAGATTCTTGAAGTTTGAAACCTCTTTAAAATTGAGTCCAACTTAATTCCCTATTTTAATTTCTCACATTGTCATTCTTTGTGTATGTGACCCATTAGATTCTTAATATGTTAATAATAAATATGCATTATATTTCTAACCCAAATAGGATTTTCAAAACTTTTTGACTCTTCTTAATATTTATATAGTCATGAGATATTATTAGATGTCAATCTTGACTTATAAATATGAACTAATCAATTAGAAAATTGGTGATGAATGTTAATTGTCTAATTTTTCTAATTTTTATTAGAGTGAGATTATAATTTCATATTTATTGCTGACATATTAAGAATCTAATGGGTCACACACATTAAGGATTGTTAGTTAGAATGTAAACTTGGAGATTAAGTTGGACTTAATTGAAAAGAAGTATTGACTATAAGGACATAATTGAAAGGGTTCATTTTGTCGAGGCAATTTTGTAAATCCTAAAAGAATGAGGAATAACATGTATGCTAATAAATAAGATGTTTATGCTACACTTTAGAGACACAACTTGAGCACCAAAAACCTTGAGAGGTAGTTTGGAATTGTGAGGAGAGATTTTGGCAACCACAAGTCCTTCCCTTGAGTATCAACAACACTTGCTAATTAACGGCGTGGATCGATTTTAAAAAATCCTAGACATAAGAACCAACACCTATTCATCTTCATCTTCGTCTCCCTTTTTTTGTGTTTTCGATTTTCCTTAGAAAGTGAGAAACCTACAATGCATTGTCCTAGGTAGCACTAGACTTAAACAATAAAGTAGACCCCAAATCACCATTGGTGTTATTCTACTTGTAATCTATGTGGATCACCATTAGAAGTTAAACAATTGGACAATTTGAGATTTTTGACAACCTAAACTCTATGGGATGAAGATCTTAGTATTATTACTAATCAAGTCTCTTGATTTTGACATCAAAACTTAAAAGTATAAATATCTTCTACCAACTAGTTAAGATTTATCTATATTAAACAATCATTATTAATCTAGTTAGAGAGAAAAGTTTTCAAAATTTTTCCTGCACATGTATATATACTAATTTGCATGACTTTTTTCAATAGTTATAATAGTGAAAGATGCCATTGTTTAATAAGCGTATGACAATTTTCACATAAGGTTTTTCTCCAACAACGTTTAAAGGTATGTAAAGTAGAAGCATATATCTTATACTTATTACATTACAATTAACTAATAACAATCGTGAATTCTATAAGATCCATCAAAATTTTATATAAAATCCATACTTATAAAAAGGTGGACCTTTACATAATTCTTATAAGTAGATACTTGCAATATTGTAGTAAAAAAAAAATATTGTAAATGTTCCCCTTTAAAGCAAAGTCTTGACTCTTCACTTTTTGCGTTAATGGAGTAAAAACCTACATAAAAATATCCCTATGCGCTTGATAATTGCAACCTATATTCTATGCAATTTGAAAATGGGAATCCAGGTTTGCACCTACTATCTCCCACTTGAAAGAGAAATCTATGTTCAAAGTACTTTTAATATAATATTAGTAAGTATAAATTTCGAGATTTACTAAGAATTCTGCTCTTCCTAGTACTGTCCACTTAGACACTATGCCATCCTTAATATATGGCCCCATACCGTTGGGAAGAACTGTAAATTTTGAGCAGGTGCAATTTAATAAATAATTAATGATATAGCATTTAATTTTTTTAATTAAAAAAAAGAAAAATTTGAATTGTATTTGTTAAATTATGTATCAATTATTGAGCTAAATGCTCGGTACAAGCATTTAGTTAATTAGTAAGTTTTTGAATTTATTTTTTTTTTAAAAAAAAGTTAAATTGGAAACTTGATAAAAAAAAATAAAGAAGAAGAAAAGGGGTATTGTGGAGAGCTAGGTAAATAGTTGAAATAGACATAGTTAATTTGTTGGCGTGTGGGTTATGAAAGTTGGCCCATTTTCACTCATCACGTGCGGTTGCAGGCTTTGGCTCGCGCACACCTCAAGGCAGCACCAATTGCGCCCCCTCCCACCCTCCACATCCGCGCCGTAGCTTTCTCCTCCTTTATTATACCATATAAGGACTCTAATCTATGCCTTACTTCTTCGTTTCATTGCACTTAATTTGATTAATAATGTACCTAGTTAATGCCCTTTAATTATATACTTTACAATGCTCCTGAAAATATATTTTTTAAAAATTAAATAATACTTATGATGTCCTGCAAAAAAAAAGAGTTATTTTCATGTTTCGAATAATTAAAAGTTACGTTAATCTCTCTATTGTTTTACTCCGATAAAAAAAAAAATACACCGTTAAGTTTCATGGATTAATACATTTGATATTATACAAGGATGTAAATCCAACAATTTTTGGTACAAAGGAAACAAATGTTGATCACCCATTATTTGTTGTTTGTATTGTTGGCAAAATAAGGGATATCAAAGGGTAAAGTGTCTTTTTTTTTTAAAAAAAAAAAATAGTTCCCTTTTTTAAATAGCATCCAAACTTTACAAATATTCGATTAGATTTTTTCATTGTTACTTTAATTCATATACGAATATCTTAGAAACTACTTATTAAGTATTCGTACTTGTTAAGTATTCAATTAAAATAAATTAAAAATTGATTTATATGTATATTATTAATGAAAATTAAACTAATAAATTAAAACTAGTTCATGAAAAATAAATGAAAACTTAAAATCAAACTTAGAATAATTAATGAATTTTAATATTAAGTATTAAATTAATTATAAGAGTTTTATAAATAAAAAAATATTATATAACTAAAATTTAATATTAAAAATTATTATTTAAAATCAAATTCGGAGAATAGATACCTTGAAATAATTATTGGAAGTGGACTTGATCGGGATAATAATTTTTCTATGTAGATCTTAGTTGAACTCAATTACGTGGAGGAACTCTAACGCGTGGGTGTCCATGGTGGTTTTTATTTAAAGAATGATAACAAGTGAGGAGGGGAGTTTACAAAGTGAGGCAAAGAAAAGTTTCAGCCAAGAAGAAGATGATGGTAAGGCTCCCATCTCTTTGCTGCTAGGACCAAATCAAGTGTGGAATTGGCACCATCTTGATCTTAACAGCTGAATTTGAGAAAATGCCATCAAAATTTGCAATTCCTAATTTCCAGATTTGGTTCACCCGAGAAGAGAAGTCTCTGTTTGTGGAATTGGGCTAGGATCAAGCTGCAATTAGCCATGCAAGGCCAAGGCATCCACTCTTTTCTCCACGCGTCACGCGTCCCTGACACCGATTCGTCTTTCCACTGTCCCCACTCAGACCCCTTTCCTCACGTTTTTTCACTTTCCATGCGGACGTAATTTCAGGAATTTTACATCATTCATTCAATTTCAACACGTCCTCTCCTCATCCCACGTGGCCAGATCCCATCGGCTACCGACAACAGACAACTCCTCGGCGCACTCTCTGCTAGTTTGCGCCGCCCTCCCTGCTCGCTCCTTAACACGCGCTCTCCTTCTCTCCTTCCAGTTTCCAGCTCCCTATTTCAGTCAAAATATTTTCCGAGAAAGTTCCCACCCAGAAAGAAAAACAAAAAAATAGAAAAAGAAAGAAAATCCCCAGCAAGTCCTTGCCTCCAAATCCGAATTATCTCTTCTATATTTCTACTTCGTTTCGTTGATTAAGTTCATCCAAAAGATCCGTAACCAGATCAAAGACCATCTCTCATTTTTGACTCCTTCTGATTCTTGCAGATAAATTCCCTCTCTTTTCTCAACTCTAAATATTCAGTTTTCCCTTTTTTTTTTTACTATTCGGTTCAATTTCATGCCATTTTATTGTATTTATTAAGTTCTGCAGTTCCTGTCTTTGGGGTTTTATTTGTGATCTGCTTTTCAATCTTTGGACTTACTGTAGCTTTCATTTTAAGCGTAAGAGTCGAGATTTAGGGTTTTGGGGTTTTTAATTTTCCTTGTTCATTTGATAGCTTGAAATCAAGTGAGAAAGGTGGGTTTTTTATGTGTGGGATCTGTTGATTAGCGTTCGATTGAACTCTGATGAGACGCCGCCCAGTGGCGTTGGTTACTTCAGAAGCAATGGAGAAGGGTTCCCCTAAGAATCAACAAACCCGGCTCTGTTTATTAGCTTCTTTATCAGCTTTTTTCTGGATTTTGCTTTTGTATTTCCATTTTGTAGTTCTGGGAGGTAACACTGCAGTTGAGGAATCAGTTATATTAGAACCAGTCAAATTAGAATCTCCTTTTGTTAATGTTGAGTCCATCCCTGCTCGGGTGACCGATGTCCGTATTGAGAAGGAGAAACCACATTTGGAACCCGTTAGGAATACAGCTGCTGAAAGGGTGGTGAATTACCCGTTTATGAGAGCTTTGAGGACGGTGGAAAACAAGAGTGATCCATGCGGGGGAAGGTATATTTATGTGCATAATCTTCCTCCGAGGTTTAATGAGAACATGCTTAAGGAGTGTAAGAGTTTGAGTCTTTGGACTAATATGTGTAAGTTTACCAGCAATGAAGGGCTTGGTCCCCCACTTGAGAATGTGGAAGGGGTGTTTGAGAATACCGGGTGGTATGCCACAAATCAGTTTGCAGTGGATGTGATATTCAATAATCGGATGAAGCAGTATGAGTGCTTGACGAATGATTCTTCAATTGCAGCTGCAATTTTTGTGCCCTTTTATGCGGGGTTTGATATTGCAAGGTATCTTTGGGGATACAATATCTCGAGGAGGGATGCTGCTTCCGTTGATTTGGTCGATTGGCTGATGAAGAGGCCTGAGTGGGGCATAATGGGAGGAAAGGATCATTTTCTGGTGGCGGGGAGGATTACATGGGATTTCAGGAGATTAACTGATGAGGAATCTGATTGGGGAAATAAGCTTCTGTTTTTACCTGCTGCAAGGAATATGTCGATGCTTGTGGTTGAGTCAAGTCCCTGGAATGCAAATGATTTTGGCATTCCATATCCGACCTACTTCCATCCTGCAAAGGATGAGGAAGTGTTTGTCTGGCAAAATCGGATGAGAAATTTGGAGAGAAAGTGGCTGTTCTCTTTTGCTGGTGCACCACGTTCCGGAAACCCCAAGTCAATAAGAGGGCAGATCATCGATCAATGTAAGAATTCAAAAGTGTGCAAGTTGTTAGAATGTGATTTTGGGGAGAGCAAGTGTCATTCCCCAAGCAGTATAATGCAGATGTTCCAGAGCTCCCTGTTCTGCCTACAACCCCAAGGAGATTCATACACACGGCGATCTGCTTTTGATTCAATGTTGGCAGGTTGTATTCCTGTCTTCTTCCATCCTGGCTCAGCATACACACAGTATACTTGGCATCTTTCTAAAAACTATACTACATATTCAGTGTTTATCCCAGAGGATGATATTCGTAAAAGGAATGTTAGCATAGAGGAGAGGCTGAGTCAAATTTCGCCCGAGCAAGTGAGGATCATGAGAGAGACGGTTATAAATCTAATTCCAAGGCTGATATATGCAGATCCTCGCTCTAAATTGGAGATTCTTCGAGATGCTTTTGATGTTGCTGTACAGGCAGTCATTGACAAAGTTACAAGGTTGAGGAGGAACATTATCAAAGGTCGTACAGAATATGATAACTTTGTGGAGGAAAATAGTTGGAAATATGACTTGTTAGATGAAGGACAGCGTGAGGTTGGAGCTCATGAATGGGATCCTTTCTTCTCAAAACCAAAGGATGAGCAGAGAGATCAATCTGCAGAAGCTGCGAAAAATTCTTGGAAGAATGAGCAGAGAGATCAATCGTAATGGGAACTCATGAAGCACTATATAAATTTAACTGAAGCTCAATGCACCCTCAGAGTCTCAAAACTAAAGTTACCGTTTTGAGTTGGGTAGATTGCAGGTGTAACCTTGTGAAGGCCTTATCGTGCATCAACTACAGACACTGCCACCAAGCATAATAAGCCTGAATCCTTGTTTCAAACTAAAACATAGATAAATGTTCTCTGCACCAAACACAGCCCTCTATATAGAATTTTCTCCTTTTGAGTTACTATTTGCTTAGTGATTCTTTATAATGTATTGTTGTAGCTGAGATTTTGTCAGTTTGTCTGTCTATGTTCCTGTCTTATCAATGCATCCAAGAAATAATAACTAATAACCGGTGTTTTTTGCTTCGTCGTGGGATTTGGGAATAAACTTTTCCGTACTCTCAACCATTTTATTGAATTCCTTTTGCTGCAAAGTTATAAAACTGGGCATTGGCTATATGAGTCAATTTTAACAAGATGATTATATTTGTTAACCTTTAATCTGTTGAAGTACATCAAGTTGATCAGGATAAACTTTCCATGTTTTCATGGAGATTGTTCATCGTATACTGTCGCTATTTTTGAGCTTGGCATTCTACTGTGTGGGACATCTTGTTTTGAGTAACTGAATTACATTAACCCGGAAGAACACAGATGGAAAATGCATCTGGTTTAGATGAAGAAATAATTGGAGCCAGCAAATCCACACATGGGCCTTACGCCCCACATCTTCCCCAAGTTATAGACTTGCTCGAGGTCTTTTGTCTTTTTTCTTTTCTTCATTAAATAGGAGTTTGCTTGCTTGCAGCCTTGAAGGTTCACTTGGGCTTCCCACCGAAAGAATTATAAAGAACAAAGCCTAAAAATAAATATTGGAAAATATGTGGGTTTAAGCTGTGATTTAACTGTCAATGTCCAAGCTGACAGCACAGCACACTGCTGAACCTCCCCGTTGCTTCAACTGATGAATTCACACCCAAGTTTCTTCTCCGGGGTCAATAACCGGGGCTTATGTATTTAGCTGGTATTCAGTTTGAAGGTATCATATCTTATTAGGACATTAGAATTTTAAATAAAGGAATTAACCACCCAAATAAAACAAAGCAATAAAGACAAAGGAATATAAATCCTGGGCAAAAGACAGGGTGCAATTGAAGGCGTCTGCTAGCATTTAAGGCCTTTAGCTACGTTTTACTTGAACTTTCTCACTCTGTTTCTTTATATTTTCCCCTTTCAAGAAGGCTCACATACTGATGGAATGATGTTGAAGCAACAAGCATGTTGAAATGGTTCATAGTTTTAGAATCTAACGGCTGTATACGTAAACTAAATGAAGAGCTCTTATATTTCGTTTTAGAATTAAAACGAAGCATAACATCTCGTGAGGCCGAGAGCTGGTGCTTCAGCTCCCTCCAAAAACCCAGCAGAGCCCTCTCTTCCTGGCACAACAAAGGATCCCCGTGATGAAGAGCTCTTGTACTTCACGAGTTTCATATTCTCACCCAGAGCTCAAACATGTCTCCCAAACCAGGTTTGAACTCTCTTCTGCTCCTTCAAATACCCCCCGCCTCCTCTGCAAGTTCCTTCATCGAATTCCAAGTAGCATCGTCTCAACTTCTCCATGGAAGCTAAAATGCAGCTTTTGTGGTCAACCCTTTTTCTCTACTGGGTTTCTATCCGTGCAAACACTCTTCAGACTTACATAGTTCAGTTGCATCCGCAAGGTGTAACCGGCTCACTGTTTCCTACTAAGCTTCAGTGGCATCTCTCATTTCTTGAACAAACTCTTTCCTCCGAGGAAGACCCTTCTTCTCGTCTTCTCTACTCTTATGGTTCTGCCATGGATGGTTTTGCAGCTCAGCTAAGTGAAACTGAGCTAGAGTTGTTGCGAAGTTTGCCTGATGTTGTTGCAATTAGACCTGACCGGCTGCTCCAGATTCACACTACTTATTCGTACAAGTTCTTGGGGCTTAGTACGACTAGAGATGGTGCTTGGTTTAAGTCTGGGCTTGGTCGTGGAACAATTATTGGAGTGCTTGACACCGGAGTTTGGCCAGAGAGTCCTAGTTTCAATGATCAAGGAATGCCGCCTGTTCCCAAGAAATGGAGAGGGATTTGCCAAGAAGGGCAAAGTTTCAATGCCTTGAATTGTAACCGTAAACTAATCGGTGCTAGGTTCTTTATAAAAGGTCATCATGTGTCCTCCGTGTCGCGTTCAGCAAACATGATTCAGGAGTATATATCACCCAGGGACTCCTCTGGACATGGAACTCATACATCATCCACAGCTGGAGGAGTTTCTGTTCCAATGGCAAGCGTGCTTGGTAATGGTGCTGGTGAGGCCCGTGGAATGGCCCCTGGAGCCCACATTGCTGTCTACAAAGTTTGCTGGTTTAATGGCTGTTATAGCTCTGATATCCTAGCTGCGATGGATGTTGCAATTGCGGATGGAGTTGATGTGCTTTCACTCTCACTAGGTGGCTTCCCATTGCCACTTTTTGATGATAGCATAGCCATTGGCAGTTTTCGAGCAGTAGAACATGGAATATCAGTAGTCTGTGCTGCTGGAAACAATGGCCCAATGCAAAGCTCAGTAGCCAATATAGCTCCCTGGATTGCTACCATTGGTGCTAGCACACTCGACCGAAAGTTTCCAGCCATAGTTCGGATGGGCAATGGAGAATTCATTTATGGAGAATCTGTATACCCAGGGAACAGGTTACGGAGTGCCGACAAGGAACTTGAAGTTGTCTACCTCACCGGTGGGGACAGCGGAAGTGAATTTTGTTTCAGGGGGTCACTCCCAAGGGCCAAAGTAGGGGGCAAAATGGTTGTTTGTGACAGAGGTGTAAATGGAAGGGCAGAAAAAGGTATAGCGGTCAAAGAAGCCGGTGGTGCTGCCATGATATTAGCAAATACAGAGATAAACCTCGAGGAAGACTCGGTCGATGCCCATGTCTTGCCAGCAACCGAGATTGGTTATGCAGAGGCAATACGTCTAAAGGCTTACATAAACACTACCAGTCGTCCTAGAGCTCGAATCATTTTTGGTGGAACTGTCATTGGAAGGTCAAGAGCACCAACCGTAGCACAGTTTTCAGCCAGAGGGCCCAATTTATATGATTCTTCAATCCTCAAACCAGATGTGATTGCTCCAGGCGTTAACATCATTGCTGCCTGGCCTCAGAATTTAGGTCCCACTGGTCTTCCAGAAGATGCTAGAAGAGTTAATTTCACAGTCATGTCCGGGACTTCCATGGCATGTCCTCATGTCAGTGGAATTGCAGCTCTGATTCACTCAGCACACCCAACATGGACCCCAGCAGCTATCAAGTCTGCATTAATGACATCTGCCGATGCAAATGACCATAGGGGAGAACCAATAACGGATGGAAACAAACCGGCTGATGTTTTTGCTATTGGAGCTGGACATGTGAACCCTGATAGGGCCATCGATCCAGGATTGATATATGATATCAGACCAAATGAATATGTCATTCATCTTTGCACACTTGGATACACAAGATCAGAAATTTTTACAATCACACACAAGAACGTGAGTTGCAGTGAGATTTTACGTATGAACAGGGGTTTCAGCCTCAATTACCCATCCATTACTGTAGCTTTCAAGCAGGGAATGAAGAAGAAGATGATCACAAGGCGACTTACAAATGTGGGAAGTCCTAATTCCATCTACTCAGTGGAAGTGAAGGCTCCTGTGGGAGTCAAGGTGAGAGTCAAACCTCAAAGGTTAATATTCAAGCATATCAATCAAAGTTTGAGTTACAGAATATGGGTAAAATCAAGGAAGAAAACAGAAACAAAGAAGATAAGCTTTGCAGAAGGGCAGTTGACATGGGTGAATGCTCACAATAACTTCTATAGGGTTCGAAGTCCCATTTCAGTCACTTGGAAGTAGCAGCAGCTCAGCAGCTAGTTTTACTAGTTCTTATTTTAATTTCTTATTGGGATAGCTTGAAAGAATTGATGTTTTATCAATACTTGAGTTGAGAGTATTCCATGTTTATGTGCGTAGAAAATTGGAAAAAAAATATTGGCAAAAGCCTCTTCATCATCAAAATGAAGAGTGAAGTGATAACAATAACTTCCATTTTATAACAAACAATTGGACTTTCGAGCTCTTACTAAACATGTTCCATATCATTTTAGTTTCCTGTGAACAGTCATCTATCAAGAACTATTAAGTAACAACATTGTTACTTAGAACATCCACGCAGTGCATTTCTGGCTGTTATTTCCACGTTCATGTAGAACAACTAAATCTGTCAATCAATGTGAAGGAGGAAGAGAAATTGTTAAGAATGCCTGATTGAGCTCCTTGGTGATCTGCAGTTCATCTAACAACAGCACATTATGTAACTGACCCGCAAAACATCTCTTCTGAGATATCCAGCTCTGATAACATAATCCTAGTTAGTTATCAAATGAAGAATTACCAGCAGTCATCTTGACAAGCATGCAAATGAAGTGTACAAAATGAGCATAGAACAGACCACAAAACTTTTTTGGCTAAAAGGAAGTGATAAAGTTATTTTCATGAAACCTGCTGGGATCTAACCCATTAAGGCATCTGCATAAAACCTACATGGGATTTAACCCAGGCTTCAAGTTGCACTTGACAAAACTTACACAACACCAACGAGGAGACTCAGGGAAGTGAAGAGTACGACAAGAGAAGAATATACATTGCCTCATTTTTTGATGAACTGCAAACCATTTTCATTAGAATACCGCTCCATGAATCTCATGAACCTGTCCCACTCTCGGGGAGAACGCATTATATACTTTGCTTCAATTCCTGCAGGCTTCCCATTAACAAACTTGGCATTCACATCAACAGACTGAAGAACCCCTTCCTCATCAATCATGTAAAAACCAGTGATGTCACCAACTTCACCCGATGAGTCAAAAACAGACGGTTGCTCAAATCTGAATACAGCAACGCCATTAGTACCATCTCTTGACTTGGTTAACCTCACATCCGGTATTGTCTGCTCATCAGTTCCTTGAATGAACTGAATTGTTGGTTTGACCATCATTGTTATTGGTCCACATTTCCGAGAGTTCCATCTTGTTGGAGACAGCCGTGAATGGGCCAACTGTAAAGATTGCCCATTGAAGAGCGAATTCGCACTCCGGTGAACAATCCAAGATGGTATTACTGCATAATATTAAAAGGCATTACACGAGTTACGTTTAATACATCAAACTGCATGGAAATAGAGCTTCTACCACTTCTTACCAGCAAGCTACTAAGCATGTTTAAGAATCTCGCATTCTATACCCTTCAAGGAAATAGACAATTAAAATCGTATATTGTTAAATCTAAATATTCATCCCTTGCCAACTACTTTCTTTTTCTCAACATGAGCAAGCACAGAGTCAATTTGGAATTGGCCTACTTCTTGTCATTTTCACAATGAATCGTCCATCTCTCCAGGCTTCTGTTCTATTGGCTTGAAAAAGTACGTTGCCAGTTGTAAACGTTAAACCCTCATTTTAGGATCTAGCATTCCTCAAATATTTCATTTCAGGTATAATAGAACCTTTTGAAATTAAAAAATATATATATTTATAGAAGGAAAATTGAAAATAAAAGTTGACAAAATATATACAATAAATAGGATTACCCATTACTACATAAAGATAATTTTTAACAGATATGGATTTGAATCTCTTAATCCTATTAATCCTAATTTACTAAATTTTATCATCAAATTTTCTTAAAATAAATAAAAGCAAAAATGTTGCATTTTATTGTGACAAAATAATAAGTTGAGGCCTAAGATGAAAAATTAGAGAAACTTGGATTTTAAGACCAGCATTTAACCAAACTTATCCATAAACATATATAACAGATAAATCAGTAAATCAAATTGACTGGCAAACATAATAGTTGAACTCAAAGAATGTATGAAATTTGTAATTGAAAGATAAAAGTTTAAAGGAAACAACGCTCATGCAACCACAAATCAAATTAAAGCATTCCCATATGCCAAGTTATCATTCATTGCATTTGGGAAACAGGTGGATAGTAGGTACCTGAAAGAGAACGGGGTTGGTTGAGCAAGGTGTGAGAGACAGCAGAGGCAAACGCCAGGGAATGAAGAGTTGCCATTGTGGGGAGAAGGGAGAGAGGGAAAGAGGGTATGGAAGACAGTTAAAAGAGATTCTAGTTGGTGAGTCGGTGTGGTGAATGGACAGAGATGGTGTGTAGCAAGGACAGCCATTCACTTGAGAGTTTGGATTAGTGGAAGAGACATCAGGCACAGCGTGTCCATGCAAAGCATTGCCTGGCGCTGGCACCGGCGGGCAACACAAATATATCACAATGCTGAGCCTTTCAGCCCAACTATTGAAAAAATCAGTGGGTCAGGGCTTTGAGCTTCTTTTAATAATCAACAAAAGGCCCATGTGCATATGCAAGCACTGCCTCCGATTGGTATGCCTCACACTGCGGGCCTCGACACTCAAGAAGCCTCCAATGTGTTTGTACCCCTTTGCCTAGGGTTATGCAAATGATTAGTTTGGTATGCGTAGATTCCACGTTGAGATTTTCTTTTTTTTTTTAATAATTGAGATTTTTTTAATTTTATTTTTTAATTGAATAATAAAGAAGGAAGAATGAAGAATTTTATTTTGTTTTTTGAACTCAAAGCTCACTTATCTTCATCAAGTAAATGTATAAACATAGCATCCGCCCTCAATATAATTGTTTCCTTTAATTAAAGCATTGCTAATAGAAAATATGGAGTTAATATTATGTACTTTGATCTTGTACTTTAATTATCTAAGTTAAGAAAACCCCCAAATTGCCCCCTCGTAATACAAGTATTATTTACTTCAATTAGTTTGATTAGGAAAATTCTAAATCAAAAATCAAACCGATTTAACCGTTTTAATTGAACTTAATTAATCAAAATAATCGAATACCGAAATAACCGAACTCACTTCGATTCAATTCCCTTTAAATTTGTGCGTCCCTATTTTCACTTTTTACATTGCAAAATAGTAATACTATTATTATTATTATTATTATTGCATTTAAAGACATTTTAATCCATCATTTCGTTCCCACTTAATTTTAAGTTCAAAATATCACTTGTTTAGCCATTTTGCATTTATGAATATAATTTATTGAACTTGAAAATTCATTAACTCTTTATAATTGTTAATGGATATGTATATCCAAGAAACATATACGGTTAAAGTCTCATAAAGAGAGAAAAATACTAAGTTTTAAAGTCTTAAAAAGAACAAATAAAGAGAGAAAAACATTGGAATTGAGAAATTGAAGTAAAGATACCAAAAGATTGAAGACATAATACTTAAAAAAGTTTTTAAATTATTTAAGAAAATTTAAATAAATTTTTATTTTTTTATTATATTCAATTAAGTTTATATATTTTTATTTTGAATTAAATAAGTCTTTATAACTAAAGATTGACTAATTATCATTAATTAAAATGCTACTTGTCATTTTATACTTACCTAATATTAACATAACATTAATGTGGAAGGCGAAAGATGTCACATAATCATGGTATCATATCATATCAATATAACACATTATCATCCATTTATAACATGTGAATGTATTATATCAACACCACTTGATATAAAATAAAAGTGATGTTTTGACTAATAACAGTTAATCAAACTACCAACACATTATACATTAAACCATATAAAATAGAGTTAATGCTTGAGATAGAGATAATATTTTCCAACTTTGTCAAGCTAGCTCTGAACCACATTTTCCACAATCACCAAGTTGTTGCTAATATTCCATTAATTATTGCTAATTAGCCTTAATTTGTTTCATGTTTTGATTGTGCATTGGGTCACTTCATTTTTCCTTTTTTCTTTTCCCTTGTCAATTTGACCACGCAACTCATCAAACTAGGTTGCTATGCTAACCTCAAAAATAAATGCATAACATGGTTTTCATTCTCCTTTTAAGTTAATCAATTTTTAACAATAATTATTAATTCACGCCAAGTTTTGATGACGGTTTATTATTTATATTTCTAAATTATCATTTTAAGTTGTAAATAAGAATTTCAATTGTATTGAACGACTTTTATTTAAATAATTTTATCTTAAACATTAATAAAATTTAACAATTTGTAAATAAGAATTCTAATTGCATTCAATAACTTCCATTAAAACAATAATATTGAATAATTTATAAATTAATATCATTTTAATAATATATATTTTGAACTTTACATTTAAAAATATATATTATTATTTAGAAATAAATAAAAAATAAGTATTCACTTGCAAACGCAAGCGACAACAAATACTATTATCTTTAAAAGTATATTTGATAAAAATTAATATATATAGTCACACGCATTACACAAGAATACTTATTTTTATATTTATTTTAAAATAGCATTTTTTTATAAAATAAAAATACTTCTAAAGTATAAAATTAATTGTTTATAAATATAATATAATTATAATTGAAAGATAATTATATATAAAAGACAACTCATATTTCAATTATATATAATTGAACTTTTGCAATATTAAACTATATATTATTTAATACTATTAAAATTGGAAAAAAAATCTTTTTAATGAGAAGCATCCAATATATTTAGAATTATTATTCACAACTCAAATAAATTTATTAATATTTGCTATGAAAAATGTTTTTAATGAAATTCTTTTAATGCAATTAGAATTTTTATGTATTACAAATTTGACAAATCTTATTAATGTTAATAATAAAAAATATATAAAATAACAATTTATAAATCTCAAAACAAATATGACCGTTTTGGTTAATTAACAAGTTTTTTCAACATATAGATATTTTTTATATATTATAGATTAATTACTACTTATATATTTTTTAAATTTCAGTGATTAACCAAGCGAAAGATACGTGATAATCTCTATATTACCTTTTTTTCCTCTTCTTTTTTCATTAATCAAAACTATCATTTCCTCTTTAAAACTTAAAACCTACCCTCTCCTTTTGTTTCTATTTTCTTTCCTAAACATAGGGTTAGGGGCACTAATTACCCCAAAGAAAATACAAAACTAGGGCCTAACGTAATGGGAGCATATGAAACACAAGTAAAAGGACATCATATCACTAGAAGAAGAAAATAAGATATTAAAGCATGCTACTTTGAAATTTTCTAAAAGAAACAAGTTCGTTTAAAACAATAAACACGAGAAATATTAAATAAAATGTTCACTCGTTCTACAATCAACTGTTATATGTGATCACTTCAATTGTCATTTACATAAATAGAAATATCAATTGATATTGATTGATTATTAATTTTATCTTAAAATTAAAGATTTATGTGATGTCAATCAAGGGATAATAGTTTTTTTTATCATAAAATGAAATAATATAGAAGGTTTCATCTTTAGTATTTAGACCTACCTAAAAACAAGAATACTTGAAGGCATTATTCGCCGAATAAGGCTGTGTTTGTCGCAACAAATCTAGGGACAAAAAAATACAAGCCTAATTCTGTCATCTTCTGATATTACATGGACTGAAACTTTGAATAATATTTGAAAATATTTTTGAATTATTTAAAAAAATTTAAAATTTTTTTATTATTTTATTACATTTAATTAATTTTTTATATTTGATCAAATAAATTATTATAACTAAAAATTGATTAATTTTCATTAATGAAAATATCGCTTGTTATTTTATATCCACATAATAGTGATGTAAATGGTGAAATATACTATGTCATGTTATCATTTATTATAACAAGTCAGAATAATATGTTAATGTCACATGTAATAGAATGAAAATTGACATTTTGAACATTTTGACTAATAACAGTAAATCAATCATTAGTTATACAAATTTATTTGGGTGAAAAAAAATTTAAGGATTTGATTAAATGTTATAAAAGAATAATGACTTATTTAAAAATTTTTAAATAATTTAGGAGGTTTTTTTAGGTATTATGATTTTTTTTCTTTCTTGTTTTACATTATTTTCCAGGTAGTAATATAAAACAAGAATTTGATTAAAATAAAATATTATTTTATTTTAATATCACTATTTTTCATAAGCTATTGATTAAAATCGAGATTAAGAATTAACCGTTTTCTTGGTTAATTAAAGTAGGGCACATTTTCTATCTTGGTAATTGTGAAGAGTTGTTATCAATTTATTTATTTAAATATGATTAGTCACTTAATTGAGTTTTTATTTTTAATAAAAAATTTAAATTTGAGTTAGGCTCATTAGAAAATGTAGATTTTCATTTACAAAGCAGAGAAATTTAGGATTCGAGAACCTAAGATTTTTGAAGAAATTTATTATTGTAATTTTCTTGAAAAATTTTATCATCAATAAGATTCTCATTTATTTTCACTCTTTAAATGCTTGTGATGCAAAAAATCATAATGCAATTTTTAAATTATGGAATATATAAGTAATTTGTTCTTTTGTTTTTATTTAATCATATGCTAAAATTTTATTTTTCATTTCTATTTTCCATTTCATTTTTTTAATTTTTACTTTCTTTGTTTTGTTTTTATCTTTATATACATTTATGGTAATTTTTTATGATTACTGAATTTAATTCTCAAGTTGGAATATATGTTTTAATATGTATTATTTTTTGGAAGACTCTCAAAAATATTTGGTGGAACTCACCAAATTATTCAGTACCTTAAGAGATTTTTTGAAAAAAGATCCTAGCAAAATCCCTAAAACATTTCTATTTTTGAGGAACTTTAGAATAAATATATTTAGTATTATTAGTTGTTCATGCATGTTAGAACCAGTAATCCTAATTAATTAACATTAAACATACAGATATACATATTTGCGAATATATTTTACAAATGATGAAAAGAACACATTTTTAATTGGCCTTCAACGTTGTTATAAGGCTTGGTTTTTTGAAATGGACCTCCACTAGGGCATTTGGATTGGTCCCAAGAAATGTGGATCGCATTAGGCTAGTGACGGCTTCTCCTTTACCCTTTCTTTTTAATATTATCATATTATGAAATATAATTTAAAAGAATAAATTAAAATAACTTAAAAGAATAATTTTTAAAAAAATAACTATAAAAAAAATTTAGACGGAGAAAGAAATCTTATTGAAGTGTGTCTTTATAAATGAAGTGAGAGACGTATTTATAGACCAATAACCCTTTATTTAAATGAAATTTACAACATGAAAATAGTACTAATAGATTAGATGGATAGATTAAATTCTAATGTTAATCCAATTTAATTTACATCCAAATCTAGATATAAATAACATAAATAGATATTCATAAAAATATTCATAACACTCCCCCTTGAATATCCATTGTATTAAAAATACATATGGTTAAAACTTTACAATGACAAAACCTCATGGGAATAAAATTCAAATGAAGGAAAAATAGTACATAATTCTTTTCAAGAATATGCTTTTGAAATACTGCTTCATCAAAAACCCTTATCAAGAAAGACTCAGTGGGAAAAACCTTAATTAAGGAGAAAAGAACATTGCATACTTTACTCTTTTAATGATTGCATTATTTAAGATCTTTAAAACGGCACATTCTAATCTTTGTACCAACATTTTAAATATTGCAATAAGAATGGCTTTAGCAAATAAATCTGCCAGATTGTCACTTGAACAAATTTGTTGAATACTAATATCACATTTTTCTTGGAGATCAGGAGTGAAGAAGAATTTTGGCGAAATATGTTTTGTTCTATCGTCTTTAATATATAATTCCTTTAACTGTGCTATGCAAGTAATATTATCATTATATAACGTTGTTAGAATTTCCTTCTTGGTTGATAAGCCACACATTTATCAAATTTGTTAAGTTATAAATTTTAACCAGACACGTTCACAACTTGCTTTATGATTTGTTAAAATTTTTACATTGTTAGAAGAAGTAGCAAATATAGTGTGTTTTATAGAATACCATGAAATAGTCTTACCTCCATATGTGAATAAGTAACATGTTTAGAATCGAGATTTGTATGGATTAGATAAATATTCTACATCTGCATAACCAATTAAATATGATTTTAATACATTTGAATAATATAAGCCCATATCTATTGTTCCTTGGAGATATCGAAAGATATATTGAATTCCATTCTGATGTCTTTAAGTTGAAGAAAAATTATATCTTGCTAATAAATTCACAGTAAATGATATATCAGGTCATATATTGCTAGCAAGATACATTGTGCTCTAATTACACTAAGATATGATATTTCAGGACTAAGAAGTTCTTCATTGTCCTCACGAGGTCAGAAACGGTCTTTTTCATATCTAGTGATTTTACAATCATTAGTGAACTCAATGGACGTACTTTATCCATATAAGATCGTTTTAGCACTTTTCCTATATAATTAGATTGATGGATAAAAATTTTATTTGTCAAGTGTTCAATCTGAAGACCCAAATAAAACTTTATTTTTCTAAAATCTTTCATCTCAAATTCTTTTTTTAAGTAATCCATGGCTTTTGATAACTCTTCAAGAGTTTCAATATTGTTTAGGTTATAGACATAAACAACAATTATCACAAATTCATGTCTGAATTTTTTTATAAAAACACATGGATATATGGAATCATTTTTATAGCTTTCTTTCATTAAACATTTACTAAGGTGATTATACTACATGCGTCCGGATTGTTTTAATTCATATAAAGATTTATTTAATTTGATCGAATAAATTTTTTAGGAATTTAAATTTTGTACTTTAGGCAACTTAAATCTTTTAGGGATATATTATTATTATTATTATTATTATTATTATTATTATTATTATTATTATCAAGTGAGCCATATAAATGGGCTATAATTATATCCATAAGACACATTTAAAGTTTTAAATGTATTGCCAGATTAATTAAATATCGAAATATAATTATATCCACCACAGGAGAATATATCTTTTCATAATCAATATCAAGTTTTTGGATAAAACCTTGTACAGCAAGTTGTACTTTATATCTAATAATCTTATTTTTCTCATTTTGTTTTTACACAAATACCATTTATATCTCACTGGTTTTACACTATTTGATGTATAGACTATAAGTTAAAAAATTTCACGTTTTGCAAGTGAATTCAATTCCACTTTGATTGCGTCTTGCCATATTGATAAATCATTTCTCTATCTATATTCTTCAATAGATGTAAGTTTAAGATTCTCATTTTTTTCATAATATTTAGTGTTACATTATATAAAAAAAATATTGTCGACATTTATTTCATTCTTATTCCATCTTTTTCCCGTCATGATATAATTTATTGAGATCTTTTCATCTTCACTAATTTCAAGTACCTGAATTTCTTTTGAAAATATGTCAGGGGTCTCTTTCAGAGGTTTTATTTCTTTTTCTTGACTATCTTAAATATTTAGTCTATTGTTTTTTGAGAATTTTTATCATTGGAATCGATTTGTCTCCTAGGCTTCTAACATGTCCTAAACTCATTACCAATACCAGATTGTTCTACATTAATTCTGATTGGAGTATTTGCTGCTGGTATATGAGATTTAGTTACTCTCTTTAGGTCAGTAAATGCGCCTAACAACTGATTTACTATATTTGTAAATAAATTATCTTTTGAACTTCTTGTTTATATTGATTCGTGCACAGACCAAAACTAAATAATGATAATACATTCCAAGATATTTTCTTTTTCAGTTGCTTATTTCTCCTTTTAATGTTGAAAAAATTATTTCATCAAAATGGCAATCAGCAACTTTGCAGTAAATAAATATCTTGTTAAGGGTTCTAGATATTTAATTATAAATGGGGATTCATATTCAATATATATTCCTAACCTCTTTTGAAGACCTATCTTTTTGTGTTGTGGTAAAGCAATTGGAATATATACCGCACATCCTAAAATTTTTAGATGAGAAAATTTTGGTTTTTTACCATAAACTAATTGTATAAAGGAGAATTTATAATGACTCGTTGGCCTAATGTATACAAATGTTGTTGCATGCAAAATGACATGCCCCTGATTAGAAGTTGGGAGTTTAGATTTCATAAGTAATGACTTTGCAATCAATTTGAAGTATTGAACAAACGATTATGCTAAACTATTTTTTGTATGAACATGAGTAACAGATTGTTCAACATTTATTCTAATTGACATGCAATATTCATTAAAAGCTTATGTAAATTTACCAACATTGTCAAAACGAATTTTCTTGATTGCATAATAAAAAAAATATGCTCGCAAACAAATTAATTGTGCAAGTAATCTTACAAATGCTAAATTGTGAGTTGATAATAAGCACACATGTGACTATTTTGTCGATGTATCAATTAAAACCATAAAATATTTAAACGGTTCACATAATGGATGTATGAGTCCACATATATCACCTTGAACATGTTCCAAAAATGTAAGAGATTCAACCTCAACTTTAGCTAGTGATGGTCTTATACTTAATTTACCTTGAGAGCATACAACACATGAGAATTTATTAGATTAAAAAAGCTTTTGGTTTTTTTATGGATGATCATATGAATTTTCAATAATTTTTCGTATCATTATTGATTTAGAATAGCCTAACCAATCATGCTAAATATTAAAATTATTAGTAAACTTTTGATTTATTATAGTATAAGTTTAAATCATTTTAATTTGTGTAGTACATTCTAGAGGACAAAATGGGTAATTTTTCCAATGCACGCTTTTTAGCTAAGATAATAGATGTAATATAAAAGTATTCAGTAATTCTTTCATTCGTTATCTCAATATGATATCCATTCAGACGAATATCTTTAAAACTTAATAAGTTTCTTTAAGACTTAGTAGAAAATAATGCATCATTTATTATAAACTTTGTTTCTCTAGGTAATAAAATATTGGTTCTTCTGGGGCTTTTAATTAATCTTGTACTACTAGATATTGTATTGACATTAGCTTTTTCAATTATCCAATGGGAAAGATATTTCATGTTTTTAAATATAGTGTGCGTTGTAACACTATCTATTAGACATATATTTTCATCATTGATCTTGTATCCAACCAGATAAATATCCATATTTTCTTCAAAAAATAAAATATATATAGTAAGAAACTTACAAGTTAACATAAGAGAACATTACATATAAAATTTTTTATTAAAACACATAAAAAAAGTCTTCCTAATAGATATAGTAAAACACATCAACTTCTTAATAGAGTTATACTAAAACATATCAAGTTTATAATAGACTTATACTAAAACACATCAACGAACAATTTAAGAAATTTCATTATTGAGATTTCCATCACCAATTAAATGATCAATTCATCCTTCAAGGTGGGCAAAAAAATCAACAATATTGAAATGTTATATCAACTTGGCTATCATCTTCAACAAAATTTATTTTAATATTTTTTTCTTTATCTTTCAGTGATACTTGATAAAGTTCAACAAAATGTTTTGGAGTAACAAGTATGTGACCAATGATCTTTCATACCACATCGATAATAGACATTTTTTATATTCATTTTATTTTTGTCCACCTTTGTCTTTTTCTTGTATCTTTTCGCTATTTATTTACTTCTAGTGAATGTTCTTATAATCACAATAATAATTTGTGCAACCACCACGATTGTGATAATTATGGTGACTTCTTCCTTGTCCACGATTATGACCACAACCATAATTTTTAAATGATGTCGCATTTACTTCAAGGAATGGAGCAGAACCAATTGAGCGAGATTCATGATTTTTCATTAATAGCTCACTATTTTTCTCAGCCACAAGAAGACATAAAATCAGTTCAAAGTATTTCTTAAAACCCTTTTCACAATATTACTACAGTAAGAGCACATTTGAGGAATGAAAAGTAGAGAATGCTTTTTCTAACTTATTGGCATTAGTCATTTTTTCTCCACACCTTTTCCCAGCATGATATAATTTATTCAGATCTTTTCATTTTCAAAGATTTTAGATACTTGAATTTTTTCTAAAATTTTATTAATTATGTAATGGGTCTTTGTTTAGAGTTTTTGTTTTCTTTTTTCTAATTATCTTGTATATTAGATGCTTTTTCTTTTTCGAGGATTTATTTTTGGAACTGATTGGTTTCTCATGCTTTTGGTGTACCTTATCTTATTGGGACATTAATTATAATAGGAGCTTTTTATTGTTGATTTTGCAAATGTAAGTATACGTATTGAACAAGTAATATAGATAGTAAGTCGAAAATCATATCTCACAAAGATGTGCTCTTAATTCTTCACTAAGTATTAAAATTATGACAAATTAAATTTATTCAAGTAACTTGAAGTTTTAGAAAATTAATTAAAACTAAATTAAAGCAAACACTAAATTAATTAACAGAAATTAAAAATTTACTTGAGAAAGGCAATATATTAAAACGTAGGATTATAGGTTCATTCAACATTTTATCTGATACTAGCTTTTCTTGTTAATTACATTCATGGGTGGTTTACTCGCTTAGAATCCAAAGCTATTTACAAGTCTCCGTCGAGATACTGGTATAAATACCTAACTTAATTGGGTTACTATATGTTTATAGTAATTAATTAAATAATTTTTTTTTATAATTAAGAGAAAAGGGATTCAAACCCTTCCCTTTAGGTAAGGGCATAATGCACCAACCAATGAGTCAAATGCTCGGATGCAATCAATTAAATCAACTTCATTAAACTAAAGTTTCAATTTAGCTATGTATGGCAATTGGCGTATATCTACTTGAATCACGAGTCAAATCACCTAAGCGAAATAAAGATACACTATTTAATCTTAGTCCAATTTTAAATTTTCTTTTTCGAGTTTTAATTAGATTTACGAATCAATTAGTTGTTGGCTAGACAATCAAAAGCATTAAGAGCAAATTTAAATAAGTACAATATACCCATTCATAGTAAATAAAAAGAGAAACAAATATTCAAACTACATATTAAAAACCACCACAATCTTGAAAAAATAATTTAGCTCATAATATCTAATAAAAAGTTGAAGCTTTGTAATCTTAATTCTCCCTTAAATTTTCTTGTTTTCATTTTTTGTTTTTGGCTTTTTTTCTACAAAGAAATTACTTTTTGCCTCCACTAAAACTCTTTGAAAAAATCCCTTAAATAGGAAGAAGTTAACCTAATATCTAAATTTTAGTCAAAAAACTTTTTATGGAAATAAGTTCAAATGCTGCAGCTTTTAAATGTTCTGCCTTAAAATTTTGCTCCATATGCCTTTCAGCACCGCGACTTTCATTTTGAGTGCTGCTACCCTCAAGTGTTCTGTTTTGCATTACTTCCCTACTGTAGTACTCTCTTTTTGATAAGAATTTGGATCACCTTCCACTTTGAACTAGGCAAAATGATAAATAACAAAATTGTAGCCCTTGCTCTTAGCTTTCATTAGGAGTTCGGTAGAGAAATTTATCGTAAAAAGACCGCAACATGCTTAACAAATTCTACACCTAACTTTCTTGCATATGTCACTTCCATGAAGTTCTTAACGCTTGATAATCTTCAAAATCGAGATTAAATTAAAAAATTTTTAAATTAAAATTATTGATATGAAAATAAACTCAAATTAAAAATAATTCTAATGCATTAACCGAAATAAAAGAAAATATAAATATTACCTAAAATTAATTTGAAAATACAAGAACTTTGTTATTTTTGATAATCAAAATGTGGTAAAATAACTCTATATCATAAAGTTATCACTTTTTCAGTCAGTATATGAGATTTAGTTATTCTTTTTAGGTTAGTAAGTACAGCTAGTAACTAATTTGCTATATTTTGCAAATGAATTATATTTTGAATTTCAAATTTACATTAATTCATGCAATGATTAAAACTAGATAATGATAATATGGTTCAAGAAATTTCTTTTTTCCGCTATTTTTTCCCTTAATTTTGAAAAATGTATTTTATCAAAATGACAATCGACAAACCTTTCCATAAATAAATCTCTTATAAATGGTTCTAGATATTTAATTGTAGATGGAGATTCGTATCCAACATATATTCTTAACCTCTTTTGAAGACCCATTTTTGTGCATTGTGGTAGAGTAATTGGGTTATGTATCGCACATTAAAAAAATTCTTAGATGGAAAATATATAGTTCCTAACTATAAATGAATTGTATATGAGAGAAATTATGATTACTCATTGACCTGATGCGTATAATTGTTGTTGCATGCAAATCGGCATGCCTCTAAGCAAAAAAAGAGATGTAGTTTTCATAAGTAATGGCTTTAAAATAAGTTGAAAGTGTTTAATAAACGATTTTACTAGACCGTTTAGTTATGAATATGAGTAATAGGTTGTTCAACAATTATTTCAACCAATATACAATATTCATTAAAGGCTTGAGATATAAATTCACCAACATTATCAAGATGAATAGTCTTGATTGCATAATTAGAAAAATGTACTTACAAACGAATGATTTAGGTAAGTAATCTTGCAAATGTCAAATTGCAAGTTGATAATAAGTACACATGTGACTATTTTAGTTTATGTATTGATTAAAATTATAAAATATTTAAATGGTCCACATGGTGGATATATGGATTCACATATATCACTCTAAGTACATTTAAAAAAATGTAAAGATTCAATCTCAACTTAAAATGATGATGACCTTATAATTAATTTACCTTTAAAGTAAGCAATAAATGAGAATTCATCAGATTAAAAAATATTTTAATTTTTTAATTTATGACCACATAAATTTTTAATAATTTTTACATCATTATTGATCTAAGATGACCCAATCGATTATGCGAAACATTAAAGTCATTAATAAACGTTTGGCTTACTATAGCATGAATTCCAATCATTCTAATATTTGTATGGTACAGTCTAGATGAATATCCATATTTTTCTTCAATAAAATATAATACATATATAATAAGAAATTTGTAAGTTAACATAAGATAACATTAAATATGTAACTTATTATTAAAGTACATAATAAAAATACATCATTTAAATATAATGAAAACATATAAAAACATCTTCATGATAAAATTAAATTAAAACATACCAACAAATTATTTAAGAAATTTTCTTCTTGTATATTTTAATCATTAATCACATGATCAAATCCTCTTTTAGGATGGACAAGAAAAACAATAACATCTAAATATGTTATATCAACTTAGCCATGGTTAAAATCTCTTGAATAAATTTTTTTTGATATTTTTTTTCTTTTAGCTCTTAGTAATGTTTGATAAAGTTCAATAAGATGTTTCGACATACAACAAATATGTGACCAATGACCTTTCATGCCACATTGGTGACATACATTTTTTATATTTTTTTATTTTGTTCACTTTTGTCTTTTTCTTTTACTTTTCACTATTTATCCATTTTTGGTGAATCAAAATAAGGTATCCATCCACTTCTAGTAAGTATGGGTAAATGTATCTATATGCTCTTAATGGGTAAAGATTTTTGGTGGGTAAAATTATCTATTAACTTCTTATGGGTAAATGAATTTTTTGAATAGTGATTAATATAACTACCATGATTGCAATTATTATGATGACTTCCTCTATGTCTATGACTATAATTATTAAATTATGTCGTATTTACTTCAAGGAATGAATGAAATTTTTAATTTTTCATTAGTAGCTCATTATTTTGTTCAATCGCAAAAAGATATGAAATTCAAAACAAAACGTATTTTAGATTATCCAATTAGAATATTTTTCACTTGTTACAAAAAAATATATCATACAAAGTTTTCACATATTTAATTCAAGAAGTCATATGCAAAATCATTTAGTATGAAAGATAAATTTATATATGTTGGGTAAAATCATAGTTCGAATTGAACAAATAAATCATATAAGTATCATATATATTTTCATGTTCAACTTGATTTAATAAATCAAGAGACAAAATATGATAAATACTACATGACAACAAAATTCACATTGAAGTTAATTTTCAGGGAATAAAAACGTCAAAGAGATATCAAGCCATTTACTTGATTTGTTAAAACCAAAAATTAAAAAAATTGAAATCTTTTTGAAACTTGCAATGAAAATTAAATAATACCAAAACTTGGGATATTAGAGAATTGTGTTGATAATATTTTGTAACATATAACCTAAAAGAATATCTATGAGAGAAAAATATTAATACAATAAAAAGATTTTATTCAAAGATATGTATTTATAAATGAAGGAAGATGCCTATTTATAAGCTAATAATTCCTACCTAGATACACTTTATAAGATAAAGATAATGCTAAAGGTGTTGATTTGGATGGATTACATCTAAATTTTAAGCTAATATAATTTCTATTCAAGTTTAGATATACATAATGAAATATAATAATTCAAATCAAATTACACTTTTATATTTGGCTTGTTTGGCTATTTAGCTTGTTCATCTGTTTGATTTATTATAAACTTTTAGATTATGATATAATGAACAATCACACATATTCATAACAAAGATTTTCATTTAACTAATTATTATAAACTTTTCAATATTTAGTTTTTAATCCTTAAAGATTTTTTATTTTAATGAGATAGCACATTTGCAACCCTTTCATTCTAAAAAAAAAAAAATTGCAATCATGGAATAATTGGGGTCGGGAAAGATCGTCAAAGAGCCGTGTCCTTTAATTTGATTGATTAAATAAGACTTGGCCGTGGTGACAAAGATTAAGCAAGCTGCAATGCATTCACCACACGGAGACGAGTTAGGACGGGTATAGGGGGTGCATGGATCCCACATTTCTCTTTCATTCTTAATTTTCATTGATCCTACCTGGCATTATTAAAATTGAGGACGTGGCATACTTTTAGCTCTTTTCTCCCGTCCCTGTCGAGGAAACACAGTGTTACGGAGAAGAAATAAAGAAGGAAATTAGACCAGACTCGGTCTCTCTCTCTCTCTCTCTCTCTCTCACGAGGCCTCCATGATTTCTTCCCGTTGACCGCCGGCCTCTAATCAAATTCTTCTCTTTCCGCTCTTTCAGACTTTTTTTCCGCTTTTTCTTTAAAAACAATAAAATATTATATTTCCAAATACAAAATAAAAATCAAACGTATAAATTAATCAATTTACCAACTCTTCTCCTTTCATTTTTTGGGTTTCTATTTGTTTCTCAGTCGAAATCTCGAAGCATTCTTTACTTCGAAACCATCTCCTCCGATCCGATCAACCGTATTTCATCGAAACGACTGCGTGGCGGACGAGGAATGGGAGGGATGGACGTTGAAGGAGGAATCGCGAGGAAGTTATGGCACAAATTTAGGAGCGAATCGGTTTTTGTTAATTACACTCCTTTCTTCGTTTGCTTAGCCGCCGGCAATTTAAACGCCGACGCTTTTCTGCACTATCTATCTCAAGATGTTCATTTGCTCAATGCCTTTGCTAACGCGTGAGAATCCTGTGAATCAGTCTTTTCTAATTTACAAAGCTTAATGGATTCGCTATATGTCTTCAGACAGTTTATTCTTTTTCGCTTTCCCTAATTTTGTTTGTTTTTTTGGGAATTTTCAGGTACAAGTTAGCGGAGGAGTGTGCTGATGATGAGGAAGACAAGAAGGCAATACGAAAGTTAAGGAAACACGTTAAGGACAAGCTTAAATCACACGATTCTCGTGTCCGAGTAAGCTTTATTTAGTATTTTAGTGCTTTGTTCTGAAAAAATAAACAGGCATTAGAAACGTCATCATTTTTTTTTCTTAAAATTATGGTCCTTATTATTAGCAGAGCTCATGATTATTAATATTTGAATTGGATTTAAAATGGCAACAAAAACAGCAACAAGTGAAGAAGATGTGAATTAGTGGGAATTGTGGCAAACAAGTACTTTCTTTGTCTCCAATTGATTATTGATTTGTTGTTTTTTTTTTTTTTGATGCATATGATAATGTTTTAAATCTTCAAATCTCATGCCAAGGGGTGATTTCGGGTTTATTAATCTTAACCTGCCATTTTGGCCATATTTCATGGTATGCAAGTTTATGACTGTCTAAAAAATGATTACCTCATACATCGGTTGTGAAGTTTAGAAACTCCACAAGTGGGTTTGATTAATTGTCACAGTTTCTTTAATTAATAATTATATATGCTAACATAAGTAATTCAATCTTGATTTCCTTATTTATAGTATAATGTACATGCGGCAAGCATATAAATTCGCTTGTCGAGTTGTTAATCTCTAGAACCAGTGTGCGAGATAGTAATCCTTTCTCTAAATTCTATGCTTTCTCAGCTGAGATCCTCCCTTTTAGGATTTAGTATTTCAAGAATAGATTTTGAACTGGCTTACTCTTGTTCAGCCCGGTAACCATTTGGATTAGACAAATATGAAACTGCAATGTCTGTGTCTTCTTTCGTATTTCCTTATTAATTGTCATATAAATTCACTTGTTGAGTTGTTAGACTCTAGAACCAGCGTGCAAGATAAAAATCCTTTCTCTAGATTCTATACTCTCTGCTGAGATACTCCGTTGTAGGATTTAATATTTCAAGAATAGATTTTGAACTGGCTTACTCTTGTTCAGCCTGGTAACCATTTGGACTAGACAGATATGTAACTGCAATGTCTGTGTCTTCTTTCTTCATTTTGTGTTCATAGTGGTGGTTGCTTTAAGTATCTACTCTGATGAAGACCTTGCTGCAGGAATGGGGCTTTGAACTCCCAGAAGAGAGCACCTCAACAAATGCAACAGCCAAGTATACAGATTTTTTGTTGGCAACAGCCACGGGTAGAATTGAAGGAGAAAAAGTTCCTGGTAAAATTGCAACCCCTTTTGAGAAGACAAAAGTTGCCGCTTATACACTGGGCGCTATTGCACCTTGCATGAGGCTCTTTGCCTTTATAAATAAAGAGATCCAAGCTCTTCTAGACCCTAATGATAGCAGTCACATTTACAAGAAGTGGATTGATCATTATTGCTCTCAAAATTTTGAGGTTCACCAGATTATTGATTACTAAGTTTCTTCTGTGGTGTTTTATTGATACTTTGCTGATCAAACAAGAATACTTGGTTTGGTTGTTAGGAAAAGAATTTCACTTTGCTCAGTTCTGATTTCAGGCCTATGCTTTTCGAATTGAAGAGTTGCTGGATACACTAAGCATATCTTTGACAGGCGAAGAGCTGGATGTCATAGAAAAGCTCTACCATCAATCTATGAGACTGGAAGTAGATTTTTTCTCTTCTCAACCGATTATACAGGAAGCAGTGGTCCCTTTGTCTCGGATGCTAGACCCTGCTGCGGGTGGCCAACTCACCATATTTTGTGACTTTGACTTGACATGCACTGCTTTTGATTCCTCTGCTATTTTAGCAGAGCTTGCTATTATAACTATGCAGAAGGCTGAACCTGATGGACCTGAAACCCAACTTGCTCAGATGTCATTAGCTGATTTGAGGAGCACATGGGATGCTCTTTCTACCCAGTATACTGAAGAGTTTGAACAGTGTGTAGAAAGCATCACACCAACTGAGACAGGTTTGATAAATGATTGGGAGTCTTCTTGATTTTTATGCCCTGTTAGTAAAAATGTTTGTGGCAGTAACTGGTAATGACTTAATGCTATTGAGAGGAAATATTACTAAAAGTAATGCACCTTTCATTCCCCTACTTGTGCAGTGAAAAGTTTCAGTTATGAAGGTCTCTGTGAAGCCCTACAGCAATTTGCAGATTTTGAGAAGAAGGCAAATTCAAGAGTGGTGCAGTCAGGAGTACTTAAGGGTTTAAATCAAGAGGATATAAAAAGGGCTGGCCAAAGTCTGATCCTTCAAGATGGTTGTAAATGGTTTTTTAACAAAATCATGAAAGTTGAAAATCCTACTGCTGCTGTACATATACTTTCTTATTGTTGGTGTGGGGATCTCATTCGTTCAGCTTTTTCATCAGGTAATCCCTGGAACACAGACAAGCCGTGCTAGTTATATAAATACACGCACACAATTTGATAGTAAATTTGAAGATGCAGATAAAAGATCTAGAGTCTAGACATAACATATAGGATGACCAGATCTGTTCTTCACCCAATTATTGGAGAAATTTCTATCAGAAGACAAACTTGGATTTTAGATGTTGTAGCATATAATGCAATATCATTTATCAGGAAGTATATCCAAAGTATGCCGATTGTTTATTATGCTTTCATGCTCTCTATAATAGTTAGAACCTAGGATTACTTCAATACAAAGACCATCAGTTGCTCAAGTAATAATTGTTTGAAATTTAATGCTTTTACCTCATCCTATTTTACTTAGCAGGGGATCTAAAAGCTCTGAATGTGCACTCCAATGAGTTAGCTTGTGAAGAGTCCATCACAACAGGGGAGATCACTAAGAAGTTAGAATCTCCCATGGAAAAGCTTCAAGCATTCAATAACATATTAAACAGCAGAGGCAATGATTGCCAGCACTTGACGGTTTATATTGGAGGTTCAGTTGGTGACTTACTCTGCTTGCTTGAAGCAGACATAGGTATCGTGATGGGTTCAAGTCCCTCCCTGAGAAGATTGGGAGAACAGTTTGGCGTTTCTTTTGTGCCATTGTTCTCTGGTTTGGTGGTGAAACAGAGAGAAGTGGTTGAAGTTGGCTCTTCTACTTGGAAAAAGCTTTCAGGCACTTTATATACAGTCTCTAGCTGGGATGAGATACATGCATTTATTCTGGGTTCATGATCATAAAACCCTCTCTATGCTTCCAATGGTAATGAAAGGAAGCAATTTGCTGTAGGATATATAGAATCTCAATTGTGGCTAATTTTTCTCAAGGGCCACAGGTCAGCCCTGATTCTTTTTTTCTTTATATAGGGACTGTCATACAGAAATTAATATATAGAGCCTGCCTGCTATCACAGGTGCAATTGTGTAGTTACTGAAACATGGTGTCGAGCTCCATTTTCAGTTTTCTTTTGACCTTTCTATTCGGTTGGCATTTAAGCAAAAGTAATTTCAAAATTTGTTGTAATATCAAGATAAAATTTCATTTACAACAGTGGATGGAAATGTGTGATTGTTATGCTATCAGTTCTTTTTGGTCGTTGGTTTGCATATTTAGTGTTTATCAGTTTCATCCAAGCAATCCATTCTAGTTCACAGCAAGAGTTTTTACTATTCAGCCTGTGGTGTGGTATGTAAAAAGCTTCCATTGGAATAGGAGAAAAGAAGAAGAAAAAATGGTGCTGCTCCTAGAGAGAGATTTGAGTTATGTGCAAGCTTTGGATAAGGCTTTGCCATGGCGATCTGCCTATTTTGACTCGGGCAAAAGCAGGCTAAACCCAGTGAAAGATGATGCGTTGCTGACCTGAAGGATTTTCTTTGATTTATGTAGGCTGCTTTTTTGTTATTTTAGCAATTCACACTTGAGAGCTTGTCAAAAATTGGCACCAAGCAATTCAGAATAGCAAAGGCTGTCAAATTGAATGGGGAGACGTGGCAAGTAACGGGCCTAACAATAATACGTCTTCTTGTTTTCAAGATACGCCACTGGCTAAGTACTTGAATCTGAATTTGGTTATTTGAATCTTATAAATACTTAATTAAAATTTTAAATTATTATTTGATTTTTGTTTTTTAATGTCTTAGATATTACATATTAAATACATAAATAAAATAAATTTAAAATTATTTATATATATTATCAATAAAAATTAAATTAATAAATTATATTTAGTTTATACAAAAATGAATTAAAATTTTAAGAGCATATTTATAACAATTAATGAATTTTATTAAGCATTACACTAATTATAAAAGATTTATACATAAAAAATATTATGTTTAAAATTAAAATTTAATATTAAAAATTATTTTTTATAATCACATTCGGTAATAGGTACTTTAAGACAATTACCTAAATCGGCTAGTTGTTTTATTACTAAACTCTTATCAGAATTCAATTATAAGATATCTTAATCTTATCTAATCGGTTCAAATAATATAAGATATCTTACTATAAGGTACTTATTGACATTATTAACATGGCCAGCTTGAATATACATGCTTTATTTTATTTTTGAACTGTTAAAACCACTCTATTAAGAGAAAAGCTTTTAAAGTCCTTATATATATATATATATATATATATATTGAAATATAAACGTTGAATTGATCACTAATTAACATCTTGATTGATATATTATTAATAAATTTTATATTGAAAATTTTGAATGTAGAACTGGGGAGACGAACAACTAAATAAGAAAGAAAAATTAAAATAGCATCCTTCCTCCGTTCCCTTTTTTCCTCTTTTTCTTGCCATTTTTTTTTCCTCTGTTTTATAAGAAGAAGTGAAATCCATTTGTCATGCCTAACACTTTAAGAAGAAAGATTTCAAAAAGAAAGTATGTAGATAATGACATTGTATATTTTATCAAGTTAGTTTTTTGAGAGAGGGAAATGGATCGTAATAAATAGTATCAGAATAAACTCGACCTTAACTCGATTTCACGACAAATAATATTAAATTAAATAAATAAAAATGTCACGTCTAATACTTCAATAAAAAAAGTAAACAAAATGCGTTTAAAAATCTTATATCAAATAATTTAAAGAATTTTGAAGAATTTATAAACGATGACGTTTCACGCTTCATCATATTATCCTTTTGAAGAGAGAGTAATGGCCGTGACACCATAGTTGGACCAATAAGATTTGTAAGTAGTTTAATACAAGTACAACTCAAGCATGTGCCAGATGTCTGTATTGCATGAACTTGAATGGTTCTGAGACATGCTTTTCTCTCTTTCTCTCCGATCTAATTCCATCTGTGAAAGGCTGATTCAGGTGTAGGTTCAGGGCATGAAACCATGTGGGTAGCACGTCAGCCTTCATTTCCTCATAAATTCCCTCAGATGCAACATACTAATCAAATTGAACTATATTATATCCATATTTGTTCATAATCCCAATTCTCTCTCTAATAATAGGAAAGGAAGGAAGGAAGGAAGGAAGTACTTCTCCCTAGGAAGCCGCTGCTGCTGCCTTCTGGTTCACATGGCATCCATCCACTTTAGCAATCACCCAATAGGAAAAAAAATAAAAGAAAAACAACTGCACTGTTTCAGCCCACATGTGGGCATGTGGGGATCTGTTCCTTTTATTCATAGTTTAATGGTTTTTTTCTAAAGAAGAAATGGCGGTTGGTGGACTGCTCTCAGACCATGATTGATGGTATGTGCAAACACTTCCATTTTCTTTTGCTTCCTTTTTTTTTTTTTTTTTTCCCTGCTTATAATGTCTTTCGGTATTTGTTAATAATGCAATTGGGAGCTTCCTCTTTCTAAAAGGACAAACCTGTCTACATGCAAAAGCTTTTCCCGTTACTCTTTATAAGTTTTTAATCCTCTTATACTTAGGATACCCCAACCAGGTAATGAAGTTTTTTGTTTAGTACCTTTTAAGATATACATTGATCAAGAAGGTGGTCTTTAATCAAGGATTAAATCTACAATTTGGAGTTGCGTAAACACTTTTAACTTGAGGTTATGATCATTTGGCCAGAAGGGTAAACTTGATTTTTCATTTCCAATGCCTATAAGAACATTTGGTACTGAAAGAAGAGAAAAAAGGGCAACAACAAAAACTTGGCTATTGTCTTTGTTTCTCTGTTTACTTAGCCCATAACATGGAAAGATTCCATGGTATTCAATCATAACCAATAACTAACCTGCTCACACTGTTTAATTTATTAGGACATGATGGGGGCTGATCTGTGTGTCTTTAAAATAAACCCAAAAACAATGTGGATTGTTAGATCAAATGGAGGTTTACCACAATTGAGTTTTTGTTTGGATTTATTAGATCTTAATAACACAAGAGTGAGGGTTGTGTGTTACGTATTAAAATAATGGGATTCGAATTCCCACTATCATTTTGGCTTGATGCTGGGAGGAGTCACATGTACATCAGTATCATGATTCCCAAATCCTTGTCGTACTTACAAGTTACCCTATCCCTTCTCTTCATCTGTGCCAAAGTAGAGGCTTGAACCCGAAATGATTTGAGCATATGCAGCAGCTTTTCATTTATTAAGGCTACTGAAAGTAGCTTTTGACACTAGGTTTACCAGGTAAAAGGCTTTTTGGGCTCTTTGCTAAGGGGAAGAATAGATGCAAATCCCAACTGCCCCTCTGGATTGGTGCATATTCTTGCCACAACCTTGAAAACAGTAACTAAATTTTAGTGGGTCTTACTTGGATTTTGATCAATTAATAAATGCTAAAATTCTCCAAATGAGCAGAGAGATATGGGGTTTTACCAAGAATGCATTGAAATAATGCTGTCTTTAACAGTAGAATATTGCACTCAGCTGTAATTTTCATCACAGATAAGAATATGAGATGACAATATCAATCATTACTTGCTTAAGTTGACTATCAAATACAAGAAATAGAAGAAAGAAACACATTCTTTCCCCATGTTTCATGTCGGAGAAACTTCCAAAAACTCCAAAAGCTTCCGCGTCAGTACTAGCTGATTAACAGCTGTCGCAGAACCCAAGATCTCACGAGCTCTCCCTAAATTAAACTAATTGCCATTTCTTTAATATTTATATACCAACACTTTTACGTCAATCAGTCTTCTTTCCCCACCGCTCCTCCTCAAAATTCAACACATATGCACAAGTTTGCTTCCACACTAATCACCCCACTTTGCCCGACTTCTCCCTAGTAGTTCCTGAACGTGGAAATGGTGGAGTACTAAGAGACTGATGGCCGTTAAGAAGAACAATATGCAGTTGAAAATCCATTTCTTGTTGCTGTTCTTCTGCTACTGCATCGGTTCTTGTTCTTTTGGTCTTGCCAAGGTGGTTGAAAAAACCAACTTGAATCAGGAAGTATGGGCTTTATTATCCATAAAGGCTAGTCTTCTTCATCCATTGAATAGCCTTCAGGATTGGAAATTGCCAGACAACTTGGCTCTCAAGTATTCGGCTCACTGTAACTGGACTGGAGTATGGTGCAATTCTGATGGGGCAGTTGAAAAGCTTGATCTCTCCCATATGAATCTCAGTGGACGAGTTTCAGATGATATCCAACAGCTGAAAAGCCTTACTTCTCTCAACTTGTGCTGCAACGATCTGTCTTCTGCCTTGCCAAAATCCCTATCCAATCTCACATCACTCAACAGCATTGATGTGAGCCAGAATTTCTTCACTGGCAGCTTTCCCGTGGGTTTTGGAAGAGCTTCAGGACTAACTTTGCTGAATGCTTCTAGCAACAATTTCGCAGGAGTTCTCCCTGAGGATCTTGGCAATGCAACTTCATTGGATACTCTAGACCTGAGAGGAAGTTTCTTCCAGGGTTCAGTTCCAAAATCGTTCAAGAACTTGCGGAGGTTAAAATTTCTAGGCCTTTCTGGAAATAATCTAACTGGTCAGATACCAGGAGAGCTGGGGCAGCTTTCATCGCTGGAGACTGTAATTCTGGGGTACAATGAATTTGAAGGTGGAATACCGGTTGAGTTTGGTAACCTCTCCAGTCTAAAGTACCTTGATTTGGCAGTAGGCAATCTTAGTGGCGAGATTCCAGCTGAACTAGGGAGGCTCAAGTTACTAGAAACAGTTTTCTTGTACAAGAACAATTTTAAAGGCAAGATTCCACCATCAATTGGCAACATTACTTCGTTGCAGCTGCTGGATTTGTCTGATAACGATTTATCTGGAGAGATTCCTGCTGAGATTGCCGAGCTGAAGAACTTACAACTCTTGAATCTAATGCGCAATCAATTATCAGGCTCAGTCCCTGCGGGACTCGGAGGTTTGACACAATTGGAGGTGCTTGAGCTGTGGAACAATTTCTTGTCAGGCCCGCTGCCGATTGATCTTGGCAAGAATTCGCCATTTCAGTGGTTGGACATATCGTCCAATTCCTTCTCTGGTGAAATCCCCGCAACCTTGTGCAATGGGGGCAATCTCACCAAGCTCATTCTATTCAACAATTCTTTCTCAGGTCCAGTGCCAGTCAGCTTATCAACTTGTCTCTCACTTGTTCGAGTTAGAATGCAGAATAATATGCTTTCCGGAACAATTCCAGTTGGACTAGGCAAACTTGGGAAGCTTCAGAGGCTAGAATTGGCAAATAACAGTCTCACTGGGGAAATCCCGAATGATATTGCTTCTTCTACATCACTTTCCTTTATTGATCTTTCTAGTAATCACCTCCGATCTTCTCTTCCGTCTACCATTCTTTCCATCCCAAGTCTGCAAACATTTATTGCTTCAAACAATAACTTGATTGGTGAAATCCCAGATCAATTTCAGGATTGCCCTTCACTTTCTGTGCTTGATCTCTCAACAAACCATTTTACAGGAAGTATTCCAGCGAGCATTGCTTCGTGTGCGAAATTAGTTACATTGAATCTGAGGAATAACCAATTGACTGGAGATATTCCGAGATCAATTGCCATGATGCCCACTTTGGCTGTTCTTGATTTGTCTAACAACTCTCTAACAGGTGGGATACCTGATAATTTTGGAACTTCTCCAGCTTTAGAAATGCTCAATGTTTCATACAACAAACTAGAGGGTCCAGTTCCTGCGAATGGTGTGCTAAGAACAATCAACACAGATGACCTCGCGGGCAATGCTGGTCTCTGTGGTGCTGTTCTCCCCCCATGTAACCGATATTCACCAACTTCATCAAGGCAGAGAAGCTTGCGCACAAAGCATTTTGTTGCTGAATGGCTCATTGGGATGTCATCAGTTTTAGCAGCTGGAATCTTACTCATCGGTGGGCGGTTGCTATATAAAAAATGGTATTCAAGTGGCAGTTGCTTCGAGGAAAGGTTAGAAGCGGGCAGTGGAGAATGGCCATGGAGATTAATGGCATTCCAGAGACTTGGTTTCACAGCTGCTGACATCCTAGCCTGTATTAGAGAGTCAAACGTGGTTGGAATGGGAGCCACTGGGGTTGTGTACAAGGCTGAGATGCCACAATCAAATGCAGTTGTGGCTGTTAAAAAGTTGTGGAGATCAGCAACTGATATTGAAACAGGAAACAGTGGAGATTTTGTTGGAGAGGTGAATCTCCTAGGGAAGGTAAGGCATAGAAATATAGTTCGGTTATTAGGATTTCTTCATAATGATACTAGCATGATGATAGTATATGAGTTCATGCAAAATGGTAGCTTAGGAGAAGCCTTGCATGGCAAACAAGCAGGTAGGTTGCTGGTAGATTGGGTTTCACGGTATAACATAGCACTCGGAGTTGCACAAGGGCTTGCTTATCTCCACCATGATTGTCATCCACCTGTCATACATCGAGACATCAAGTCGAATAACATACTGCTTGATGCAAATCTTGAGGCAAGAATTGCTGATTTTGGTTTGGCAAGGATGATGGTCAGAAAGAATGAAACAGTCTCAATGGTGGCAGGGTCTTACGGGTACATAGCTCCTGGTAAGTTACAATTAACATCTCACTTCTATAGATTTGATTCTGTTTAATATGATAATGCTAATTTATAAATTGTGGCTCATTTTATTTGTTAATGACTGTATGACAGAGTATGGTTACACCTTGAAGGTTGATGAAAAGATTGACATATACAGCTTTGGAGTGGTTTTACTGGAACTTTTAACTGGAAAGCGGCCTTTAGATCCCGAGTTTGGAGAATCTGTAGACATTGTGGAATGGACTAGGAGAAAGGTTGGAGACAACAAAGCTATAGAAGAGGTATTAGATCTCAATTTAGGAAACTGTAAGCATATTCAAGAAGAGATGCTGTTAGTTGTTAGGATAGCACTTCTTTGCACTGCCAAGCTCCCCAGGGACAGACCATCCATGAGGGATGTGATTACGATGCTTGGTGAGGCAAAGCCTCGGAGAAAAAGCATTAGCAACAATGACGGTAATGCGTCTAGCAAAGAGAAGCCAGTGCCGGTCTTCAGCACATCACCTGTAAATGGCCTCGTGTAGGAAAAACAGAAGCGTTCTCTCTCCGACCCCCTTATTTTGTCAAAATTAGAAATACTTGTTTGTATGTAGCATTGTTTTTGTTAATGCTTGTAATCACTGAATCATATGGCTGTCCACAAAATTAACGGGTACATCAACTGGATTTCTCCTGCAAATAAAGTTCCATGGGGGAGTCAGGCAAGCAGATAAATCCCTTGTACCTGAAATTGTTACTTCTCATTGTCAAATGTTTTTTTTTTTTGGTAATAGTACAGATCTACAGATCAATTCTTGGAAACCTCTCCTCTTCTTTTGCTATTAGAAATTCTCTGCAAGCCTAAGTTTCAATTTTCCTGCTGCTAGTATACTTCTTTAAGAAGAACCTAAAGATGACACAATGGCCAATTCTGGTTAAAATTGACTTATTCCACAGAGTTTTTTGAGATTGTCTTCAAAACCCCTTCAGAAACCACTTGATATAGATGAGCCACCATGACATACAAACCATAAGCTAAGATGACCTGATGGCTGTATTGATATACATCTCAATCATGCTCCCAATTAGCACACTTCTTCTGCTATGTGCAATGGATGAGATTTCAGTTTGGCAAAAAGAAGAATATACCAGCAGAAAATTATAAGAGCAGAAGTTTCAAGACACAGACAATAAACTTTGCCATTGATAAGGAAAGCACTCTCATTCTGAGGTCCCAAAAATAAAAAAATACAGTAAAGCTCCGTTATTTACAGCAACAAAATATATATATATATATATATATAGCAATTACTAGGTATTTTGTATATATTACATTAAAAACTAAGATATTGGTGCCTTTCAAAATGTGTGGTGACTATTCCCCGGAACTGTAATCGAGATTTAAGAAAAGTAGAAAACATGTGAGAAAATAACAGCAAATGGAAACAAACAGAGAGCCACAAAGGATCAAACTTTACTCAGTCAAAGTGCTTTAACTATTCTGTATTTCTTTTTTGCTTTGTATGCTGCTAGCCTGCCCTTTTCATCTTATGGTGGGCTTGAGAGAAAAATATTCTAGATGGGCTTGCTTCTTTGTCTCTGGTTCCTTTCTTGTAACCTTGGAGCTGTAAATTATGAATTGAAGTAACCTAAGATATGAATGAAAAAAGCAATTTAAACAAGAATCAGACGGGAATATGAATATGCGTACCCAGTCCAGTTGCCTCAGATGTCCTCATGATTCTAAGCCTCTTCACAGAACTAAGGAACAGCCTGAATCAAATCAGAGAACATTCATAATAAGTGTCAAAAGAAGACAACTATAATCTATCATACATCTTCACATCTAGTTCTTTCCTACTCCACGAATAAGCTTAGCTTTAACCTCTTCAAGTTGTTCACCTTATTGTCATAAAGTTCTACATCAACCCCCTTCTGTGTATATTTAAAACATACACACACACACTAGCGCGCATGTCAAGTTGTCCATACATAGCATTATATTATGGTGTCCCCTAACTGATGTCCTCCCTTAGAAGCCAGACAAGATGACAGCCGAGATCTATGCAATCAATTCTTCAAGGGAATATATTAACTTCAAGGGCAGTAGGGGAAAGGCACATGCAATAAAGATGTTAAGCTTTTCCTTTAACTTCAGAAGTTCATTTTAGAAACGTCATGTGAGATACTGAGACCTTAGAAAAAAATTAAAATGTAAAGTGAAATGTATAAGTGAAATTATACGTACTCCCAAGGAACATCTCCAACAAGCATCCAGTCTCCTTCCCTGTCCTCGTAAGTAAGCACAAAATCAGATGATCCATCCAGCAGTTTTGAAGGTCTTGCCACTTCATCCACCCACACCCTTGATCCTAATCACAAAAATCATGACAAGATTAGTAGAAGAGAAACAAGCTTTGATGATCATCAAAGAGAAACATGTTGTCTTTTACCTTGTTTGAATCAGGACCTTCTTTACAGTGGAATTTCAAAGGCTTTCAATCTCAGCTCCTCCTATAATTCTATTGGTTTAACATTTCTTTACTTAAAAAGGTCTAAAGTTTCCAGTCTAATGTTTCCTATTTTGACACAAAGCTTGAAAAAAAACGTAGGATGCTAGGCAAATTTTCTTGCATGACAACTCATGTTCACATTCTGATTTTGCATATGTAGTAAAAGTCTTAAGCATAAACAATCATTTTGGTTAAATTCACACATCAGGTAAGACATGGTGATCATATAGCTTAAGATATCCCTATGATCAGTAATTAAATGGGCACTTAACTCATCTTTTGAAAATCAAAACAAAACAAATTAGGAAACCTCACCTACTGGATTGACACTTGTGGTGTCTTTGAGAAACATCTCTTCCAAGGTTTTTGCCAATTTCTCATAGGATTCATGGGCATTCAGATCAACCTTCCTTCCAATTGGAATTCCATCCATATTCACCTTCACAAACAGGGATTTCCTGAGTTTAGCATTACCACTGTTCTGGTAGCTGCCAATGGTGCTCTTCTCAACCATAGAGGTCTCATTTTTATGGTTCTCCATTGTTAAGTTAAATCCTTCAGTGGCCGGTGCTTTTGCTTGGTTAACCATGCTATTCATTCTATAAGCTCTGATAGGAGGCCACCCCACGACTTGACTGCTTCAAACTCAAGATCAAAACACAGATGTTAACAGGGGCAAAAACAGCAAAGATAAGGTTCAAAAGCTGCCAATAAGTAATTAACACCCAGCCACAGCAACTCAAAATTATGTTAACAGAAAGAAAGGATATCAGCTACTTATGGAAATACCAGAAAAGTTATTCCAAAAGAATACTTGTGCACATCAAAACTGTCTTGATTGCATAGATTTGTGCCTTGACTCAGATGGAGCCTAATTAATAAGGCACCACAAGCATAGGTTTCCGTATACACTGGTGTATGGAATCATGTCACTTTTTCAGCCTAAAGAATTATCCTTTTTTGGTTGGGAGCTTTGGAGTTTGATGAATTACATAATACTAGGACGATCTCCTATTTACTGCTTTACATAGTTAACAGATAGAGTGACAAAGAAAGATAACCAATCATCTGATTCAAAGATAATTATTAAAATTAGCAAGCAAACAGGAATATATATTGAATTGGTTATTGAAGATCAGGACCATTTGATCTATCATCATTTACATCTTCAAAATAAGCAGAAGCACTAAATAGTTTGTTTCCCGCCAGCATGACCCATTGTAATAAGAGTGGAAGCATCCCTAATACATACCTCATCATCAACAACCTAAATATAAAGTTGTCTCCGTTGCCAATCCCTTTCTGAATGATTAATCATGCAAGCAATATCTTTGTAATTGTAAACATAAGTACATCCTGCTATATTTTCTTTCAAGCCTAATTGGAGGATTCTAGTTTGCTTTTCTTCCTTAAATCTCTTTCTCCTGATCTTGTGAATTTGGCAGTTGGGTGTTTATTGTACCAAAGTTTTGTAATCGATTCTAACATATCTTATGAAGGTAACCAAGTATTATAACAGAATTACAGAAAGCAGATAAAATTCAAAAAAAAAAAGAAGAAGCACAATCAGGACATAAAACTCATGGCAGGGACCAAAAAACGCAATTACATGGAATCACAAATCAGGCTTAAATTAGAGCATACCTAGAGCCATTAGCAGCAGCCACAGAATCAGCAGACCTCTTGGTCCCAGCAGTGACATTAGCTCTACTTAAACAAGAAGAAGAAGAAGATGACGAAGATGATGGAGAAGGAGATGAAGAAGCATCAGCAGAAACCACAGAAGGGAAATCCTTAGCAGTCAAAATCCTAGCATATTGACCACCCCTCGAAACTTGGTGTATCTTAAAACCACCACCAAGGCTCAAGCCAAGACCCAGCTCCAACTCAGACTCATCTGGGCATGAAGAATCCTCGGAGGACACCACCATGTTGTCCTCCCTTGAGACTGTAGACATTGACCCACTTTCAGAACCACCACCGCCACCACCACGAACAACAACACCTCCTTGCATTGAAAATTAAACCCCTTGGCTTGGACCAAAGTTTCAAACTTTATAGTCAAGAACAGAAGAGATTAATTACAAGCAAAGGTTGCTACTTTGTAGGCAGAGACGAATGGGAAAAAGAAAAGAAAAAGAACAAGGAGATTTTAGGAGGGTGTGAAGCAAACGTTTGGTGTGTATTGGGAAACTGGAAATGATAGTAGTAATAAGAGAAAAAGAAGACAAGGAGGAGGGAGAAAAGGAAAGGTTAGGTTGGGAAGGTGTGGGCGTTGGGCAATGGTGGTGGTGGTGATGGTGTTTGTAGTGATGAGTTGGGGCCTACCCTGTCTGCATTGGTGCCCCTCCATCAATTTTTTTTTTCCCTAAAACCTTCTTTTTTGCTTTGCTTTCTAGACCTTCAGTTTTCTTTTCATTTACCATTAACGTTAATATATCTTCAATTTCTCGGCAACACACAAACAGGGAAATTGCTTTCCTTTTAGCAAAAATACAACCAGAATTCTAATAAATAATTCAACCTTTTGTTTTTATTGTTTTTTATGTGTGGAATGGGAATCTCTCTATGCTTTGTTATAAACATTATTAAATGTTTGGATAAGGTTAGCAAAATGCCAAACCAAATCTTCCTTTTTCCTTCCCTAATTTATTACGTTTCTTATACCAATAAGGTAAGTGTTGCGAAAGAAACCAAAAAATGGATCAAAATAAAAAAGTAATTTTGGTAATAGGTATGCATTGGCTACAAAATACGACTCTCTTAGCTTTCTGGGGTGGCATGAGCCTTTTCGTTACAAGGATATAATTTTAATATTCTTAGCAATTCATCTTCCCTGCTCAATCTTGTCAATACTGATATTTAGACGTCTTTGAGATCAAATCTTTTTCTAATACATAGGGTCTATTAAAAATGATAAGTGTAGAGCATACTCAAAGATCTGAACTCACAAGAGATCTATACTTACATTTTCATGGATAATTAATAGGAAGAGAGAAGGGTTTAAAAAGTCATGTTGGAAGAAACACTTGATTTTTATTACTCTAGGGTGTTTTACCCTTCAATATAAGAGGTCATCTCTTTTTATAAACAAAGCAATAAGAAACAACAAACCTTTTACAGTGAATAAGATAAAGATACATGTTTTACACAATACACTGAACTTAGTGATAAAACTAACACTCTTATCTGGCATACTTAAAGTAAAAGACAAGTTAGTACAAGCTTGTTTAATGAAAGAAATTTGTTGGCCTTCTTTAGTCATAGTTTGTGTCAGGGTCCAAAGTGAGATTGAGTTCTACAATCTTCAACTGTTTTCTTTCCTTGCATATGTATATGTGCAGAGAGAATGCCTCGGGGTTTGTATCACTGTGTCTTTTACCTGTTTCACATGGTAGCTTTATAAAGAGTTGTGCAAGCTTATCTTCATTTATCTTTCCATATTCCCAAGGTTTTTAAGACCATTCATGAGGATCAAGGATTCTTTCATTGTATTCTTTTAATGTTGCTTATAGTTGATAATGATATGGTTCAGGTGTCTCGGAGAAGTAATCCTAAGACATTTCTATTTCCAATGAAGGTTAGATATGATTTAGAATAGTCCTTCTATGTTGGCAGATATGTCATTGAAATGTTTTGTATTCTTGATCAAGTTCCCTGATATTGCAATAGGATGATCTATATGCCCATGTAGAGGGGATTACGCCAAGCTAGGTGGTTTTTCCATATGTAACAAAATATTGAGGCTTGTAGAGGATAAATATGACAACCTTTTTCCTTTTTCTTGCTATTACTGTGACTACTTCCTTCCAGTGTGAGAGTAGATAAAACCATGTGAGGCAATTTACAAAGTTCTTTCTTCGTGATTTTATTTCTCCTTTAATTGCTTTTTTTGTGATTTTTGAAAAATTCATAATGTGGAGTTGGATACCAATGTGATACTTATGGGTCAAGTACCAAAACATCCATTTTAATTCCTTTAGAAACTCCATGAATACATAGTAAAAAGGATGGATAAAGGGATATTTTGGATGAAGACAATAAGGTTTGAGGATAAGACCACCATACTTTCGAAAGACTTCAATATGGTATTCAAAAATTAACTGTTTAGTCTTTTGGTGGAATGTTCCTTCTCGTCTTAGTTTAAGTACTTCATGAGGGTAATTAAGATAGAGGTTTGGTGCCACTAGGGTAGAGGATGAGGAGATGAGAATGACTCGATGATATAAATGCTTAGTTTAGGTGTAAACTTAGAAGGTTTTGGCTTGAACATTAGGATTTTAGGCTCTTGGGTTAGTCTAGACAGGAAATCTGCAAGTTTATTTTTCTTTGCTTTGATTTGTTTGATATCAAAAGAGTACATAGAGAGCTATTCTACCTATCTTAGCAGCTGAAGATGCGAAATTGCCTTCTGTTTGAACTTGAGCATCTGTGGAAATGAAGACATATCAATTTCAACCAAAAAATGGTGTCCAATTAAATAGAACTCGAATTTAGAGATCACCTTTTCAACTGCCAAGATTTCTTTAAAGGTGGAATAATAGTGCGTTTTAGAATTTGAAAATTTTTCACTTTTGTATGCACATATCTATCATTTTTCTTCCTTTTCTTTAAGAAGTACTACTCTCCAATACTTATCACTGACATCAGTTTAGAGGATTTTTTTACCATCGGAAAGAATTTGGAGAGGTTTCAAATTCTGTTGCTTACTTTAAGTCTTGGATGGCCTTGGTTTGGGAGATTCCCTATTTTGGAGAGTTTTTCTTCAGCATTTTCCTTGAGTGTTAGTGTATTTCGAAAGATTTAGAACAAAATTTCTTAAATAGTTAACAATTTCAAGGAACTGTTGAACTTGCTTCTTTGTAAAGTCTTAGTCTGAAATTTGATCAGTTTTTAAGTAATGTAAAGGTTTAGTTGGTATTTTCCTTGGTTAATATGTATTCCAATGAAGTCAATCTCTAACTTGAATAATTGCATCTTCTTTTCCAAAAGCATGATTCATATTTTAAAACCAATTTTATGATGTGCTGAAGTAGTTGAATGTGGGCTTCTTCATTTAGGTTGAATAAAAGGAAATCATCTATATAAATGAGGGCTTAGTCCATCATGGGATGAAAGATTTTTACCATTATCTTTTGGAATAATGATAAAGTTGTTTTGAGCCAAACAGTAATATAGTCCATTGGTAGTGATGGTAGGGTATACAGAATCTTATTTTTGGCCTCTTTTTAAGACATATACCTAATTGCTAGGAACTAGCCTTGAGATCAAATTTTAAGAAGACACTTGCATTGGCGAGACTTGAGAAAATGGAGTTTTTGTTGGGTAATGAAAATTTGTCTTCAAGGAAGAAGTGATTAAGAGGCTGATAGTTGATGACTAATCTCAATTTACCTTTAACTTGTTCAGCTCTTTTGTTAACATAGAAAACCGAGGATGCCCATTGAGAATTAGATGGCTTAATTAACCTTTGGTGCTATAATTGTTCACATTTTTCTTCAACGAATTTTTGGTGATCTGGGTTCATTCCTAAATGACTAGCCTTAGTAGGATTAATATCTTCATTAAGCTTGAATGGTAGCTTAATAAAGAACTTTGAGTTCTTCCATGAAGGATTGTTGCATTTGAAAAGGAACTTTGAGTGAGAATTAGCATATGCTTTCTTTTTAAGCATATCAACTATCATTTGGCTTTGATCTGATCGTTGCTGGAAATAATAAAATCTATGAATTTTCATAAAAAGTTTGAAAAAATATTTGTACCTTATCCTCTCAGGAAGAATCACCAAATGTTGGCATTGATAATAAATGTTAAAACCTATGACTATATCTTTGCCAGGTAGTTCTGACCTAAGAACTTGGGTGGTGATAAAGCATTGGGGAAAAAAATAGATTGTAACAGGCTTACTAATCAAATGTGAAGTGAACATTTGTTCTAAAGCAGTTTTGAAGTATATTTCATTGGGTATCCAAAATTCTAGGGAAAGTATCCGATGATTCATTACTATTTGTGCTACTCCGATGTCGAAAAAGGCTATTATTGGAATAGATTGGATATATTTTGAAAGGTAGACTGAAACAAGTATCAAGGGTACTAGTCGTTCAAGAATTTTTTGGATTTTTAACTAGGGAAGGAATTTGTCTTGATGTTGAATCATGTAGAATTCTTCTGGTTCTATTTCTTCATTTGAATGTAGGATGAAGGTTTGAAGAGCAAATAGGGTTTTGTTTGTGGGTTCTTCTTCAATCGAGAAAATTAACTTGATGTCATTATTCTTTAGATCGACTCTTATTTTCTATTGGATTTCTTGAAACATTTTTTCTTTTTTCTTTTTATTGGTAGGACATTATTTGGCAAAGTGTCTTTGTTGATTGTAAATAAAACACTTGGTTATTTTGGCTCTACGGGTTAGTCTTTTTTTCTTCAAGTATCTCCACTTTGTTCCGTACTTTTGTCGGGGAGAAAATCTCCTAAAAAACTTAAATTTTTTGAAATGTTTCTTCTTTTTGGTTCTACAATCACAAATTTGAGCTTTAGGGCACTTTATCTACCATTCAAGTTTATCACAAGCTTTGTCCAATTCTTTATTTCCTGCAAGGTAATCTTATATCACTTTCTTCTGTGACAAATATTTTCAAAAGCAATGTGGATTTTTTGCTATATTTCTCTAAGGGTTAATGAAAAAATTTCCTTCCATTATTGCTAAAGAGCCTTTATAACTACTGTTTGAATAGGATAAGGCAATGAAGAAAGGAAAAACTTGTTTAAGACTTGGAGAGGTTCTAATAACATAAAAGAGTTTCAACATCTTTTGGAAGTGTCTATCAAGAACCAACTTTTTGTATGAGCAACATTTTCTTTGGAAAAACTCCTTATATTGTAAAGCTTTGACATCTTTAAGATTTTTGAAAAAATACATGTGGAGAATTTGAATGACCCGACGGAAGTCTTGTAGAATTAAGAACTACATTTGGTTCATTCAGTTGATAGTATTTCACCTATTGCTTAGTGCTTCAGTGAACTAGATTCGAGTTCCATCAAAATGGTATAGTGGTTTTTTTTTTAATAACTTTCTAGTTTCTCGCCGTGCATGGAACTCTTAGAACCTTTTTGGTCATTTTGTGGATGAAATGTCATCAATGGTGAATGTTATTTTTGATATTGTTGGTGTTGTTGAATGTTTGGGAGCATCATTTGGTCCTCCAATATCATCATCTACATCCATCTCTTTAACTTTTATTGTCGAACTGCTTATCATGAATTGAGGCTTTTTTTATTTTGACAGTGATTTTACTTCCAAATGTGTTTCATTATTAGTGTTCAATAAGGATTTTGAGGTTTCAAAAAAAGTTAAGGATGGAGAGGTTGACTCGTCATCTGGAATTGCCTAAGCTAAGATGATCTTTAGGATTGAATGTTCTCTATATTCTTTATGAAAAAGTCAAAGAATTTTCATGTTTGATCATCATTGCTTTAAGCTATTCTTGGTCTTTGTTGATTATCCCTAATCGTTATTTTGATTGTGGGACATCTGCCTCTTCTTGTACTGACTTTTTTCCTTATGCCTTTTCTGTCAACTTCTCAAAAGTTTCTTCGATCTTTTTTCTTTTTCTTTGTTTTTTTTCCTTCTTCTTTCTTAGCTTTAAGCCTTTTGTAGAGGTCGAAAAAAGTTACTTCCTTAGATGGAGGTGGAAATTTGAGGCATGACTTTTACGGTTTGTCTAAGACGACTATTGGATACCATATTTAAGTTGGTAATCGAAATGGGTCATTTCTGTCTAAAGATAGGATTCGCTTGTTTTTTGGGAAAAGCTTAATTTGAGATTTAAGTTTCTGAATATCCACCTCCTTTTGTTTCATACACAGTTGAAGTGGAACACTTTGTTTTGGAACTTCTTTTGAGACTTGTTTGAGTTTATTTTGAAGAATTTTGATTAGATGATTGGCAACTTTGGTATTCTCATCAACTTTATCTTTGACCTTTCTGATGCTGTCTTGTATAATAGTGACCTTATGGTTAATTCCTTTAAGTAAGAAATTCTAAGTAAGAGAATTTTCTATTTACCAATTTAGTGTGGCTTCACTACACTGAGCTTGGTTGGTTTTCCCATAGCATCCGCATGGAGTAGAGTAGGAATTTTCGGTGCATGTATGTATTTAGTTTTTGAGAATTCCTTTAGTGGAGGAAATTCATGGTCATAGGAAAGATCTAACAATTAGAACATGCAAACCTTACGAACCAATGGGGTTTTTAAAGTTGTTGATAGGTTTGAGAGCAACCTTGTTTTTGGACCCATTTTTTGATCTTTTTATAACAAGGTAACATAGGTTTTGAAGAATTTGGAGGTAATTGCTTTGGTGAAAGGGTTCTGATAGGTTTTGCTTTGGTTGTGCCCATTTTAGAGGAGAATATTTGACCAAATTTTAGTACCTTCCGCTGTTTTCCGCTAGATTTTCTATTGAAGGATCTTGATCTTGGTATCTTCTATACATTTCTCTGTCAGAACAACTTTGCTTTTTTTTTCTTGACCTTTTAATTGACTCATGATCTGGTTCGTAATATGCTTCTAGACTTTCTTTCAGGCATTCTTCACAGTTACAGTTAATGTCCCTTGGATAATGTCTAGATACATTTTTAAAGTGAAAAATAGGTTTTTCTTCATGGTCAAAGCTTTGGATGAGGTTTTGTTTTAAACCAGGCTCATATTCTACCTCTAAAATAGATTTTTTATATGAAGTAGATTATATCTCAAAAAAAAAAAAAACTTAACCATTTCAGATACCTCTTGTTAGCCCCTATTTTACCTATGCAAAAACCATCTTTTTCTCGTATTAAATCTATAAAAGCCTTCATAAAACATTCTCCAAAATAGCAAGTTCCATCTAATCCATTAAAACCTATTTCATTAAAAAAACAGACGGGACCATAGAGATCAAATTTGACCATTACCATTTGAAGGAACTTCAACACTACCAATTTTCCCCATAATGTTTATGCTTAAAATAGTAAAAGATGAGCCTAGTCCTGAACAAGCCCTCATCTAAAGCTTTAACCATGAAAGAAGACTTATATTCCATTTTATAGATGTATTTGAACATTGTCCATGGGACATCAATTGTAACTATGAAGGATGCTTGAAAGAAAGCCTAGAAGCAAACTATAGACCAAATCGTGAGTTAGCTAAAAGGTCAAGAAAGAAAAAGCAAAGTTATTTTGACAAAGAAATATATAGAAGATACAAAGATAGAGATCCTTTAATAGAAACTTTAGGGAAAAACGGAGGAAGCTTTTAATATTTAGTCAAATATTTTCTTCCAAAAGGGACACAACCAAAACAAAACCTATTAGAGCCTTCTTTTCAAAAGCAACTACCTCCAAATTCTCCAAAACCTATGTTAACCTTACTATAAAAAAATCCAAAAGTAGGTCCAAAAACAAGGTTGCTCTCAAACCTATCAACAACTTCAAAAAACCTTATTAGTTCCTAAGGTTTGCATGTTCCAACTATCATATTTTCCTATGACCATGAATTTCCTCTATTAAAGGAATTCTTAAAAAGGGAATACAGACATGCACCTAAAATTCCTATTCCATTCCAAGCAGATGCTATGAGAAAACCAACCAAGCTTAGTGTAGCAAAAGCCACACTGGATTGGCAAACAGAAAATTCTCTTGCTCAAAGTTTCTTACTTAAAGGAATTAACCACAAGATCACTATTGTACAAGATAAAATCAAAAAGGTCAAAGATAAGGTTAATGAGAATACCAAAGTTGTCGATGATATGATAAAACTTCTCCAAAATAAACTCAACCAAGTCTCAAGAGAAGCTCTAGAATAAAGTGTCACGCTTCAGCTATATATGGAACAAAAGGAGGTAGAGATTCAGAAACTTAAATCTCAAATTAAGCTCTTCTAAGAAAACAAGCAAATCTCATCTCTAGACAGAAATGACCCATTTCGATTTTCAACTTGAATATAGTCTCCAATAGTAATCTTAGAAGAACCACTAGGGTCACAGCTTGAATTTTCACCTCCATCTAAGGAAATAACTCTTTTTGACCTCTATAAAAAGCTTAAAGCTCAAAAAGAAAAGGAAGAAAAACAAAGGAAAAGAAAAAAAGCCAAAAAAACTTTTGAGAAGTTAACAGAAAAGGCATAAAGAAAAAAGCCAATACAATAAGAAGTAGAGGTCCCATAATCAAAACAACAATCAAGGATGATCATCAAAATCCAAGAATAGCCTAAAGTGATGATGATCAAACATGAAAATTCTTTTACCTCTTTTCTTAAATAATATAGAGAAAATTCAATCCCAAATATCTTATTAGCTTAAGCAATTTCAAATGGTAAGTCATCCTTTCCATCCTCAACTTCTTCTAAAACTTTAGAATCTTTACCAAACACCGATCATGAAACACATTCTAAAGTAAAATCATTGTCAAAACCAAAAAAGCCTCAACCCATGGCAAGTAGTTTAGGAATAAAAGTTAAAGAGATAGATGTAGATGAAGATATTTGAGGACCAAATTATGCTCTTAGACATTTAGCAGCTCCAACAGTATCAAAATTAACATTCACCATTAATGACATTTCACCGAAAAAATAGCCAGAAAGGTTCCACGAATTCCATGCATGGCTAGAAACCATAAGGTTATCTGAAGAAAGCCACTACACCATTTTGATAGAATTCGAATCCAAATTCTCTATTAGCCATAAGGTTAATACTATTAGCCATAAGGTTATCAAGTGAATTTGGATTCGAATTCTAGCCAAACTAACAAAATACAGTTCTAGCCATTAATTCGAATCCAAATCCATTTTGATAGAAATTGGTGGAATACTATTAGCCAAACTAACAAAATACAGTTCTTAGTTCTACAAGACTTTGACCAAGTAATTCAAATTCTCTACATGTATTTTCTCAAAAATCTTGAAAATGTCAAATCTTTAAAACGAAAAGAGTTTTCCAAAGAAAATGTTGCTCATACAAAAAGTTAAATATTGGTAGACCCTTCCAAAAGATGTTGAAACTTTTTTATGTTATTGAAGCTTCTTTAAGTCTTAAACAAGTTTTCTTTTCTTTATTGCCTAATCCTATTCGAATAACAATTACAAGGGCTCTCCAACAACAAAGGAAGGAAATTTTGTCATTAACCCTTGGAGAAATACAACAAGAAATCCATATTGCTTTTAAAAATATCTATCATAGAAGAAATGTGCTACAAGATTACCTTGTAAGAAATAAATAACTGGACAAAGCCCATGATAACCTTGAGTGGCAAATAAAGTGCCCAAAAGCTCAAATTTGTGATTGTAAAACCAAAAAGAAGAAACATTTTAGAAAATTTTAGTTTTTCTGGAGATTTCCTCCTCGGCAGAAATACAAAACAAAATGAATATACCTCAAGAAAAAAAAGACAAGGCCATAAAGCCAAAACAACCAATTGCTTTATTTGCAATCAGCAAAGACACTTTTCCAAATAATGTCCTACCAAAAAAAAGAAAGAAGCAAAGATGTTTTGAGAAATCTAACAGAAAATAGGAGTTGGTCTAGAGAATGATGACCTCGAGTCTATTTTTTCACTCAAGGAAGAACCCATAGACAAGATCTTTTTTGCTCTTCAAACCTTCATCCTGCATTCAGATAAAGAAACAAAACCAAAAGAATTCTACATGATTCAACCTCAAGACAAATTCCCTCCTTAGCTAAAAATCTAAAAAATTATTGAACCATTAGTACCCTCAATACTTGTTTCAGTTTACCTTTTAAAATATAGCCAGCCTGTTCTAGCAATAGCCTTCTTTAACACTTGAGCAACATAAATAATAATGAATCTTCGAATACTTCCACTAGAATTCTAAATACCCAATGAAAGACACTTCAAAACTACTTCAGATCAAATATTCACTACACATCTGGTCAATATGTTTGTTACTATCCAGTTTTTTGCTCAGTGCTCTATCACCACTTAGGTTCTTGGGTTGAAACTACTTGGAAAAAATATCATCATAAGTTTTGACATTTATTATCAATGCCAGCATTTACAGATTCTTCTTGAAGGGATAAAGTATAAATATGTTTTCAAACCATTTGTGCAAATCCCTAGATTATATTCTTTCTAAAAGCCATCAGATTAAGGTCAAATAGTAATTGATAAACTCAAAGAGAAAGCATATGCTAATTCTCACTTGAAGTTCCTTCTCAAATGCAACAATCTTTTATGGAAGAACTCAGAATTCTTTATTAAGCTATCATTCAAGCTTAATGAAGACATTAACCCTACCAAGACCAGTCATTTAGGAATGAAATTAGCTCACCAAAAGCTAGTTGAAAAAGAATGTAAACAATTATAGTAGCAAAGGTTAATTGAGCTATCTAATTCTTAATGGGCATGCTAGGCTTTCTATGTTAGCAAGCGAGTTAAACAAGTTAGAGGCAAATTAAGATTAGTTATAAATTGCTAGCCTTTTAATCACTTCCTCCTTCATGACAAATTTCCATTGCCCAACAAAAACTCTATTTTCTCAAGTCTTGCCAATGCTAAAGTCTTCTCAAAATTTGATCTCAAGGTTACTTTTTGGCAATTGCGTATTTGTCTTGAAGCTAAGCCAAAAACAAGATTCTGTATACCTTACCATCACTACCAATGGACTGTATTACTATTTAGGCTCAAAATGGTGCTATCATTGTTCCAAAAGGCAATGGTAAAAATATTTCATCCCATAATGGACCAGGCTTTCATTTATATAGATGATATCCTCTTATTCAGCTAAGATGACAAAGCCCACATTCAACTACTTTAGCGCGTCACAGAATTGGTCTTAAAATTTGGAATCATGCTCTAAAAAAAAGTTGCAAGTTTTCAAGTTAGAGATTGACTTCCTCAGAATGCATATTAACCAAGGAAAATACTAGTTAAGCCCTCACATTGCTCAAAAATTGATCAAACTTTTAGTCCAAGACCTCACAAAAATCAAGTTCAATAGTTTCTTGAAATTGTTACCTATCTTAGAGATTTTGTTCCAAATCTTTCGAAATATATTAACCCTTTGAGGAAAATGCTAAAGAAAAACTCTTTAGAATGAGAAATCTCTGAAACCAAGGCCATCCAAGAACTCAAAAGTAAGCTACAGAATTTGGAACCTCTCAAATTTCCTTCAGATAACAAAAGAATCCTCTAAACTGATACCAGTGATAAGTATTAGGGAGAAGTAGTTGTTGAAGAAAAGGAAGGAAAACAACATATATATGCATACAAAAGTGGGAGATTTTCAAATTTTGAAATGCATTATCATTCCACCTTTAAAAAAATCTTGGTAATAAAAAGGGCGATCTTAAATTCGAGTTCCATTTAATTGGATACTATTTTTTGTTTGAAATGGATATGTCTTCATTTCCATAGATGCTTAATTTCTGACCGAAGGCAATTCCACATCTTTAGTTGCTAAGATGGGTAGAATGGTTTTCAAAGTACTCTTTTGATACCAAACATATCAAAGCAAGCAAAAATAAACTTGCAAATTTCTTGTCTAGACCATCTTAAAACCCTAAAATCTTAATGTTTAGGCCAAAAGCTTCCAAGTTTACACCTAAACCAGGCACCTATATCATCGAGTCATCCTTTTCTTTCTCATCCTTTACCCCAATGGCACCAAATCTCTATCTTGATTACTCTCATGAAGTACTCAGACTAGTGCAAGAAGGAACATTCCACCAAAAGACTGAACAACTAGTTTTTGAATACCAAATTGAAGTCTTCTGGAAGTATGGTGGTCTTATCCTCAAACCTTATGGTCTTCACCCAAAATATCCCTTTAGCCATCCTTTTTACTATGAATTCATGGAGTTTCTAGGGGAATTAAAATGGATGTTTTAGTACTTGACCCATAAGTATCACATTGGTGTCCAACTCCATATTATGAATTTCCTAGAATTCATAAGGAGAAATAAAAACATGGAGAAAGAACTTTGTAGATTTCCTCACATGGTTTTATCCACTCCTACACTGGAAGGAATTAGTCACATCAGAAGCAGAAAAAAGAAAAGATGTTGTCATATTTATCCTTTACAAGTTTCGGTATTTCGTCACACATGGAAAAGCTACACAACTTGGCACATTCCCTTCTACATGGGCATACAGATCATTCCATTACAATATCAGGGAACTTGATCAAGAATATAGAATATTTCAAAAATGTATATGCTAACATAACAAGACTATTCCAAATCATATCTAGCTTTCATTGAAAGCAAAAATGTTGGTATTATTTCCCCGAGACACGTGGACCATATTATGATTAAATAAAAGCAACATTAAAAGAATACAATGACGGAATCCCTCATCCTCATGAGTAGTTCTCAAGACCATTGGGAATATGGAGAGATAAATAAAGATGAGCTTGCATAACTCTCTATAAAGCCACCATGTGAAACATGCAAAGGACACTGTGATACAAACCCTGAGGCATTCTCTTTACACATGTACATATGCAAGGAAAAAAACCAGCAAAAGACTATGGAACTCAACCTCACTTCAAACCTTGGCACAAACTATGACTAAAGAAGGCCAAGAGAGTTGTGTTTTGTGGCCAATGCATACCTGTTACTAGGATCACTTTTTTATTCCGATCCATTTACTAATCTCTTTCTCAACATTGCCCTTATTGGTATAAGAAGGAATAGTCATCATAGACTTTGCTTAACCTTAAATAGCCATACAAAATAATAGCTCTTCATTAATCACACCACATTTTCACCCCAATTTTGTGTTTTTTTTAATCAAATTACCTAAAACATTAAAGCATGTATTCTACTTGCTTAAATTACTTGCATTTATTTTGATGTAAAATAAAACTCAAGTAGCCCAAACAAAAATTGTTCATAAATATAAAATTGCAATTTGATATGTGAATATTCAAGTCAATGGATGTATTTCTTAGTAAAATAGTTGAGTTAAATCTCTTTTTCTCAATAAAAGAAATAGAAACATAATGCTTGAAAAAATTATTAAATTTTTTAAGAAAATTTAAATAAATCATTATTATTTTATTATGTTTAATTTAATTTTTATATTTTTATTTTAAACCAAATAGGTATTTATAATTAAAAGTTAACCAATGACCATTTGTCAAAATATCTTTTATTATTTTATACTGACGTAAAACTAATGTAGTACTGAGACGACGTTGTCATGAAAAGTAAGTATCAAAATATCATATTAATATGTCACATCATTATCTATTGTACTATATCAATGCGTCAAGTGATATTTTGCTTAACAATAGTTAATCAATCATTAATTGTAAATATTTATTTAATTAAAATTAAAAAAATAATAACTTGATGAATGATAATAAAAAAATTATTTAAAATTTTCAAAATAATTTATTGATTTATTTAGATACTAAATGTAAAAATAATCACATTTGAGCGCCTATAAGATAAAAATTTTAAATATTTTAAAGAAATAACTGTACAATCTATTGTATCGGAAAGAATAAATTCCTTATTCAAAGGTTTTAATTTTTTTATTTTTAAAATCAATAAAGATTATATTATATACCCAAGAAATGCACATCTCATATCGCGAGAAATGAACAAGAGAATACTGTAGAGTAGAGTCCGTGGATGGGCATCGAGAAGATGGGGCCATGTCCTACAGGCACCTAACGACAAGCCGACAAGGTGGGACCAAACATCAGATGGCTCGACACGTTGGAAGCGTGGGAGCCCACCCCGCATTTGTCACAAGTAAGGGACCACACCGAAAAAGGCGCAACCCCGAGAAGCTCAAACTCAAAGCAAAGCACACGGGTTTTGAATGAAAAATACGGTGACAGCTCAACAAAGGCATAGACCACATCAAACGTCCATAGGTACATTTGTTTCTTTTTATAAACCAGGTTTGAGTTCCGATTAATAGAAGGTTTTCAGGTCCGAAAATAACATAAAAATAAGGATTAAAAATCGAACACTGGTTTTTCTTCTGATTGAAGTCAATAGTTTTTGTCTGATATTGACGGCGTACGGTCGTGTCGGGAGGCCAGGAGACAGGGTCCACGCTTGCCTACATTTTCATTTTACTTTTTATGTTTAATCGACGGTTCGAAAGGGTGGGACCCGGGGGGGAAAATGGAGGAGAGGAGTTACGGCAGCCATGATTGAATACATTCGAATCATTATATGTTTCCACGCCTTTCCTGCTGGTTCTCTGCCACGTGACAGCTTTAATTCTCTGATTCTGACACCTGTCTTGGGTTTGGTATTTGTTCGCATCCGATTTAATAGGGAAGCGAGGGCGGTTTTCTGTCATTTTGGAAATTAATATGAATGGGTAATTTATGTTCACAAATCAACAGATATGGTCCCTAATTATGACAAAATTTTGGTAATTACAAATATTAATATATGGACAAAATAAATATCTAGCTCTACATATTAAATTAATACTCATTCTGTTTCATTTTTTTTTTCATTTGATTTTTATGAAATTTAAAACAAAACTTTTGATTTTATTATATTTTATATAAAAAAATTATTTTTCATACAATTGAAAATCATAAAAAAATATGAAAATTAAGTATTAAAAAACAGCTCAATTTTGAAACTTCCAATAAAAAAATCAACAAAATAAAATAAGATTGGATATTTCCTCTACAACTACAAGGAGCATTTACATTTATTTATATTTAACCTTTTTTTTAAAAAAAAATCATGTCATATATTCTTAATTCAATTTTATATTAGATCATGATTAACTTGCATAGAATTTAAAATAAGGGATAATCCATACCCACCATTTTGTTTTATTTTATTATATTTTAATGATTCTCTGAGAGAAGCCAAATGTTCTCAATAGAAAGAAAAGAGAGAATTTATTACAGAGGGTAACACTTACTGCATTCAAACATTACTTATATAAGCTTCCCAGAAAATGAAAAATGGAGGAATATGGGCACTCGCATATATAGTTTAAAAAATGGATTTTCATATTCAAATATCACAAGGGTTTCAACACTTAGCCTTTCAGGGTTGTGTGACCCTGTCACTGCCACTGCACCTTCAACAGACAAATGAATGCCTCTCAAAAGATGGTGATTCCTCACAAAAGAATGTTATTGAATTCTACCTGTCTGAAGATGAAAATCAATTGGTCTTTCTCTTAGCATATTTTATATGCTACAAAAAGATTGCCAAAATTTTAACAAATTTTATTTTTTCCAGGGACACGAGATATGAATGTCTTTCATATGATATCGCATCAACTGATACCAGCATGAGAAATAGAGGGGACTCCGAAGGGAAGAAAAAAGTTCACTACTTCCTTGCTATTGGTTCTCATTTCTTCTCAGATTGCTGAGGCCTGCATTCAGTGCATGCTATGCAGGCTGGAGAAGGGTTGTTTTCTGAGAGACTAATTCGTAACGTTTGCTGCTTCTCTTCATTTCCAGGAACATGAAGGAGAGCTTCCATGATTAGGATTTCCCAGTCCTGAGGCAGAATATAGGAATACCAATTATCATCTGTAAAACAACCCCATTTCAAAATGGCATCAGGTTCAAACAGAAGAGTATTCCAACTAACGAATTATTTGGACTAAGAGAGTTTAAGCTGACAATTTGCTCAGAAAAACACAAACTGCTAACAAAGCACTTTCCAGTTGGAAGCTATTTACAAGGCTTCCTCTAAGAATTTGAGTAAATCCAACTAGATTTGCAAGGCAACCAATAAATTAATGAGTGGGATTTGAGAGCTTGAACAAGAAAAAAACAACAGAAGATGTACTCAAGTTCACGAAGCAGATGATACTAACCTCCATTGCGAACTGCCTTCAATTGTAATACTCCAGTGCCTTGTGGTCCAGAGATGGGAAATGTGCAAGATACAGAATGTCTTTTATGAGCTACCGCAAGAGAAGCATTGTACCATTGTCCCTTCTCAATCGGCTCCCCAATAGCATCTATAATTGTCTGATTCTTACTGGCTTTCTCCATGGCCTTGCTGAAAAATTATTAGGCAAACGGAAAGCGGAGAATGAGAAGAAAATCTAATATAAGACATCAATTTAGTGATTGTTAATAATAAAACATGCACCATTTGAGGTTGCTAAACAAAGACAAAGAGGTGTCACACTAGGGAAAAAGGACTTTTTATTACTACAAAAAGAAAAAGGAATAAAGTCATTATTTCATTAGAAACTAGAAATAATAAGAAAATAGAAACTATCCTTTTGTCCCATCTCGTAACAATATCCCATGTACACCAAACCTATGTTGCAGGGGCTCAAGTACAACATTCTGTGGAACAAGGCCATATAACAAGAAGATAAGCAACAATACTATCTAATTTCAAGAATGTACTGATGCGATGTTCTGGAAAATAAAGTAATATAATTATATGCAGGCATCTCTCTCAAAGCCATCTGGATAGTTTCATCACTTAATTTAAGAGACAGAACAGCATTCAAGTACCTAAGCATTCAGCGTATATTTTCTGAGCCTACAATAAATCCAAGGTACACTTAATTTTGCAGGTGCACCATTGACACTTCCTTTCATATCATAAAATCAGTGTGATAAGAAACAAATGAATTTCCTCTCTTCTTCTGCTTACATCCAGCAGAGAATAAAAATTTAGCATGTTGAACACAATCCTCCATCATAAGTACATAAGTCATTTCTAATCCTCCATGCATTATGGAATAAATACCATCATCATTATACATCTCTGATTATTTCAACTTTATTCCAATAAGAAATTGAACTGAGAAATCTGACTCTTTTCGAGATCATGCAACCATAATATGACAGATTCTGCTAGTCTCAAGGACAAAATTTTGTATGAACTTAACATACAAGTCTATTGCTGCAAGTTATGGTTCACAACCTATGTTCAGTGTGGGAGTTCAAAACCTAAATGAGAATGCAGTTGAAGGAAATCCTGAGATATACCTCCATTCGTCAACTGATTCTCTGCCACAAATGACTCAACAGTGTATTAAGTTATCCAAAACTATATTGAAGAACCTCATAGGGAAAAAGCTTCAATAAATCAAGTCATCCACAATGAAGGAATAACAAGGTGTAACAAGAATAACAGAGGCTGTGTAAGGCTTAGAGTGTTGCTGTACCCAATTACTAGAAACAATGACTATTACAACATGCTGTCCTAAGACTTCTAAAATGTATTAATGTAAATAAATACTTAGGAGAAGTATGTAGGGCAAGTATACTCATAATTAGAAAAACACAAACACACACACACACGCCACCAGCACATATCATGAGAGTTTTTGCGCATCAGAACCCTAACGTGCACCATCAAGTTTTGCAGTTTCACAACAAAGATGGTATCAAGGGAGAAAACACAAGGCAAAATTAAAAAGCAAATGCAGTAACATCTCATCATGGCCACTAAAAGATCATCGATAGTTCTTGCAAGGATCAACTCTCACTGTAGCATTTCAAATTTGATTAATCTACATACTAAAATTACCACAACAGGAAGCACTAAACAAGAAAACATAGTGAAAGCAACATTGTTTCATGCTCAGCCAAATGCAACAATCTTGTTTTCCACCTTTGAAAAGGAAAAATCCTTAATAAACAAAATAGCAGTTCCAGATGCAATGGAACATACCTGCTACAACCATGGTAGATGGCGAGGTCATCAAGAGCACTCAAGGCGACACCACCCGTTACAGTAATCAAGACAAAAGACACAGCCTTACGAGCAAAAGACTTGCTCTTTTCTTCATTCACCGAATTTCCAGCGCTGCAGTCACAAATGATCAAGTTTAATTTATCTCTTGCATAAAATGTTAAGGTTACTCGAACAAAAAGTTCAACTTGTAAGGACAGAAAACCAGTGTGACAACACAAAATTCAAAAGGAACTATATGAACATTGAATTTCTAGTTAGTCTTGGATATGAAACTGAGACTAAAAAGCAACTTGGGCAAGCCGTTTATCAACAAACCAAAGTGTAAATAAATTAAAGTTCCTCGATTTTTCCCGTTTTGGGTACTCATGCAATTTCAATATCAGACAAAAACTCGATGAAGATTAATGGGTACTTAACATTAATGGCTAACTCAATCCAAAAAACGAAATGCTAAAACTTGAAACACAAAACGAAAGGAGGTGAGTGAAAAAGCCCAGGCAAAAAGGGTACCTTGAGACCTTTGAAGATGGAGAATTCTTGAAGAAAGAAACCAACCTTCTTGCCAACATATCCCTCTTTGTTATGCCCCAAAAAGCGGTCGGCAAAACCCTTCGCAAAAGCTTCTCCTTTGCTTCTGTTTCTGTTTTGGGTGCGACCGTGTGGAATGCTGCTTAGAGTCAACTCGAAGCTAGAGCTGGACTCGGTAGGGACTCAGAGAAGAAAGCTTGGGCTTCTGACTTGTCGTTTTTTGCTCAATGGGCTTATGAAAGTACTTGCAACAGGCTGAGTCAGGACCCAATCCTTGTTAATTGTCCACCAATTTTTCTTCGTAGGATTTTTGGCTTGGAGTTTTGACTCTTCATATCATTTAAGAAATTTGGCTGTTAGCACCTCTCATCCAATTCATTTGGCCAGTGACGGAGACACCACTGTTAATTCTAATTATATTTGCCTAGTTGATTAATCAAGCGCAGTATCAGATGAACCCAACTACCACGCAAAGAATAACTTGAAAGATAATTTCTCCCAATTACATGACATAAATCAACCCAATAAAAATGCTTCTCGACCCTAAGCTGTAACACTTTTTAAGGTTGAACCTATTCCAGAACGGGCTTCCCTCTATACACTGATACGAGAAAACAAAATAACATTTGCTGCAGTGTAGAAAGAAAAAGTAAAAACTATTAAGGCAAGAAAGAGGAAATCACTAGGAGCAATCCTGTAGAATTTCAAAGTCCATATTTATACTTTTCTCTGGCCTTTGTCGGCTATCATACAACAGTTGTAGATACATTTTGGAATAGTATTTTGGAACATTCTAATAATTCTATTTCTATGTGATTCAAACAAAATCTCCAGAACTCCAATCCATATCCATCATCATACTCAAAATACAGAAATCCACAGCAACCCGCAATCTCTTTCCTCCATCTGGATTACTAGTATTCGTAGAGAAGCCCTACACTATCCTCTCAAATACGTATAAAAGAAGACAAATATACAAAATCATAATACCTGCTATGAACATAATTTACTATTGGTTGTAGTGTGAGCGCAACAGCAGCAGCAGATGAATAACAACAATATTTCATCAAGGTTGGAGGCCACCACAAAACTAGCCTCTCTCATCGCCTACCCAATTGTTCTTCTCCTTAGGCCCAGTAGGGCCTTCCTCTCCATACAGCTCAACTGGAAGCTTATAAAAAATATTCTCCACTGAATATCGAAGCATCACTGGCAAAATATTAATAATTTTATCCAACTCAGTTCTAGAATCATAGACAATAGTTGGACCCCATTCTCTCATAAATTGCAGCCAGCCAGGCTCAGCAATAACCCCATCTCCGAGATACTCAGCTGCAACAAGTTCGTAATGAGTACTTGAGTCTATGTAGAAATTACTACTAACAGCATCGTTTCTAATACCAATTCCTAGTTTTGAAGAACCCTGAATGTAAGCTCCAGGGTGAGGATAGCTTGCATGTCCACTTTTTGATGAGTAAACAATAGCTTTATTCCCTTGTACGTACTCCAAATCAAAAGCATTCACCCATACACCACCACTGTGCTGAGAGAAGTATATGCTCCAGAGCTCTCCAGTAAAGTTGCAAATGCGGAGAGTAAAATGCTCCCAATCACCCACATGCTGTCCAATCTTGCTAAGTGCAATATTCATAATACCGATTTTAAGAGTTGCAGGTCCATTAAAGGGACAGAAAATCCACGCAGCAATATCAGTGAAAGTCCCACCAAGTGCTGGCTTCACATGAACATAAAGTTTAGCACTTCCCAAGTTCCCTAGTTTGACATTATTTTTCCTATCACCACTAGGCAAATCTATCCAAAATTCCCCATCATTTCTTCCGCCACTTGGTAGATTTGAGCCATTAACGTCAATGCACTCACCTTCCAAGGCCCCCTTTTTGAACAGAAGTACTCTATTGTTAAAAAACCATGAAACAGAAGATGGCAAGTAGATCTCATCAGGATGAAAGAAGACAGTTGGTCCATAGTGGTTGATCAGTGCATGAATCTGATCACAGTTTGGCATTGCATGTAGTGTAGGATCTGAATTTTTCAAGCATGCAATAAACAGTTCTTGCCCAGGTGTCCAAAAGCTACCACAAGAAAAAGTCCCCACAGAAACACCTCTCCCCAGCATCCCTCGATGAGAAGGTCTCGTGCTCCAAACTTTAAATGGAAATTCTGAAAATCTCATATGGGCATTAAGTATAACTTGATAATTTTCACATCTGTCTGTTAGGTCAGCTCGAACACATCTCACTTTATCTAACTTGGGTTTCTTAGGAGTGTTAGTGACCAGATAGCCCATGGACTTATAACCCTCGGGAGGCTGGGGCAACCAGAAAAAGCCACATCCTTCAAGACTTTCCTCACTCCTGTCATTTGAACTCCAAACTAAAGAATAATCAAGGGGCTCCCTAAGGGCTGGTGACGCAACACAGGCAGAGAAATGAGCAGCTTCTGATTCGAAAGGCTTTTCCCGAGTAACAAGAACATAACCTCTTAAAGGCTGGTCATTAGATTGACAATAGTGCCCAAGGCTATAAAATCCATCAGGTATTCCAACTGGTTCATAAAATGTCACACCCTTTTTCTTGTCCTGTAAGAGGTTGCTGCTCCAGATGAACTCAAATCTTGAGATTTTAACAACTTCAAGTGCTCCAAGATTTATTTTTCCAGAAGCAAATCCTTGACCTGAAAATGGAGGCAGGCAATTAAGACATTTACATGATAAATCAAATTCAAAAGGACAACAAAAGACTAAACCACATCAGCCCAAGTGAACTTTTGATTTGAAAAGCAAAAGTCTTCTAACATTTCATTTTATCAGCCTCTACTCTGCAGCATATAAACATCACATCAACACTGAAGTTTCAATAATGCACCCTAATATATGTAGCTGACATGCTAAAAGAAAGACAGTCAAGTCAAGAATGATGAAACAAAGAAATGCTACTCAAACATCAGAGGAAAGTCCAAAAATAATTGTGGAAAAACACTTGACATATCATATTTGTTTACTTTGAATGTAATAAAAAAAAAACAAAAAAAAGAAAAGCCACTGAAGGAACAATCATACAGTGAAGAATATTCTTTAAACAAAAGAAGACCATAATACAGGAGTGAAGAAGTCAGCAATATTTCATAGACAGACATAATTCATTCAAGCTTAGCTTATTAAAATATATATAAACAAAATAGAAAATAGAAGCAACAGATAAAGAGAAGGAAAAGAAAACAAAATAACAAATGAAACAGTTCTAGGAAATTAGATTTGCTTTTGTTCAACCACAATACGAAAGAATAATCATAGTACACTTTTGGTGGTCCTTTCAGCATAAGCTACAAAGAATTCATTGGCATATATGGATTTGTTTACGGCACCAAATCATCAAACATTCTTTATTTCTTGGCCAACTGTCCAACCATATTAGATGGACTTCCTACACTACACAGGTTTTATATCTCTGTTGTTTCTGTCACCAGCACTGCTTACTTTTTCTGCAGCAATTTTAAAGAGACTAGGAACCATTTATGATTTTCCCACCCTTGCTCAAAAAAGGGAAAGTTAAGGACTATTTCAGCCTCTCGGATACAAAGATCAGCAGGGGATTAGGAAGCAGAGTTCTATGGGGCTAAAATTTTTTCAAAACGGAGATCTTTCAAAGCTGTAATTCTCAAGATTTCTTGGTCCTTCAACTTATATCATTTGAAAGGAGAAGCATAATAGCATATGCCTGTATGGCAAGATTCCATCGCTGATGCCATTAGAGTTAAACTCAATTGCTTTTCAAATGTGGCAAATTAGCCAAACAGACTTCTTTGGTAGAGCTAGGTTCCAACTCTTAGCATGCAAATGGTTGTTGTTCATTGAGAAGTTTCTCTGACTTTGTCATTTGTTTAGGTATTTCAATCTTGTTGTTGGCTGTATTTTCCAGTTTCTGCTTCTACTTTTGCTGCTCCTTTTACGTACTATAGCACAGTTTCTCCAGCTTTCTTTTAAAAAAATCAAATCATTCAAGTATTACAGGGAAAAGAAAAACTTATAACTCAGCTCCAAACTATACTCAAATTCCGAAGTACAAGCTATGTTTTGCAATTCAGTCTATAAGGGTAAACAGTATACCACCTTTCCAGCATCCAACTGATCAAGAATGCCATCTACTCACTCATCAATTGGCATCTTTAACGAAACAAATGCAAGGGCCCCGTTGCAGGTCAAATTTCCTTTCTTTTTAGTTTTAATTTCTCCATTCTGGTAATAAGTAAAAAATCAATGCCCGAATCACCCATCAATCACAGAAAAATGTTACAACAACTCGAGCCCAGAAATCCAATCAACAAAAAAGAAACCCAAAAGGGATAAAAAAGAAGCGAAGTCATCAACAAAATAACTGGAAACAAAACAAAACTCGAAACTCAAAAACGCAAAACTGCTTTAGAAATGGAAAATTGAGTACCTTGAGGCCATTGGGGAAGCGGGGCTGGAAGCGAGAAGGTTTCAGGCTCAGAAGGCAACAACTGCTCCATTTTATTCCAGTAGAAACATTTGCACCCGAACATCTCTCTTTGGATCTCAACAAGCTCTGCAAACTGAAAATTTTTGATGATATTATGCTGCTGATGATGATGATCTCCAACCTGGGTGGCATTATTTGATAGATATTCCGAAGTTTCTTTAACATGAGAGATCGAATGTCAAATTTCGTGGGTCCCCGTTTTTTGTGATCTGCAACGCAATCAAAGTTTTGCACATAATTTCGGAGCATTATTAGAATTTGAACATGTGTCGGTGTCCCTGTTTGATTCAAACAGCAAATCATGTCTTCCCCCTTTCCAAGTCTACAGGCTTCTGACCTCTCTCTGCACTCTGGACCCACCAGCTCATTCGTCTTTTTAGTATATAATATATTCTATGTGGTTTTGCTTTTTCATTTTATTTTTTATTCAAATTTATATTTGTTTTATGATATTTAACATTTATTTATTTCAATTCAAACTATGCGATTAATCTTTGTATTTTATCAAAGCAATAGGTTTAATCCCTAAACAATAATTATTACATCATTCTTGGATGTTATGTTATCGAATTTAATATTACGCTAATATAGTCAACTATTATGCTAAGTGGAGAAATTTTAACACTATTAATGATAAGACTGTTATTGTCAATTTAAAAAAAAATAAAGATTCAATTTTAACAAATTATTGTATAAAGATTAAATTCATCATTTTAATAATGTACATTGCCTAAATGTATAATTTGATTTTTTTTATTAAAAGTAACACTTTTTCCTATTAAGTATTCACAAAGTTTTTTTAATTATGAAGTATTTGGTTAGCAAGAGAAATTTTGAGTAATGAATCTTAAATAATTTTATTATTTGATTTAATATGAGTATTTCAAAAAAAAAAAATCAATAGTCAATTCTAGATGATAATGTATACCCTATGCTTATTTAAGATGGCATGCAACTTTCACCAAATCATATAATCTAATTGATTCATATTTATTAGAAAATGATCATGTGCTCCACGCATCGACAACTTCTATCTTCTACTACAGTTGTTCATGTAATGACATCTTTTGCCACTATAGTGTCATGATTCAATTCCAGGCCATGACCGACATATAGACCCAATAGACAAAGCACATTAGGCCTAAGCAAACCTCTAGTTATATACTTGTCAAACCATTACCATTTTGTACATGATTGTGGACTTGTTTGGCTATATGCGCAACAACTTTAAAGTGGTATATACATATATTGATAAAGTGTATACCAAAGTACAGAACATCTGCATAAATCTCATTCCATTACCTACTTGTGGCTATATTAATACCCATGTTGAACATCTAAACTCAAACAAAATAGTTCATGAGTGCACAACGAGCATAAACAAAGTAACTCATCACTAGACAACTAGCATATACAAAATAACTTGTGACCACACAACAAAGTGACTTTGGGTGTGAGGTAACTATTAATTAATGCCATGGTACTATACCTATCAAAAGGTGGATATGAATAGACCTCCTCCAACTACAATCTAGCAATTTTCGAATCTAAAAACCAAAACATGAAATTTGAAAACAATGAGCATAAAACTAAGTGGAGGACATTAGAAGGGAACAAGTAATTATATAGTGGAAGATTTATAAAACAATGCCATTTCTTTGAAACCATGCACTTTTAGTTTTGAAACGAAATCTATGAATGCACTCGTGTAATCCAACATATAAACCAATTATTTCTAATGTTCTTGAATCATTTCCAAATGCAATTAGGATTGTACTCCAAGTGTGAAGGCATACTTGAGTTAAAATGACTTGAAAACACATGAATTCAGGGAAATTATACTCCTGGTATTGATACTCCCATTACAGGTATCGATACATGTTGCACAAAGTGACATCTCGAACCTTTTTGTCTTGAAAGTATTGATACCTTTGCTAGAGGTATCAATACTTTTGCTCCAAAGCACCCTTGGAGCCTATATTGAAGACAAGTATCGATATCTCGTGCAGGGGTATCGATACTTCATTCATAAATCTTCATTTGTAAGTCCAAAACCAACCTTTCAAGGTTAAAACTCTCAACTAAGACACTTTAGCATAAACTTCTATTAGAAACATTCTTTTTCAAGGCAATTAACATTACATAACATATTTGAAACTCATTCTACCCAAACTATCTTTTAAATCATTCCATAGATGCAAATAACATATCAGGCACACTTTCCTAGAGTTCGGTGGGCTTTAATTTTTGTCTATTACTTAGATGATTCATTAATTCTTTAATCTAGTGTTAAGCAGGTTTTGCAAGTTTGGCGAGGAATGAAAGGAGCACCTAAGTAGAGGATTTTGAGTTACTGCCATTATAATAATACTAAAGTAAGTATGAGAAAAAAGGAAAAAAAAAGAAAGAACAAAAAAGAAAGAAAAAGAAAAAAAAAAGAAACAGAAGAAAAAAAAAAGAGAAAAAGAAAAAAGAATAAATTGAAGAAATTAACCTAACAGTGAAGTCGTTGAGTTGTGAAAGCATATTTTCTAGTCGAGATGTGTGCAGGTTTTGGTGGTCGTTGTCTTGTTTCTTTTTTAATTTTTTGCTGATATTGACTATGATTGAGTGTTGGAATCTTTTGGGTTTGTATAGGTGGTAAAGGTTCTTCTTTGTTTGTTTTGCTTGCTTAAGTCTAACTTGGTGAGTCGATTCTCTTTGTTTGTGCTTTGCTGAGGAAAGGATTATAGTAGGAATGGAGAATCAGAGATGTTTTTTAGGAGTTCTTACTGATGTGGATTGGACTGTTTGTAACATTGTATTGAAAAGGAAGGGGTGTACAGGATCTAAGGGAGTGATCATACAATTTAGGATTAAGGATACGAGTCAAGACAACTTTGGGGACTTTTGAGAACAACCTATCATGAAAGGATATGAGAGGGAGCTTTCTGTTGCCATTTTTGGGCGTGGGGTGTTCTTCAGTACCGACTAGTGCCTTTTGAAAAAAAAAAAAAAAAAAGAGAAAAAAAGAAAATGGAGAAAACAAAAGAAAAAAATAGAAAGATGAAAAAAAAAAATAATTTAAATATTTTTGAATATATTTGAAATAAAGTGTTAACAGTGAGTTTTTTTAAATTATTTTTGTTGTGTTTTCCCTATTTCGAATTGTAATTACTTTTTTATTTATGGTGAATCAATATGGCTGATGGTGGGAAGGTAGGGAGGGGTAAGGAGGTTTTAAAGGGATTTATGAAGAGAGGTCCATATGGGTTTTTGGAAAAGGTGAAAGTGAAGGGATTTGTATGGTAAAGGAGAGGGCTTTGATATGGAAATGTGAACACTGGGGAAGGGATTGCTTGATGTAAAGACGTAGTTTCATTGTTTATGTTGGTGGAGGGGGGAGGGAGGGTGAAATGAGGGAGCATGAGTGAATGGCTGTAGAGTTATTGATCAAAATTCTTTTTGGAGGGTGGTGATTTGTCTTGGGTGTGGATGATGGTGTTTTCAGGCCTTATGTTGTGATCATGGCTTTCTAGCCCTATTTTGAAGTGCAATTGAAAGCTTAAACGTGGTTTCCTTGGTTTACTCTGTTTTTGTCTTGGCTGGGACTAGTTTGAGTTCCTTTGACTGATTGTCACTAAGCTTGTTTCTCGATTGCCGTGCTACTGCTTGCTGTCAATTCCAACTTCTTTTTCTCCTTTATGTCAAGAAATAGGCGTTTGATCGATGATCTTTTATCTTCATGGATGTCTCATTTTGTTGGTTTAGAGGTTCTAATGCATTTTGCTCAAATGATATATTGTTTGGCCTCTTTGACTGCTTCAGATTGATATATTGTATTCGCATACGCTTCGTTTTGTATTTCCTTTGTGTTTAGGGAAGTGCGAGCACTCTTAGTTTTTGAGTTTATTTGAAGGTCTTGTGTAAAATAGTTAAAGAACCTTTGAACAAACAATTTTTTGGCCAAGTGTGCAAGTTCTAATGCCATAAGGAGTCTTGAGCAGTTACAGCCTTAGACTAACAATGGCATTTATGGTTTTTGAGGCTAATAAATTCACCTTTCAAAAAAAAAATTAAACATTCAACACCTTTAGTAAGGCCACTAAAGAGATAACTAATCACTAAGTCTGATTCAATCAGTATGGATGAGAATCATAGGGGGGACAACACCACTGTCCCCACTTACCACCATCCTTGCTTACCATTCACAAGCGAGAAAATACCACCATCCTTGCTTACCACTCACAAGCGAGAAAATACCACCATTCTTGTGATGGTTACATTAAGGCGCATCTAGTCAAGGTACTCAAAGGTGGGACAACACAACCATCCCTGTGAGAGCTAGTCCTCCTAAAACATTCCATCTCATTCACATTTTCTATAACACAAAGCATATAACATGTAGCTCAACTATGTTATAACAATATCATAAATTTCAACACATCAAACTTTAACCTTTCATATGTGTCAACATACTTGAAATCCAGTAAAACATATTTTTGAAAAAAACTTTTTCCCTATACAATACATATATACATACGTACATGTGTGTGTGTGTGACATTACATATAACCATACTTTTAACATTTGGAAGCCAACATTACTTAAGCATCATGAGCACTATCATTCAATATATATCTTTAAACATTCATAATTTAAAATCATTTATTCAGGCTTTTTCTTGTATTAAAATACTTTGAATGCAAGTACATTCACTTGTATGCCACTTACACAATTCCAAGGCCACCTAGCCAAGCTCTTCTAGTTACCAACTTTTAAAGCTACAATGGAACCTAACACAACCAAGGTTCATAATCAAAATCTAACATTCTTTTAAAATTTGAAATTTAGCTAACAAACTAACAACTCCCAGTAATTCTTCCTCTAGATTTAAGTCTACCTTAACCTAGTTACATTTTCCATACCTATTTCCAACACTTGGGTTTAACTCATCAACTACCTCCAAACATAATTCATAACACTTTTTACTCAATTTCTAGCTTGAACTTACCTTGGTGAGCTTATCTTCTAAGATTTAAAAGGAAGACCCTAACACTTGAGAGAAAATGAAACTTTTCCTAAAAAAGAGAATTTAAGTTGAAAAACCATAATCTTGAAGGTTTTAAAGTTACGATTCTTATTTTAAATAAGTTATAAGCTTAAATCAAAGTGAAACTAGGCAATGTGTGAAAAGGGTGGAAAAAAGGGGAAAAAGGGTTTGGGAGTCGATGAGGGAGAAAGAGAAAATGAAGTACCAAAACCATGGCCCCTCTTTTATACTTGTTGAAATTCATGCCTCAAGTATCGATACTTCTAACATAAGTATCGATACTTATCACATAAAATACTTTCTCAAGGCATTCAAAGTATTAAGTATTAATCCTTCTTTTTGAGGTATGGATACTTATTACACAGAATGTTCCTCAAGGCAGTTTGAAGAACAAGAATCAATAACTTTCTTATAGTTATTGATATTTTCTTCCCAGATTCTTCTTATTCATCCAAAACTCATCCATTTGGTTCCTTATTTATCCTCACACTTCCAAATAAGTCTGAGGTCTTCCAATTAAGGCTTCGAAGGTAGTTTTTCAAGACATGTGGCTTGGGTACAAGGACCTTTTCCAAATTAATTCGTATATTAAAAATTCAAGGTCTCACATACAGTTTATATGTCACGTCAATTGCCATGTGTTCTTGTAATATCATTTGTATGTCAACTATTTATGTTGTGTTTCGCCACTGCAACCTTTGTGCTATGTTTTGTTACATCAATTACCACATGTTTCACTACATTTATCATTTATGTCATGTTTTGCCTTGTTTATCTTTTATGTTGTGTTTCGCCACGTCATCCTTTGTGCTGTGTGTTTCCATGTCACTAATCATGTGTTTTGTTGCGTTTATCTTTTATGTCATGTTTTGCCACATCACTTGTCACGTGTTTCACCATATTTATTTTTTGTGTTGTGTTTCACCCCATTTATCTCATTATGTCATGTAGCCTTTAGTTGATTTCAAAATTTCGTTTATCTTAGTTTTCAAACTCAAGATGGTATGAACCATAACATCTTGAGTTCAAAGGGGAGTGTTAAGATAATTATACAAATTGCTTAGCTAAAGTTATTATACAATACTATTACTAGTTAGACCACAATATCTAATTAAGAGTTATATTATAATACTATTAATTAGTTAGAGTTAGACTATGAATAAGATTAGAATTAGTCTTATATATATTTATCTATATATGTGGCATACATAATTTAAATTTTATGTTAAAAGAGGGAAAATCTTGTTATATAAAACTATACAAGATACAGAAAAATCTAAATTATATATTGAGAAATCTAAATTATGTATGTTACATATATATGGCTAATCCTAATCTTATTCATAATTTAACTCTAACTAACTAATAGTAATATACTATAACTCTATTAAGATATTTTAGTGTAACTCAATAATTGTATTGTATAATAACTTTAATTAAATAATTTGTATAATTATTTTAATACTCTCCTTTCAACTCAAGATGTTATGGTACATACCAATTTGAGTTTAGAAACTAAGATAAACTAAGTCTTAAAATCTACTAGAGGTTGTATGATGTAATGAAGGGGTAAAACATGATGCAAAAAATGATATGGTGAAATATGACATAAAAGATAAAATGTGGTGAAGCATGTGATAAGTGATGTGATGAAGCACAACATAAAAGATAAACTTGGCAAAACATGTGATAAGTGACGTGATGAAATACTACACAAAAGATGACATGCTGAAATACAACAAAGAAAATAAACGTGGTGAAACACATGATAAATGACATGGCAAAACATGACAAAAAGGGTTGACATACAAATTATGTTATGAAACCACGTGGTAACGGACATGTTAAATAAACTGCAGTGGTAGAAAATGTCAATACATGGACAAAATAGAGCATGAGACATGAGTTATCCATGCTTGGGGCATATGAAACAAGATATGGGATGTGTGAACCAAGAATTGCCAACAACCAAGGTGGCTTTGATACAATGTTAGAAGATGAGAAAATCTAGTATTATATCAAATTGTATAAGATACAGAGAAATCTAAATTATGTATGTTACATAGGTGTGTGTGTGTATGTATATAGCTAATCCAAATCTTATTCATAGTCTAATTGTAATTAACTAACAATATTATAATATAACTTTAATAAGATATTATAATCTAACTCAATAATAGTATTGTATATGTTGCATTTAAATGTGGCACTCCCACATGGCATGAAACCGTGTTAATTATTTATGCATGATTAATAAATATTTAATTAATTAATATTGAATTTTATTATGATATTTTTTAATTAAATAACTAAGAAAAACATTTATTAGATAATCAAAATAAGATATAAATTTGAATTTAATTTGTTTAAATTTAAATAAGGATTATCTATGTAATAATATATATCTTAATTATAAAAAATAAAATCTCAAGTCAGTTAAGATGCAAAAATATTTTATCTCTGTATCTATAGAGATATTCTCTTTATATAATAAATTCAAGTAGAAAGAACATTAGTTCTTCAGTAAGTCAGAAAAATAAAAACACACACTCTTTCGTTCTTTGCATTCTTGAGGTACCATCAATAAGGCTCAAGGGTTTTGGAATGTGTAAACAAGAAGAAGGAACGTTAGTTCTTCAGTAAGTCAGAAAAATAAAAACACACACTTTTTCATTCTTTGCATTCTTGAGGCATCATCAACATGACCTTAGGGTTTTGCAATGTGTAATTAAATATAGAGGACTCTAGTAGTCACTCTATAACGATGAGAACAAAGAGATTGTTTTATAGTTGTTTATGCGGGTTTAGAATATAAAAGAGGATTTTTAAAGCAAGCTTTTCGATTCAAAAAAGAGAACAAAATTCATCTAAAAAGTGACCTACCTCCCAACAATGGTATTAGAGCAGGTTTTGGTTTGCTTTCATCCTTTTAACTCATGTATTAAGTATTTATATGTGTTTCTATGTTTGAAGGTATGCTTGTTTATGGTGGGTCATCAATGGCATTTTTTTATTTGTAAATTTTCTATCATAAAGTTTATGTTAGAATATTATATCTATAATATGCCTTTAAAGTTTGGTATAGTTTGATGAATTTTGGATTGAGTTTTAATATTTTGAAAATATATTTTAGATGATGACCCAACATGATTGTGCTTAATTTTGACAACCAATACATGATTTATTATGAATAAATCTCCAATAGATATGCTCAATTTTGTATTACCCTTCCAAAGGTATATTATTTGTTTTTTTCCAATATATATATATATATATATATATCTATATATCATGAGAAGTTAAGCATAAAAAATTGAATTGCAAATTTATTTTACTAAAACCAATTATGAAAATATAGGAAAGAAGGAGCAAATTTTGATCTAGTGCAAATAAGTACACTGGTCCAAAGTCATGTGGCTCCTTATGAATTGCAATAAAACAAAATTAAAAATGGGAAACAAAAATGTGGGTGGTAGGATTTGAAATTGTATTAATAGAGCCACAAGACTTTTGATAATGTTAATTAATATTTATGTTTATTTTAATCATTTGTTGATTATTATTTATGTTTAATTATTAATGTTCTAAAATAATAAATGCATTTGAACAAGCGTGGTATCCTTATTTTTTATTATTAGATTGATGTAATAGGCTTATTTTCATTTAACTTATTTTTGGATTATATTAATTATTTACTGAGATCATGTAAAAGGGATGTCATTTCGCTTACTTTATGCATAATATTATTTTGAATATAAACACCAATAAATATTAATAAAGTTTTTCAACAAAACTCAATATATTATTTTATGTTGCAAGTGATAAGTGGAGTTGTTTCCATGCTTAAGGATAGTGGGAGTTGTTCCCATAATCCAAGGTTAAATTAGATTAGATGGATAGTTTAATTAATGCTTATATTATTCGTGATGATTATTAGTATGCAGGCGAAAATTTTGAATTAGTAATATAGATAAAAATTAAATATGTCTAATTTTAATTGATTTGAAAATTAGATGTGTGCCTAATTAAATTTTGTGAAAATGATGCAGTGCTATAGCTTCAAAATAAGTAATTGTTGATTTGATCAAAGATGCCAAACATGATGACAAAAACTTTGATATTAGGCATAAGAAAGTTCAATATCTTCTTAATAAGCAAGAATTGCTAGATCATCTAACTAAAAGATTGAATCCATTTAAAGTTGAAAACACCATTTAGTATCGTCGTGACCAAGAGCCCTATGACACTAGGTATAAGAGAGATTGTAGTGCGTGTTTTGCCATGTTAAACTGCATGCATGATGATCTCATTGGAGAGTTTGAGAACTACCCAATTGCTAAGTAGTTTTGGGAATAACTAAACTTCAAGTATGGTGGAACCTCAATTATGAGGTTTTGTGCCTTGATAGTTAAGTTCAACCAATATATAATAGTATTCAAATACACCATGGTTGAGCACCTAAGGGACATGTCAATCATGATAAGAGAGATGAAAATAGCATGCTATGATCTCATAGATGAGTAACAAATCTTAGTTGTCATTAGGTCATTCCTCAAGTCCTCGTGGAGACATGTTAACTAGTGTTGACACATAATGAAGGGATAAAGACTTTTGATGACATTTCTCGCCATTTAAAGCTTAAGGCAGAGTAGAGAAGCTATCTACAACTTCGCCATGATAGCTCAAGATAGAAAAGGGTATGTTCCCTAATGAAAGAGATAACAAAAAAAAGGGAAGATTTGAAGTCTAAAGCTCAAAAGTGGTCGAGTCAGCAAACGCCAAAATGGAAAACATGGTGAAAACAAGGATAAGTCCAAGTTGAAATGCTTTAACTGTGATAAAAAAGGACATTTTGCTTAAGAGTGCACTAAGCTTAAGAAAATTCATCTTTCAAACTCCTTTAGTACTTATGTTTGTTTCTATGTGTTTATAGCTTATTCTTTCCTTGGTTGGATTGTAGATATAGGAGCAACCAAGCACGTGACGTGCAACTGTGTAGGATATGTAGATTACCATCGATTACCAATGGTAGACATTTTGTCATGATGGGGAATGAAGCCAAGGAAAAGGCCTTAGGAGTTAGAACTTACCAATTCATAATGCACAATGGGTGTAAATAGCTCATACATGATGTGCTTCATGCTCCCTCTGTGCAATGTAATCTACTACCAATTTTAGCATTGATGGGTTTAGGATTTATTTTTACATTCAAGAACTTACCAATTCAAGGATTTTTTTTAACGATGTAATCTATTTTTCTTGAAAACACATTTTTTTGTCACGGTTATTTTAAAGACAGATTAATCACGTTAGATTTGGATTTTAATAATGATGTTACTTTTGTTTCCACTTCTTTTGATGTTATAAATGATTTTGTGAAATGGCATGCTAAATTAAGACATATTGGACAAAACAAAATGTCTAGATTGGCTATGGAAGGGTTGTTGGGCTCACTCACCAAAGTTAAAATAACTTTCTTCATGTAAGCTATGTCTTATTGGTAAGTCCAGCAGAAAGCCTTTTAAGAAAGCTAAAAGGGCCACTTATCTTTTATAATTTTCCCATTCAAACATTAATGGGCCTATGAAAGTAAAGGTGGCTCTATGACACCACTTTCTTAGCCTAATGAATGATACTCTCTTCTATTCTGTGCTGTGGTCTCAAATCTTTGGTGCCACGATGCTAAGTTTGTTACCTTTCAGTGTGCATTTTACTACACTCAATCAACTTGATGCAATTTTCTCCTTAATCTAGGCTGAATTGGGTAAATTAGTAAACATGAAAGTTATAGTCCTATCTCTTGGCTATCCAATGACTTAAGAATCACATCAATTGAACCTCTAGAATGAGAATTATGCTCAAAATACTAAAATATGTATGAGGGAAACACTAACCATTCATGCACTCTTTTTACCAATTGAAGCTTTTCATTTGTACACCTATAAACGCATAAAACTAAATCAATACTAACTAAACTAAAAGCAATTGTAACATAAGTTAAAATAACACACTTTAAATTAAAACAACTCAACATGATTTAAACTAAATTAAGAAAAACTACTAAAAACTCCTAATTCTGAACCCATATCTTAAGAACTTAGCTAATTTAATACTCAAAATGTACCAAAATAACTTTATGAAATAGAGTTATTACACTCCCAAACTTAAGATTTTGCTAGTCCTCAAGAAAAAACATAAAAGAAAACTAAACTAAACAAAATCATAAACAACGTAAATGGTGAAAACAACTTAAATAATGAAAACAATTAGCTAGAGATGAGTTGCACCTTTTCAATGATTTTTCAAATTTCTTCAAAAGTTATCTTAAAATCATGACTAAAGGTAAACATAGAAACTATCCAAGTTCATGATTCAATTCAAACGCAAGTTCATTCTTCAAAAAATTTCTCCTATGTGTGTGTAATCTTTTTTACAAAGAATAGTATGCAATTCGGATAAGTTTATGCTTAAGCACAATTCGGATTAATACAAGAATCCCATAAGTTTGGTTTTCATATTTCTCTCCTCTAATATAGACTAACATTTAATCGAGAATCATTAGACTTTATTCAACTTGTAATGAAAGGCTAAGGTAGAGGTAGGATAAATGATATTAAGTGGTTCAAATTACCTTAAGCACTTCAATCATTCTAGGACTTTTATAGAGCTTAACTCATACTCCAAAGTAACAACTTATACTTGACTTCATCTTTTCTCTTTTTTTTTTACACAAATCTACAACATAAACTTATTTCTTTCTATAAGTAGATAGTGGGGTGGATGCTAAGCACATTTGAAATATGCTTTTTTTAATATCAACTCTACCATTTTTACTTCAATTCGTCATATAGCTCAATATATCTTCCTAAAATGATCAACATACTTAGGAGTGAGGAATGCAAAATTGAAAATTAATTAGACTAGGCTAAATATGTGTTTGACAAAGAAAAGGTAAAATTAGACTCAATGGGGTATAATAAGAATAAAAATAAATTAAGGAAGGTTCAAAAGGCTCAAATGGTCCAAAGATGGCCTAATTCATCTCCTTAACTAAGTATTGCCTAAAATTTTACCTCAAGAGAGAATCAATCAAATTTTAGAATTCATGACATAACTTAAATTTCCATCAATATAAATTGTTTCTAAATATGCATTACAACTCTAAGAAAAAATTAAAGTGTTAAATTAATGAAAATCTCATCCTAACAATGATATTCACACGAGAATTTATCATAAACTTAAACAATATCCATATTTTTCCAAAGTCCGGATAATAGGATAACTAAATTTTTATCATTAGGTTAGAAAAATATTAGAAAAACAATATAAAAGAACTCAAGCTATAAACTCTTAAAATCAAAAAAATAAATTTAAAGAAAAGCCAAATAAAAAATAAACGTAAAGAAAAGCAACTAAATAAACTAAAAATATAAAAAAATAAATTTATAGCATAACTGAAACATAACTAAAAGATAAATCGCTCCCTCAACCTTACACTAACATTGTCCCTGATGTGAAAAATAGAAAGAAAAAAAAAAGAAAAGAAAACTCATTTGCCAATTTAGGATTGTTGTGAGAACTCTAGTCCCCCTCCTCATCTTCATTGTTATCATCAAATCTTGTCGGAGGATCCGATTAGAAGAAAAATTTTGACATGTCCATCCCTATATGGTGTGCACAAACTCGAAACATCTACTCCAATGCTCTATTGCATTCCATTTAGTAAAAATGTTGTCGAGTATTCTGAAGCTCCAAACATTCCATTCTTTGAAACAATGTCAAATTCCTAGATTGCATAGCCGAGTAGCTTGAAAGCGTGGTGTAGAGGAAAAACTTCCACCGATAACAGATGGTTCATAGGCCCAAAATCTATTGATAATTCCCTTGTGAAAGGGACCTTTCATATACAACAATTCTTCACTATTTTCCCATTGTACACTAGCTTGCCCACACAAATAGTAATAAGCGATGGAAACCATAAACCTTCTCATGTTGAGCGAGCAATTTGCATGATAACATTGGAAATTAGCTAGCTAATGTTGAATAATCTTCCATTAATGATTGCATAGAGCAAGAGTACTTTATCTCTAATGACATTGCTAACATGCAATGAAAGAAGCATCTTGGTTGCCACAAAGTACAACCACACCTAATATCTTTATTCATGGAATTTGCTTTGAAATAAAGCAGTTCTCCCTTCGGCATTTTCCACTATACACCCTCATTACAAAGTACAGAGATCACTTCATCCTAATTATCAAACCATTCAAATACTGACTATATTCATCACTCTCGATATTAAGAGTTTTATAAAATTGATTTATAATATGGTTGTCAAACTGCACTTGATGACCTCTTACAAAAACTTTGCCATTAGTGTGCTTGAAAGCATTAACATAGAATTCTTTTACCACTAGGATCACAGTTACCATCGATTGGCCACAAAATTTTTGCCATTACCTTGCCTCAATAATGTTATGGATATCCCTATAAAATGCTAGTTTAAGATTAAACTACCTCTCTAAAATAGGCACTTTGTTAACAAGGGAGGTATTATGTTGTTTGGTAGCCTTCGCAGGCACAAATCTATTATCAAAAGAACCACTTCAACTACCTTTTGCTCACTTTGGTGCCATTGTCATAAAGCCTACAATAATTCTCAACAACAAACAAAGCAAAGCCAAGCAACAATTCGAAGCAAACATAAACCATAGTAATACCACAAGTCAATATCCACAATGACTACAAAAGAAACTCTAAACTTGTGAATAAAAATTGTAGCAAAATTAAATTCTCAAATATCCAATAATTATCTCAATTATCCAAATTAAAAATCATACCCAAACTAAATTATGCCCTAATTACAACTGACAAATAATTCAACTAATCCAAGATAATCAAGAGTAAAATTGCTGAAATAAGCATAAACTTTTCATCAAAGTCGAGAACTACCCATACTTTTCTTATTCAAACCTTAAATTCTTTAATATTTGCTAAAAAATATTCAAGGGAAAGATATTTATTGGAAAATTATAGCAAAAAATGGATGGCTTGAAGGTTGGATGGATGGAGCAAAGAGTTGGTTGAGGTTGGATGCAAAAAGTGGAGAAATTTTGAGTAGGTATGTTAAAGAATTTGAGAGAGGGGGTGCCTGCACACAAAAGAGGAAGAGAAAACCCTAAACTTTGAAGTGTGGGCTAAAAAAGAAGATAAGAGAGTTTTATAATGGGGAGGCTTAAAACGGTCTCGTAATGCCATTTCCCTGGTGTTGTGGCACCAAAGTCATAGGTTGTAGCTATTTTGCTGCAGGCTGGTGCCTTGGCCTTGGAGTTTTAGGTGCTGTGGCATCAAGCTCTTTATTTTTCTTATGGGGAGGGCACCATTTGGGTGTCACAACCTCGATTTTGTGACACCACGATGCCAAGTTAGTTGTGTGCTTTTTTTTTTACCTGCACAAGAGCCAAAAAGAGCATTAATTGGCAAATAAATAAATAAGTAGCTTTAAATAAAAAAAAGTTTAAGTCTAAAAAATTTAAGTTACCTCCTAATAAGTGCTTGATTTAAAGTCATTGGCTTAACTTCTTAAGGTTCATTTGGCTTCACCTAGGGTGATTGAGGATTTATATCGATCGATTTTGCCTCCCTAATAATACTTGAGAAATTGTCCATTCTCTTTAAATGTTTTGTTGGAGCTTTTTTCGGATATTTCCATTACTCTTTGAGGGAATACTTTCATGACAATGAAAGCTCTCAGTCACTTAGACTTGAGCTTACTTGGAAATAATTTCAACTAAAAGTTATAAACTTGCTAGCTCGATTCAAAGTGACGCTTAATAATTTTTTTGTCATGCCATCTTTTGGTCTTCTCTTTGTAAATCTTAGCATTTTCATAGGCTTAAAGTCGAAACTCATCCATCTCATTAAGTTGTAATAGACACTTTTCTCTAGTTGATTGGAGATCAAAATTCAATTTTTTGATGGCTTAATATGCATAATGCTCTAGTTCAACTAAAAGATGCCATTTTTTTCAGAAAACCAATCTGTAAGAAGACATCCCAATCAAAGTTTTGTATGCAATCCTGTATTCCCGCAAAGCATTATCTAACCTCTTGGACCAATCTTTTCTGGATGGACACATAGTCTTCTTTAAAATTCACTTGATTTCTCTATTAAAAACTTCAAGTTGGCCATTTGCTTATGGATGATAGGCTGTGCAATCTTATATATTACTCCATATTTAGCAAATAATGTTTCAAAGTACTTGTTGAAAATGTGAAACCCCTCATCATTGATAATAGCTCTTGGGGTGTTAAAACGAGTGAAGATATTCTTTTTAAAGAAGTTCAACACCACCTTAGAGTCATTAGTTGGCAATGTTACAACATCAACCCATTTAGATACATAATCAATAGCAACCAAAATATATAGATTAATGTATGAAGGTATAAAAGGACCCATATAGTCAATTCCTCATACGTAAAAAATTTTCACCTCAAGGATGTTGTTGAGAGACATCTCATGTTTCTGTGAGATGTTGCCAACTCGTTGACACCTATCACACTTTGCAACAAAATAATAAGCATATTTGAAATGAGATGGCTAATAAAAACTTGATTCAAGTACTTTTGCTACAATTATCTCTCCTCTAAAATGTCCTTCATAATCTTAAAAGTGACAACGTCAAAATATATCCTCAAATTCCTCCTTTAGAATCTAAACCCCATATTGCTTAAACAGAAAGGGCTCTCCCACACATAATATTTGACATCATGTAAGAATTTCTTCTTTTGTTGAGAGGTCAAATAGGGAAAGAGAACATAAGTTAAAATGTAGTTCATAAAATGCGCGTATTGTGGTAGTCTATGCTTCCCAACATAAAATAGTTACTCATGGAGAAAAGTCTCATTTATCAAGGTTGTATTTCTAGCTTGTGACTTATTCTCCAATCTTGAAAGATAATCAGTCACTTGATTTAATATACCTTTTCTATCTCAAATTTCCAAGCGAATCTCTTGAAGCAGAAATACCCATCTTATTAAGCATGGCTTGGCATTTTTCTTGTCAATCAAATTCTTAATTGTAGAATTATCAATATACACAATGACTTTAGTGCCAACAAGATTGGAGTGAAATTAATTAAATGTAAACACTATAGCAAACAGCTCCTTTTTAGTGGTAGTGTAGTTCAACTAGGCATCAATTAATGACTTACTAGCATAATATATTGGATTGAATATTTTCTCATTTCGTTGGCCCAAGACTATGTCAACTACAAAGTCACTTACATCACACATAAGTTCAAATGGCATACTCCAATCTAGGACTATGATAATGGGTACCAAAATCAACCAATTTTTCAACTCAACAAATGCTACTAGGCATGCATCATCAAACTGGAAAAGTGTATTTTTTCCAACAGATTACAGAGTGGCTTAGAGATCTTGTAAAAATCTTGATGAAACGTTTGTAGGAACTTGCATGATCAAGAAAACTCTGAAAACCTTTTATTGATCTTGTAGGTGGAACCTTATCAATTGTCTTAATCTTTGTTTTGTCCACTTCTAGGCTCTTACTAGAAACTTAACATCCAAGAACGATACATTTTTGTACCATAAAATGATATTTTTCCCAATTCAAAACTAAGTTGGTTTCTTTACATGTTTTAATAACTCTAGCAAGATTATGGAGACAATCATGAAATGAATCACCACAAATTGAAAAATCATCCATGAATACCTCTAAACATTGCTTCACCATATTAATAAAAATGGTTATCATGCATCTTAGAAATGTAGTTGGAGTATTACAAAGTTTGAATGGCATATTCCAAAAGGTAAAAGTTCCATAGGAACATGTGAAAGTGGTTTTTTCTTGATCTTCAAGAGCTATAGAAATTTGATTGTATTCATAATACCCATCTAAAAAGCAATAGAACTCTTTACCAGCTAATCCGTTAAACATTTGATCTATGAACAAAAAAAAGAAGTGATCATTCCGAGTATCCTTGTTAAGCTTTTGAAAATCAATCCATACCCTCCAACCAACCACAGTTCTAGTAGGGATGAGCTCATTGTTGGCATTTGACACAACAGTCATACCTTCTTTCTTTGGCACACATTAGACGAGTCTCACCCATGAACTATCTGAGATATGATACACAATATTAACATTTAACCACTTGATGATCTCCTTCTTAACCACTTCTTTTATAATTAGATTTAACCGACATTGATGTTTTATGGTGGCTTTGTGGTTGTCCTCTAGAAAGATCTTATGCATGTGAATAAATGAACCAATTCGTTTAATGTCTACAATAGTCTACCTTACTGACTTTTTATACTCTTTTAGCACACAAAAGAGCTTGTCTTCCTGCATGTTAGTAAAAGAAGCAAAAATAATAAGTAGCAAGTTAGATGAGCAACCCAAAAAAGCATACCTTAAATGAATTAGTTATTGCTTGAGTTTCAGTGTGAATGGTTTTTAAATAAAATGCTTGGTAAGTGAAGATGAAAAAGTTAACAATTCCAAAGACTTAAACTAAGGATTAAATCCCATGACATGTGGTGAAGCTACCAAATAATTCAAGCATTCAAAGAATTCATCATCATCCTTTTTAAAAGTAAAAATTAAAAAAGCCTTAAGTGGATCATTAGGAGAGCTTCCTATAAACATTTCATTGTTGATGCTGTTGACCACATTGATTGCAAAGCATTTATCAGCCTCTTAGGGAAACTTAATAGCTCTAAAAATATTGAAAATTAGTTTTTGGTCTTGAACCTTTAAGGTAAGTTCTCCTTTTACATTAATAAGAGCTTTAGTCGTAGCTAAAAATGCTATCCCAAGAATAATCAGTATTTCATGATCTTCCTCCATGTCAAGATTAATGAAGTCTATTGGAAAAATAAATTTATCAACTTTAACTAATACATCTTCAACAATACCTTTTGGGTAAATGAATGATCAATTAGCAAGTTGTAAAGTCACAAAAGTGGGCTTGATTTCCCTCAAACCAAGGTTTTGATAAATAGACTGTGGCATCAGATTAATACTTGTTCTCAAATCACTTAAAGCTTTTGCAAAGAATAAAGTACTAATAGTGCATGGAATGGTGAAGCTATCCAAATCCTTGAGCTTTGATGCAAGTTTATTTTGGATGATAGCACTACACTTTTTACTAAGTGCAACTATCTCAAACTCACCCCATCTCCTCTTCTTATACAAAATATCTTTCAAGAACTTAACATAACGTGGAATCTGTTTCAAAGCTTTAGCAAAAAGAATATTAATATAAAGCTTTTTGAAAACCTTAAACAATTTCTATATCTACTTATCAAGTTTTTACTTTTGAAAGTGTTGAGGGAAAAGTGGTGGTGGTGGATTGGGCTACAGCTTCTCTTCTTGAACGTGTTGATCTTTCTTCTCAACCACTGATGCTTTTTCCATAGACTTACTTGGAGAATTTGAATGTATTCTACTCCCTTTTATCTTTTGAGTGTGATTACCTTATAGTGTTCTTTTCCTTTCCTTTTGGAATGGGTTCAATGTCACTCAGTAAATATCCCTAAATCTGTTATTACATCTCAAGAATCCTAAATGATGTCGTTAACTCTAAATGATGGCATCATTCTTTGTCATGTATTGCATAAACATTTTTTTCACAAACATAAGAGCTCTAGCTTGTGGTGGAAACCTATGAGGAAAATTTGGCCTTACCATTGATGAAGACCCTTGGTTGTTGTTGTAAGAGAAATTAAGGTAATTCCTCCATCTAGGATTGTAGTTATTGGAATGTGGGTTATTTACTATTTATTGAAACTTCCACCATATTGTAATAATTCAATATTAATAGGACAATTATCATTGGAATACCCTTCCCCATAAAGCTCACATGTTACAAAAGGGCTCTGAACGACGTTAACATATAAAGTATCAAATTTCTTAAATAGAGCAACAACCTGTGCAATCAAAGCAGTAATTACAACTAACTCATAAACACCAGCAACTTTTCTCAACACCAATCTCTTAGATGACCATTGATAAATAATGAAAGCCATTTCTTCTAACAAACCATAAGCCTCATCAATAGATTTAACCATCAATGCTCCACCTGCTGCAACATGAATAATGGTTCTAACTGGACCCATCAAACCATTATAAAACATATATATTTGCAGCCATTTCAATAACCCAAGGTGAGGAGATCTTCTGAACAAATTTTTACACCTCTCTCAAGCCTCATATAGTGATTCTAAGTCAAATTGCACAAAAGATGTGATGTCATTCCGTATTTTTACTGTTGGTTGGTAGAAAGAACTTAGCCAAAAATTTTTGAGCCAAATCATCCCAAGTAAAGATAGAACCAACCCAGAGTGAATTCAACCAATTCTTTACCTTATCTTTCAGCAAAAAAGGAAATAGTTTCAATCTACTAGCATCATCAATGATCCCATTGTGTTTAAACATATCAGAAATCTATAAAAAAATTCACAATATGAGCATTCAAATCATCATTCGGTAACCCCTTAAACTGTATTGAATTCTAAATCATTTGAATGATTGTTAGCTTGATCTCAAAATTATTGGTTTGAATAGGAAGTTTCCAAGGCATCAAAATAGTTTCCAATCATTTTCATCTAAGCGTATCCGAGGCTATGTCATATTATACATAAATCAGATCACAATATTTGAATGGTCCTTCTTGAACATGGTCACATCATCGACTAGAGTAATTTCTTAATGTTGGCATCACTCGAGGTAATCTCCTAACAGGCAGTATCACATCATCGATTGGAGTAATCTCCCAACAGTCAACATCACGGCAATACAAGTGGGGATCATGATGGGATTAAACTGTAGCCACTGTTTACCTTCATCGTCTACATGCACACACACATATACCCAACATAAAAAGATCCACTCATCCTCAAGTCAAATTAATGTCCAGATTTAATTCTTTAGACAAAACACAATTCCACAATGAGACCATCATGCCTCTATCTTGCCATATGTCCACAACACAGTGACAATCACATATATCGGTCCTAATTATCAATAAACTCATTAAAGTTCTACATATCTCAATAATCTAGGTTCATTGGCTATGTATACATCAACCATTCCTTTTTAGGTAACCAAGGCCCGCTAGCCATATATACATGCATAATGTCAAATTAAATCATGCGTCAATATCCTATCAATTAAAGGGCAATCAATTCCCCAATTTGTAATATCATTATCTCATTGATTTAATCACACCATATCCAGTAGTTATCATAATCACACATCATCTAGATGTTTAACAGCTCATGCTACTTAATGGCATTCATAGGCAAATATATGTGTGTATATATATATATATATTAACATGTATATAAACTATATATTAGCCTAGGTGCATCCATCTAGGTAATCACATTCATATATATACATACATAGTTCTCTAGCCTAGGCATGCTCATCTAAGCCTACGTTCATAATATAGTACTAGTGCACCACATATTCCATGCGTTATGCATCACATGCATTTAATGAATCCCACTCACAAAACTAAGGGATTTCTAAACATGTTTCAAATTTGAGCCATAAATTAAAATCATGATCTCCGGATATTCAAAATCACTTCAGAATATGTCAATCACTGACAATAACAATCACAACTCAAATTTCAAAGCCACTCATAACTCCAACAATTCAATTCCTACTCAATAGCATTTCAGCTCATTGGCCCCAATGGATATTATTATCAAATCTCCCAAAGTGTCCTTGTCCTTAATTTGAGCCATATAAGACCAACTTAGCTACTTGCATTGATTATCCTTAAAATCATTGTTTGCGTTATGACAGTATCCATGTTCCCCTCATTGGTTAACCTACTAAACTCATCAATGTATATATATGCCATTAACCCTTTCATATTATGCTTTACATACATGTTAGGGCATACTCAATCTCATTCTAAACCACTAACTATAACCATCAAATAACAAATCCCTCTATGGAATAATTGCTTCCATATTTTACATATGGGTTCATAACTTACACGATTCCAAAAATATGCTTACATTCTTGGTAAGCTTCCAATAGTCCATGAGTATGCAAACCACAATGTACAAATCTTGCCTCCTTTTGTTAATACATACTTCACATTTTCTACAAGTCAATATTGCTAAATCAGAATTTATATTAGGGAGTTAACATATAACTAGTGCTCTTTAAGCATCTAGAACGCAATTCTTATGCATTTCACATTTTCTTTCGAAACTCCTCGACACAAAACGTCAGTCATAAACACAATTACAAATTTGTCTAATTGTCCCTTCCAACTCACAATCACAGCACCAAATGCAATGGGTCACAATCCAACATTTGCCTTTTTATCCGGCACTGCACAAGTGAAGGGAACACTTTTAGCATTCTCATGTCTTACCTCCACAGGCATGTTAAGATCGAAACATCGTCAGCTCTATTTAAAGGTATGAAATCATTGCCTCAAGTCAACATTCTTAAACTACTTTATCAAGGGTGTTCAAAGACTAGATTCAAATCTATAACTTGTGGTCTAATGCCTAAAGCGGTGACCATACTCTCGTCATTAAATGCTACGCTGTATCATGTTACTTTAAACGTAACCTTACAGCGACAACAACACAATTCTAGGGTTCTACCCTTTGCTATAAATCGTAGCTTTCTTCATGGGCATATACTCATATACTACCTGACTACTCATAAGCCACTCATGGTCATCCAAATTTGGCCTCTTTATTAGACTTAACATTTTATTACCAAATTTATCTTCCACCCGGGTAATCCACCTTGGAATTTAGGCTTATATATGATATTGCAATCAGAATCATTGATCAAACAAATCTCAATAAGCTTATTCAAATAACGTTGCCCATCAAACACATACAAAAAACTGGCCATCCCTACATAATGTCAAATATTTATTTCATCATAATAAATATGTCCAATGATAACACCATTGACGCCACATCAAAGTCATCGTCCAATGCTGAAGCCATTGATGGAATATGAAAGTCATAGGGCAAGATTCTCAGCTCCACCTGACTTACATTTTAAACGCCATCATTCTTCCCACAAAGCCAGCATTTAATTTACTGAGATTGGGGCTAAGCTCTAGGCATAAGCTTACGCTTATAGCCATAACTACCAACATTTCATCCCAAGGTAACTCATTCAAACAATAATCACTAAGCTCAATTAGAAACTTTTATATGGACCTATACTAAAATTAGAATTTTCTAATCATTGGCCTTTAAACAATCATATTCATAATTAACCTTGTCAATTCATAGGCTTCATGCTAAACATGGCAAAACATAAGCTCATCCTTGGAGTTAACTCATTTATTAGCCTTGTCAAGTTATATGTTGTCTACGACAAATACCGAGGCTTGCCCTCTGGCTAATCCATGTACTTATAGCTTTAAACCACATCATATCAAATCAAATCTTAAGAATAATTAACCACTAAGCTAGAGCTAAAATCAAATTCAAGTGTCTGCTATATCCATATTCCTCACATAAGAGCATATAAAATTTCTAGGGACTCAATGTCAATTACACATATAAGTAATAGTCCCATATAACATCAAAGTGGGGTAGCATCGTTAGTACTTACTTAATTAGAGCAACGAGGTCAACTGTCCAAAATCTCAAATATAGAACAACCAAGCATTAATGCAGTGCACTTGCCTTAGTGCATACCCAACCTTTCAAGTTGCTGCCCGAGGCTTTAAACCATCGCCTCATCACATATTTTAGTTCTAGTGGACTTGATAGTCCTATCTCATCCACCACAACTAAAAGTCATAGGATCACATTTCTACAAATATTTTCTTAGAACCATCTCACCCCAAAACCAAAGCAACACTAATCAAGTTTCAAACACAAAATTCAAAAGTAGGTTGGCTTACTAAAACTTGGGAGTTTGTGTAGCCTCTTGCTCATGAATTGTGCTACAGTCACAAAACATGGACAAGACTTTACACTATTCCCTACTTACTTCACTAACTGACACAAACTGACCTAGGACTCTTTACAACGAAGGTTCGCTCTAATGCTAACCTTGTCATGATCCAAATCTGAGGATAGTGGTTACACATATCCTCTATCATGCATACATCACATACATCATCATACATATACATATAAGACAAGTAAGTCTTCACCTGTTGAACATAGTCTGTCATATCTTGGCAATCATACTACGTTGCATATCTTTGGCTATTAACATACTAAGGTGGTAAAATCATCCTCACCTTACTCATTCAACATCATTACCAACATAAACAGTTCATCAATATAATCTATCATATGAACTGACCCAACATATGGTCATCTACATACATGGCTTAGCATACATACCTTAAAGCACTCCCCTCGACGTTAAATCATAGCTCCTCAAGCATGCAGCATATCATAATCATAAATCAATTACATATGGCTCTTACCTCAAGCCTTTACATTAATCATCATATCATGACATCATATAACACATTTCACATTTCAAAAACCTAGGCATGCCACTATATAGTTATCATATCATATCATAGAGTGGTCCTCCCCTAGACATAGGATAGTCACTTACGATGGCTAACCATTGAACAATATACAATATCATGTCACACCCCATTGCTATAGCAAACGATAGAGTCATGTCACGCTTCATTGCTGAGCAAACGATGGAGTCTTGTCATGCCTCATTGCTGAGCAAACGACGGAGTCTCAAAGTCATCGTCTGGAGCAATTTTTCAACAGATAGCATCACAATCCTCGTCCGGGGCAATATCTCAACATACGGCATCATCTAGAGTATTCTCCATAGGTGGCATCACAAGCATCATCTAGAGTAATCCCCTAACGGATGGCATCGTACACAATAGGTAGGAATCACTAGCAGGATTTCAATCACTTCCATTGTTTACCATCGTCCTTTAAGCACGAACTTAGTCATCATTGCATAGCAAGTGGGAATCATAAGGGGGACAAAACCGTCATTCCTATTTACCACCATCCTTATCACGGAACATACATAGTCATAGGGATATGGACACACTCAACCTCATAATATCCATCGTCCATAAATCCTCCATGAACGGAACATACATATCTCACATCATATGAACATACATATCTTACATCATATCATTGTTCTGAATCATCCACGGATGGAACATACTTACCTCACATCATATCATCACTTGTAACCATCCATAGACGGAACATATTACTCAACATAACTTATTATTCATCATGCTTGTCATCATACATATTCAATCATTAGTCATCATGCATTGATTCTCATAATTAGAAAACACTAAAGCGCATATTAATCATTTAACCTAGGTATATTCCTTCTAGGCATATCATGTAAGTTTCATAACATTCACTAGTCTAGACATAACACTTCTAGACATGTTGACCATATACAAATTTAACAAAGTGTCATCATCTCTATTACAATAACTCATATTCACATCAACATCATTAGCCTAGGCATAATACTTCTAGGCGTACCACACCATTCTCACATATTTTCTAGTCTAAGAATTCTACCTCTAGACATGCTTATAGTTCATACACAACATACATTAAGTATTATCATTATTAACGCATATATGCACCTAGTCATTATACTCTTATACCTAAGAGTTTCCCACTCACCTCAACACTCTGAAGGTGCCCCTTAGTCGAGCTTACATCTTTCACCTCTAATTTTCCTTTAAGCACATCAAAACATTACTAACCCACTAAATCTTACCTTCCAAAAAATACTAACTTTTTTAAAAATAGTCAAATCCATAGCATATCAACAAGGAAGCTGAAATCATTCAACAATGAGCTAATCCATACCTTAAAAATGGGATTATGCTATTGTTTATCATAAATATCTAGCCAACTCAAGAGAAATTTTTTTCCCACCAAAGCTACATCAATTTGAATCTAAGTTATCAACCGTTCAAATTAAAAATAAATCAGTCAGAGTGCTCAATCTTACCTCTAGAAGCATTCCCCATTTCCATATTTACTCCAAACAACTCCAAGTGCTTCAAACATTCATTTTTAGACACTAGGGTTTGGTTTCAAAGAGAGAAAGTAAAAATCACCAAACAAACTTTTTTTGGAGTGAAATCTCTCACTTTTAGCATTTCAAATCAAAGATTTAGCATTGAAGTGTGAAGGTTTTGAGTGAGGTGAAATTTGAGAGAAATTGGATGAAAGAATGAAGAAATAGGAGAAAATGAAGGGTTTTTCAATTTTAAGGCTTCTAAGCTCGGTTTTTGCTAATCTGACATCTCAGGATCAACTAGGGGAGCTTGGTATTCAATCCTGGACTCAATTTTTACCCTAAATCTCATTTCCTACCTCAAGATCGACTATAAGGGTTTTATACTCTATCTTAAGCCAGTGCTATTATTTACCCCTAATCTTCACTTCACAGATTCGATCCTCCATGCATTAGGATCAACTATCGAGGTCCAAATTCATAAAAATTAGTCTTTTTGAAGTCTAAACTCATTCTAAATCTCCTCCACAACCTCCAATCATTCACATTTCACTTAAGATCAACACACAAGTCTATCATACACACTAATTCTCATTCATGCTCAATGTCACATAGCATATCAATTAACATGGCATAATTTGCATACATGTCATACTCATCTTACTGCCAAACATATGCACTATATCACTCATATACCAAGTGTACGCACAATATCATTTTAGCTTTTACATACTCATAAATTTCTTGACCATCTCTTTATAGACATAGGCATTTCTGGAATTCTTAAAAATATACACCAAGGGTTCAATTTAGTTCATCAATTGGCTTGGTTCATCTTACATAGTTCATACCAAAAATTAGGAGTGTTACAAGTTAACAAGTAATATACTGAAAAGTACAGTATTGATCCCACAAGAAATTGTTTCCAAAATTTTGCTAACTATTAAATTATAACAATTTAATTTTCTTCAAAAAACCAACTTAAATTAAAAGTATAATATGGAAAATATGGAAAACCTAAAACTAAAATTAGCAATAAGAACAAAATTTTAACTAGAGAAATCAAGTAGAAAAAGCCTAAGATTACAATTTCCCTTCAACACTTTATTTGAATCTCTACTATTCTCTCTAAACTCACTTAAATAGACTGAGTTACTAACCTCGAGCCCTAATTTATTTATAAGTATCTGCCGAATTGCTAATAAAAGTATCTCTATCAACCAACTCACTATATTCTTATGCAAATTGAATTAAAGAAAAAATCATTAAGCTTATACTCTAACTTTGGCTATATATGACATGTAAGTATATCTTACACATGTGACAAATCAATCAATCAACTAATTGAATTTGAGCATATACTACTTCATCTGGGGCTTACAAAAACTCTATTTTCTAAGTTGCATTCAGGTTACCCAATCAATCTAATTAATGGCCAGTCAATCAGACGCATTAATCATAAGATTAAAATAAACAATGTAAGCACCATCAATCATAAACAAGATAGAATATTAAAAATCCAAACTACATGTCAGGTTCAATTGTAATCCAAGATAAAGAAAATTAGTTCACGCTGAATAATAAAGCACAACCTAAATAAGTTTAACCATAAAAAAACAATTCAACAAAATCAATAAAAGAAACAGCAAATAAAAGAAAACTAAACATCATCAAGTATTTAATCTTCAATCTTCCAAAGTGTTCTTACTTTCTTGAGTACTTGACGGCTACATTTTCTTTAAAGAAATCCTAGCTTAATCATGTCTATTAATTACTCCAAATATGCCTTTAAATAGCCTCTAATAAAAACCTAATTTTAGTCAAACCCAAAAAAGCCTCTGCGCTAGATATTGACACAACGCCATGTTCTCAATTTTTACTGTTGCGATGCCACTTTCTCAGCCTAATGAACGATGCTTTCTTTTCCTTGATCTACAACCTCAAATCTTTGGTGTTGTAGTGTCGAGTTTGCTACCCGTTAGTGTGCAACTCTAGAATAGTATATTCAATACCTTCATCACTCTTAAGCACTTTGATTGTAAAGCTTGTTTGATTTTCAACCAAAGCTTTAAGTTTGACAAAGCTACTAAAGGCCTTTGATTTTTGCTTGAGAAAGTAACCCAACTAAACTTGGACAAGTCATCAATACACAAGAGAAAAAATTTGCTTTCATTGAGTGAATGTGTTCTCATAAGTCCTCCAATATCTGAATGTACAAGCTTTAGCTTTTGTGTGGTTTTCCACTTTGCTTGTTTAGGGAATGGCTTCATTTTTTACTTTCCAAATTGGCAAATGTCACACAATTCAATAGGTTGAGTTAAGTTTAGGAGACCTTCAACTAAATTAAATGTTGCCATATGTTTTAAAAAGCCATAATTGTCATGCCTAATTCTCTTATGCCACAATTTAGCATCACTAGTCAAACATTGATAGGCTTGATTTATCAAATTCTTCCAATTTAATGAAAAACATTTATTTTTCATAGCAATACTTAGCAATTTCTTTCTTGGGGAATCATGAATTGTACGCTACCTATCTTTAAATAGAATAGTATACTCTTGTTCTAGTAGTTGACCGAGGCTCAATAGATTATAACTAACTTCAGGTGAAAAATGAACATCAGATAAAGTTTTAAAACTTGAAGGAGTCTTAATGCCAACTATCCTAATGCCAAATATCTTCAAGAAAACTCCATTATTGATTTCCACCTATGATTTGAAGTCTTTGTCTAACTTTAAGACAAGATTGTCATCTCCCGTGATGTGGTTCAAATAACCACTATCTATATATGAAATGTCTTTCTTGCTTGAAATTTCTAGATTTTTTGCCATAAACAATACCTCATTTTCAACTTTTTTATGCTCCATAATTCCAACTTTCTCATTATCAAGATTAATCTTGGCCTTACATAATTTTCAATGTGGCAAAGCTAGTTACAAGACTGAAATTTCACACTCGGTCTAAACCAATAGAATTGCTCAGATGGTTACGTTTTATTTACAATGTGTATAAGAAGGAAACTTGCCTTTTTGTTGTTTGCCATCACCAAATTTTTTGTTTTTCTCATTTTTCTCCATTTCCTTTTTCCCTATCCCAAAGCCAACACCTCCTTTATGCCTTGCCACCCAGGCTTTATTACTCTTCATATCATTGTTCACCCCACCTCTAATGTCACGACCCTAACTCGAGGGCTATGATCAGTGTATGAGTCCAATAGACAAGACTTGCGAGACTTGAGCAAGCCTCAGAATAACTGTCTAATCAAATCACACAATAGATAGCCAAGGGTTTTCACATCAAATATATTCATAATATAACTTAAGTTCAAATCCAATACTTAACATAATATACGCAAGCCATACGTTGCCTAACATAAGGGTTTTGTACCATACAACCCTTAACAAACTAGATGGCAACATCGTGCCTACTTATATATGAAATAAACATAGTTCAAAACTAAATCGAAAGTGGAAGGACAACATAAGTTTGAACTTAGCGGACTGGGTACATAAGATGGAGGATGCTTACTAGATGCCAAAACTATCTGTCCAAAGACCAAGGGCGGAGCTAGCCAATTTTTGTTGAAGAAGCCAAAGACAAAAAACTAAAGGTTAAAAATTTTAAAAACTAATATGATGAATTTAACCAATAATCAAAGTATTAATAATGAAAAATAATTTTATATAACATGTAAATCAAGAAAAAAAAACTTCCAATAATCCTTTAAGAAAGTTATGCTCAATTTCTTGAATTTAAATTTATCAATTATTAATTATGTACTGAAAAACATCTATTTCATTAGGATTGAGTCTTGGACATTTTGATTCACATTGCTCTTGTTCATGAGTTGAAGCATTGAGGCTTAGTGGTTCAAATGTAAGAAAAACATTTAAACGATTTACATATTTTCTTTTAAAGAATTTGTCAATTGTTTTTAACTTACTCATACTTTAATCAAACTTGAAAAAAAAATATAGTCAATCTCCAATATTTTTATTTTATTTCTATTTTATTTCTATTTAAAATTATAATACGAAATAAATATAAAACTATAGTACATAAAATATAAATTGTTAAATATGATATAAACAAGATTAATAATTTTCTCATATACAATCAGGATTGTTTAAAGGCTATATATTCAAAATAACTTCCTTTTAATTAAATATAAAATGTAAAGTATATAAAACAATATATTCAAGATAATTTTCTTTTATATAATCATAATTAATAAAAAATGATACATTGATAAAATTTTAAGCAACAGTGCAACACTATAACTTATATTTGATTGTTACATGATTATTTATTAATTTTTAAAGATTAAAATTTTAGAAAATAAACTCATATAATAGGAGAAAGAAAAACATGGCAAGGAGAAGATAGAACCTATATATGACATGATAAAAAAAAGAAAAAGAATATAGTTGATGATTCATAGAAATTTAGAGAAAAAAATCTATAGAAACTTAAAGAAAATATATAAACAAATATAAATAAAAATAATAATATAAATTAAAAGAACAAAACAAAAAAATTTAAAATTGAGGCAAGTGAGATATTTTTTATTTCTTTTATTTATATTTATTATTAAATAAAAAATTATTTTGATGGAGTCCATTAAGAGATTATATTAAAACTTTTATATGATATAAAAAAATTTAAAAAAAAAATTGGAGGGGGGGGGGTGGAGAGGGGGGCGGAGGGGGGAGGGGGGGGATGGGCTCAAAAAGGCTTCGTCTCTACCAGAGATGATGCTAACCACACAATTCCTGTGGCTCATTTATCTACAGATGATAAAAATAAAAGGGTGAGTCATCTAAGACTCAATGAGTGGAAACAAATAATTGAAATATAATTTGTGCAGATAAATATATAATGCACATTCAATGCAATCAAAATATTCTAACAAACATCTCCAACAATAGAGGTATATCAAAATCACACCTATCGAGTATTGTCCAAAGTTTTCTAATCATAAACAATGACACTATATCTCCATAAATAATGCATCTAAAATCAAACTTACCTTGAAAGTTGGTATTTAAGCTAAATCCCATAAACATCTCACAATTGCTAGGAACAATATCGAAATCTAGTCATGTTGCTTACCTTAAAGCTTTACCATTGTATATTAATCATATATCATATACTCCTTGATAATAACATAATCAATTTCTATACCATGTTTTTCACAACTCATCTCATCATAATCGAAGCAAAATAAATGAAAGATCCTCTATAGTCATAATCAAATCATGTGTGATAGCTAACTGACAAAGTCAAATCACACACAGTGCCACATCAACGAGTGAAGAGCCAAATCACGCACGGCACCAAAGTGTCTAACAGAAAGTCAAATCATGCATGGCATCGAAGTCACTAGCAAAGAGTCAAATCACACATGGTACTGAAGTGACCGACTGAGAGTTCAAATCACACTTAGTGCCATAGCCACTAGCAAAGAAATCACATCATGCTTGGAGTCGAATCATCCAGCAAAAAACATAATCACAAAGATAGAACTCCACTCAACCACAAGTAGATCATCATTCAAAGTTCATCCTCATCAGATAAAACACATATCCACAATTAAGGTCATCATGCCATTAATACCACATGTAAACCATTTCACATCAACGATCATACTTAATAAGGTTTAAAAGCTTAGCTAGTTCAATATCATTTTTATGTGCCTTTGGTTGTCAAAGGTATCAAACACTCATAATCCTCTAAGAGGTTATTTGTCTTTAGTAAACTTCTACCAAACACGTATCATAATTTCATATCATCAACATAGCTAGACTTTCCAATATAGGTTCCAAACATATGCCACCATGTGGCTTGCACTAAGGCACACACAGACATACATATATAATTAATTTACTAGCCTAGGTATAACTATCTAGGCATTTGTATATGATTCAAGTGATGCACTACCAACACACACAGACATTTCGAACTAGGTCTTGTTCCAACTACTCATGGTTATGAAGACTTGGGTTTCAAATTCTAAGTTCAAAGTGCTTAAATCCTTACCTTTGGTGCTAGGTTAACTTCAAATTCCCAGCAAAGTTCAGGGCGAGTAACACCAAAGTTGGAGAAAATAGATTTCAAAGTTATAAACCGATTAAATCAAAAAGCAATTGATAAAAAGGTTTTATCTTACATTTATAATGATTTCCCAAACTTAGATCCACTTTAAATGAGCTTTAAATTTAGTTAGGGGGTTTAGGGTTTCAAAAGGATAAAGAGTGAAAAGGGTTTTTCTCTTTTATTGCTAAATGGGTAGATAGCTTGAAATGCCTTTTATTTTTACATTTTTGCACGCATCTATCGATAAAACCCACTATTATTTTTTTGGCATTGACTTTCCATCTATTGGTAGAATTATTAAGTCAATTAATAGATGGTGCACTGTATACCTTCACATTTTTCCCGTTTAGCTATCTATTAACAGATTTCATAGATCTCTTGATAAATGCTCTCAACTTGATTTCTATTGGTCTCAAACTTGTATCTATCAATAGATTTCATGAATTTCTCGATAAATGCTCTCAACTAGCTTTCTATTGCTCTTGGACTTGTATTTATTGATAGATAGGAAGTATCCATTGATAGATACACACCTGCACTGTTCCTTTTTTCTCCCAAGTGGACATCTATTGATAGTTCATGAAGAATCTATTGATAGATGTTCTAGCATTCACTTTTCTATTACTTTTTGGGTAACATCTATCGATAAACTTAGAATACCTAGAATCTAATTTTTCATTTCTCCAAGTCTTTAAATTCACTCTTTTGAGTTTTCAATTCATTTTCTCTAAGTCCCAACACATTTCCATTCAAACGAACACTTCAAATCATTCACATATCTCGAGATTATTACGCTTATACTTAAATATAAAATTAAATCTCAATCTAAACTTCAAACTTTAAGATTCATCAATCATTTTTCTGACAATTTGCGTAATTGTCATGGTGCGTGCTTTCATGCACTTAGCATATTCAACATATCATCAAAATCTTTAAATACGTAATAAATTTTAGAGTCATTCTCTATTCACATAGGCATATTCTTAAACTTCAAGCACATACATCAAAATTTAACTTCACTTTTCAATTAGGTTGGTTCACACCACATAGTTCATATCAAAGTCAAGGGTGTTACATGTTGTCAATTTTGTACACACAAGTATATGTATCAAACAATTAATATAGACAATAAGTCCAAATTATCGTTCCCATAAAGATTTGTTTCTAAAGTTTCACTAAGTACTAAAATTGTATAATGAATTAATCTTATTTAAACAATTCAAAAATCGAAAAGCTAATCAAAAACAAAATTTACTAAAAACACTAAATTAACCAAAAGAAATTAAATATCTTGAGAAAAGCAGTAGATTAAATACCTGGGATCATGGGTTGATTAAACACTTCATCCGATACCAATTTTCCTTGTTATTTATCTTTCCTTAGTGGTTTTATTAACCTAGAATCCAAAACTATAGACAAGTCCCCGTCGAAATACCTAACTTAATTAATTCACTATATATCTATAAGAATCAATTAAATTTAGTTCATTAAATAAGTGTCTTAATTTGGCTATGTATGGCAATTAGCGTATGTCTACTCGAATTGTGAATCAGATTATCTAAGCAATGTGAACATACACTATTCAAATCTTAATCCAATCTAAACTCTCTTTATCGAGTTTCAATTAGATTCACAAATCAATTAGTTATTGATCAGGCAATTAAAAGCGTTAAGAACATATTTGACTAAGTAAAACAATATCCATTCATGATAAATAATAGAAAAAAAATTCAAATTATATGTTGAAATCCGCCACAATCTTAGAAAAGAAAATTAGTTCATGATATCTAAATAAAACATTATCTAAAGAAATTTAGTCATGAATTCAAAACAAGAAAATAAGAATAACACCAAAAAGAGAAATAAACTAATGTTGAAGCCTGGTTGATCTTGAATCTCTCTCAATTGCTCTTAATTTCTTGCTTGATTCTTAACTCTAATTCTCCAAAAAAGCTGCTACCATCCTCTCTTCTAAATGCTCTCAAAAAGTCATTTAAATATGTGCACGGTGCCTTATTTTCTAATTTTCTGTCAAAATTTTATTTTTGGAAATCAGGATGGTGCTGCGGTGCCGTGGCCAACATTAGTGGTGCCACGGTACTCTGTTCTTGGTCATTTGTATGGTGCACCCCCAACAGCTCAATGTCGCAGCCACGATTCTCCTAGTGCTGCAGTGGTAGCTCTTTCAACTCCACAGCCATGAGTAAGTCAAAGTCGCTACTTCAATCACCATGCTGCCTTGTGCAGAACTGCATCTGTTTATCATTTTTGGACATGGTTTTCACCTTGATTTGATTTGAACTAGGCAAAATGGTAAACAAAAAAGTTGTAGCATATAAATTAGACTTCAAAAGCTTAAGTTATCTTTAAATTAATGTAATATGTACGACTAAAGCCTTCACCAAACTTATGCTATTATAACTCAATTGCACTTTGCTCATCACATATCCTACACAAAACCATGAGAGAAATCGACATTAACTTTTCTTAAAGTAAATTTAAAAAAAAGGGTAAAATTGAACTAAAATAACTTAATTTAACTATTCAATATGTAATCCAACTTAAATTATAAAAATACCTAAAATGCTAAAATCTGAACCTAAAAATTTAAAAATCTAACTACTTGAGCTCCCAAAATATGCCAAAATAACTCTATATAATAGAGTTATCATTACATCTAATGGCTCTTCTTTGCTCTGAGGCTTGAAGAGCATTGAAAAGCTCTTACAAAGACATAGCAGTGAGGTTTTTTGATTCCTCAAGGGTTGAGATTTTTTACCCAAATCTCTCAAGAATACTTACCAACACTTTCTCCACTATCCTAGCATCTGAAAGCTTAACTCCTAAAAGCCTAACTTAATTGACTATCGTTATTAGCTTATCAACATAGTTTTTCACAACTTCATCTTCCTTCATTGTCAACACTTCAAACTATCTCATTGGATTTAAAACTTGCATCTTTCTAGTTCTATTTAACCCTTGGAACTCCTCCTTGATCTTGTCCCAAGCTTCCTTAGCTATTTCACAAGGCATGATTTTTGTGAATATTGTATATGTCACAACAGTGTGAATATATGACAAGGCCTTCTATTTTTGGCCACTTCTTCAATATGTGTCTCATTTGATTTATGGTGGGGTTAGCTCTTACTACATGAGGCTCTCTTCCTTGCTCAACTACTTCCTTAAGGTAAATTCTTTCAAGAAAACCTTCATTTAAATTACCCAAATAGCATAGTTGTCACCGTTGAAAAATGGTGCTGAAAGAGATGAAGTGCTACCACTTAAAGTCATGTTTTGATGAAGGAAGCTTGTTTTGAGACTTAAGAGGAAGAAGAAAAGGCTTAGTTAATCCTTAAGAACTTAGAGAAGCTTTGATACCATGTAGAGTTTTATAAACATTAAGCATTATACAAAGAGAGAATTGTTAAACGAGGAAAAGGAATGAAAGAGGGGGAACACCACGGTTTTCATTGCCACTTTTCGTATATATTACAACTTGGTTTTTACTTACAAAGAACAAAATATAAAACTCCTATATTTTGCCACTCACAACTCATATATAAGCTAGGTCAACTTGATAAGCCAATAAAAAAAATGAAAACAAGACAGCTTGGAACTATCAATAGCATGGCTGCTCCTCAAGCCATATTCTTCACGTGTCTTCATTCACAAAAAAATGATGGCAAAATTTTCTTCAATTTGATCTCAAAATCCTAACAAAGAGATAAGACATGCATTTATCTAAAAGATAAAGATAATTGGGAATCGCAAGGCAGCCAAAACATTAAGTATGAACCTCCAATTAAAGGAGTCAAAAGCCTTTTAAAGATCTATCTTCAAAGCACGTTTAGATGAAAGATTCGATTTATGGTATCCTTTGACCAATTTTAAAGCCATTAAGACATTGTCAACTAGATTTCTCTCGTCAATGAATGCAATTCTAGCTTTGGTTAATGATAGAAGAGAGGTAATTTTTCAACTCATTTGTCAAAATTTTTCATGATGCACTTGTAAATGATAGTGCAAGATGATATTGGCTAGAAATTTGACATATAATTAGGATTGAAGTTCTTGAACATATTTGATGACCATTTGTAATTAAGAAAGATAACTCTCAAAAGATTTTTAACAAACATAAATGGTAGAACATGGAGCACTTACAGAACAAAGAAAAAAAAGATAAACTTTTGTTTGTTTATTCATTTGAACAAGGTAATTTATAAACCAAAAAACATAAGAGTTTTCCTAAAATAAAAGACCTTTTGCTCCATTAACCTATGGTAAATAATAAAAGAATAAATCTAAAATAAAGGACTTAATTGAGAGTTTCAATTTAGTCCAAAGGATATTTTGCTATTAACATAAATTATGCAAATATTATTAGGGTTAAAATTAATACATTTTCATAAAATAATGCTTGTGCTGCACATGAGAGACACACCATTCACATTTGAAACCTTGAGAAAGGAGAGAAGAGAAATTGACAAAGGTTGATAGCCCTGGATGTTGGTTTGGAGAAGAAACTCTAAGTGTCGTCCCCCTCTTCACCTATCCTAAATATCTACTTCTTCTTCCCTCCTCTTCCTTACTGACCTTTTGTGTTCCCTTTGAGAAAGAGTGATTAATCTTGACAGTCTCTCCCTTTGCTAGCACTAGGTCATGTAGGCACAAGCATCCCAATCCTTCGTTGGAGTTGTACACAATCATCATTCATGTGGATTACTGTTGGAAATTGTCACTTGGAAGTTGTCTAAAATGTTTGATTCAATTGATTTTTTAATCAATTCTCGGTTTTGAAATTTTTGAACCAATTCACCCAAAAAACTAAACTAATTTTTTATATTTATATATATATTAAAATATAAATTTTTTTTATATATATTGAAGAATTGAGAGTAAATTTATCTTAATATACTTAAAATATATTAGGGTATTATACGTACATATACAAATTATAATCATAGTAATTTAATATTAGTTAAATATATTTATTTATTTATAAATCTGTATTAATATGAAATTACAAGTTATATATTTTAAATGATATAAGTTATATGTTAATATTATAATATATGATAGTAAATATCCTACACATTAATATATTATAATTATTACACCTTAGTAATGTTTTGTAATATAAAATGTTATGAATATATATATAATTGTATAAATATTATATATATTTAATTTAGTCATAAGTATTACTATAATTTATAGTAAACTTTATTTATTTGATTACACTTAATGACTTTATTAGTTATCATGTTAGATTTTATAATATATTATTATAATTAACTATTATTTATACAAACTTTAATATAAAACATTTTAACATTTAATTTGTATCATTAATTATATATATAAAAAATAAAGTCATGTATAATATATATACTTATATTTAATTTATACATAAGCATTACTATAACTTGTAATAAATTTTATTCATATGATTACACTTAATAAGTTTATTAATCATCATTTTAGATTTTATAACATATTATTTATAATTAGTTATTATTTATATAAACTTTGATATAAAACATTTTAACATATAAGTTCTATCATTAATTATATTTATATAATTATGGATGAAGTTTACAAGTTTTAATATTATAATTTACAAAAAAAAAGTGATAAAACTTTAATCCATTGGTCCAAAACCAGATCAACCAAACTAATTTTATGTTTGGTCGATTTTATCTTTCTTTATATTCGGTTCATTTTGGTCAATTTTTTAAAATTAATTGATTCATTTGGTTCTTAGATATGGTGAACCAAACTACCCAATTTATCCATTTGCTCACCCCTAGTGCCAACCACTCCCTTAGATCGATTTATAATTTCCATTGACCTTACTCTTAGATTTTGAAGGAGGTTTTGCCTATATGTCATACCATATTACAATTATAATTTCCATTCATTTATAACACAACCAATCCACTCTTTTTCACGCTCAACCCAACTCCAAATACTATTACATTAATAAATCATTCTTTTTTATTTAATTTAAATTTCAAAATATATTTAATATGCAAAAAATAATATAAAAATATTTTTAATATATTACTATATTTGATAAATATTGTTATATTACTATATTCATAATTTTCATTTATTTAATAATAAATATTTTAATATATAATAGAACTATTTAATAGTAGTAACATATTTACAATATTGATAGTTCTAATTTTTAATATTAATATTAATATAAATAATATTTATAATATTTTCATAATTAATAATACTAACAAATTATTACTATTTTTAAATTTTAATTTCAAATATTACTATTAGTCATAAATATTTTTTTAATATATCTTAATAATAAATTTTTTAATATATTAATTGTTATGTCAATATTTTTGCAAAATTTCATAAACAGACAAACAATAAAAAAAAAATTTCATAGAATCATTTAAAATATAAAAAAACATAAACTTTTAAGGAGATTATCAACAATTTTAAAAAATTCATTTACAAAAATTCATTTTCGGAAACTTAAGCTGGATAGGTATAGATAGAGGTTTGTGATTATAATTTAAATACTTATTTACAAGCATTTGAGTCTTTGAATTGTCTAAAAATCTCCATTGAATTAGGATTTGGTCCTTGAGAAGTTGGCTTCAACGAAAGGCAGCACAAGCCATGAATGAGATTTGGATTTGCTTAATGAATGAAGTCGAACTACATTGATCTTTGCTGTATTTCTTGTAAAAAAAAAGTATAATAGAAAAAAAATCTTGAATTATTTAATAAATATTTAAATAAATTTTTATTTTTTTATTACATTTAATCAAATATTTATACTTCTATTTCGAGTTAAATGACATGTCATTTTATACCATATGATATTGACGTGGTCATGTTGATATATAATAATAGATAATGGTATAACATACTAATATAACATGATAATATTATCATGAGATATTTTTACCCTTTATGTCATCATGATATTGATATAAAAATGATAAGTGATATTTTGATTAATAATATTTAATAAATAGTTATAACCGTAAATCATAAGAGTTTATTTGACTCAAAATCCAAGTATTATGCTAAAAAAAAATAAAAAAAGAAATTAATTTTAATAGAGTTATTTCTCTTCAGAAATTATTCCAAAACGATGTGTTGTATCTTAGATTATTGGCCTTAGAGAGGATATATATATATATATATATATATATGTATGTATATATACACACACGCATGTATGTATAAAAGTTAAGATTAAATATTTTGGTGAAGAAACGGAAATCTTTGTTTCAAAAGGGAAGCAAGTTTGAAGACGTAAAATTAAGGCTGCAAAAGGCCATGTCCGACAGAAGAATAGTCCCTGCCACGTGTACGGTAATGAATCCGAGTAAAGACGTGAAGAATCACACGTGCCCAAAGTTGTAAAACGTGATGACTGAATTGCAAGTAGGGTCGACCACCGAATTGTCGAAACGGAATTATTAGGATCAAAGCTGGCATATACCTTATATAACAACACCTCCAAGCCTTCAAAAAGACAAGTTGATCAAATTAAGTTATTTCTTACCTAGACTGTTGTTACAAGAGCTGCTAAGGGAATCTTTCTTGCACCTCCAATCCAAAGGGTATGTTTCTTTGCTTTTTGTAGATTTTCTTAAGCAAGAGAATAGGGTACTTAATTCCCAAGATTTGTTACACAAATGCATTTTTCCATGCAATGATTGCTTCAACAGATGCAACTTCTGATTAAAACAAGAGAAGAAGCTGCCAATGCTTCTTTGATGAAGCTGCCCACATGGCCTTTGGGTTTCTTTCACATTCTTGTGGGTCTGGCAAAAGAGATAAGCAACATTGCCCATCTGCTTTTTACTGGACCAGAATCTTCCTCTTCTTCCCTGAAAGAATCATCAACATGTGTCCAAAATCGAAATAACAATCTTGCTTGTTTATTATCCTTAATAATGGGGGGGCTCCTCCAATGACTAAAGATAATAGGAAATTCATTTTGGCTTCTTGTTTAGAGAAGATATTTCTGCTGCTCACCCACCGCCTCTTTAATTTGTTCACAGAATTATTTGACACCTCAAACCAGCAACCACCACCACCACAGAAGCACCATCAGGAGAAAAGAAGCAGGGAAAAATAAAAACAAAAATATGCTGCTAAGAAGCTCTTCAACTCCACTTCTTGGATCAATCCTTTCTTCCATCACAGATAGCCCCAACAACAACAATCACTACGAAACCAGCACCCCCATCAGGCATTATCCATCAACCTCCTTTCTCCACAACCACAACAGAATCTCATTTCATCCCTCTCCTGGCTCTCTCCACCTCTCTACTATAGTTTCTTGCGGCTCCTCTCCTATATCTCCCTCTGTTGTCGATCAATCCTCTGATTTTGATCGTCAAGGCTTTCGCCGGGCTCAGTCTGAAGGCAACTTGGAAAGACTTGTCCATGCTGCTTGCGATACCAATGAGGAATTCTACAATCACAACCAACCCAAGAACCTTTCTGCAAGGCACCAGCGCTTGATGTTGCAAACCATCCCTTCCTTTTCCTTATATAATTCCAAGGCCAGATGTGAGGAAGAGGAAGATGAGAGTGATTTAGAAGAAGAGGAAGCGGAGTTGAAGGAAAATGAAGAACTACTAGACAGTGGTGAAGAGAGGGTAACGGCGATGAATGGTAGCCTTGAATTCAACGCATCCCGCATGGAGAATTTATTGTTGAATGAGGAGGTTAAGGGTAAAAGTTGGAATGTTGGTTTTGAAGATGAAGGGGGGTTGGCCGGGGAAAAAATGTTTCTTGCCAGGGGGCTTGGCACTGATGGTGGTAGCGCGGGTAGTGTGAGTGGCGGCAGCGGTGGGGGTGGGGGTGGTGAATTTAATCCAACCGGCTCTGGCGGAGATGGTGGTGACAACCATGAAGTTGAGGAGCATTACAGGAGGATGGTGGAGGAAAATCCTGGCAACCCCTTATTTTTGGGTAACTATGCTCAGTTTTTGTATCAGGTGAGTGATCGTTGCAGGACGACTTGAATACTGTTATCCAGCCCCTTATTGTCTTCATCTTTTAGAGTTGGTAATTCCTGAGCATAGTGTCGTTGTTTTTGACAGTCAAAGAAAGACCTTGCGGCAGCAGAAGAGTATTACGCTCGAGCCATCCTAGCAGATCCAAAAGACGGTGAAACACTGTCGCAATATGCCAAGCTAGTATGGGAGCTACATCATGACCAAGGAAAAGCTTCAAGCTACTTCGAGCGAGCAGTTCAAGCTTCTCCTCAAGACAGGTACGTGCTTCCTGTCAACACTCTTTATCATTCTGTTAATGCTGTTTCTTTAGACACTGACTTGCTGGGTTTTCGTTTTGGGTTGTTTCAGCCACGTTCTTGCAGCATACGCTAGTTTTCTGTGGGAAACAGAGGAAGATGACGCAGATGGATGTGCCGCCCCTAGCGGCATTGATTCCATGCCCCCCACAAATTCATCATGGAGCCCTGACAAGCGCCTAAGCAGCTAGCTTGGACACATAATAAGGGAAGCATTGAAGCAAATTGTCCATGTATTAGATAAATCAAAGGGACACATAATAAGGGAAGCATTGAAGCAAATTGTACATGTAGTAGATAAAGCTTAATAGTGCAAACCAAGCTTTTACACTTGGTAAGAAGGGTTGCTGTCAATTTCTGATATATATTAATTAATTGCTAGGCACTCCTTCATGAACTACTTGTAGGAGGGTTAAATTCATGCTGACAAGCTTGATTTTATAAAAACCCAAATGTGAATAGTAGTGCAACAGAATACAATTATTGGGCTTCCAAGTTCATTGATTTTTATATCCCCAAGTGTGAGGTTACCGTCCAAAAGCAAAAGAAAAAAAAAATACGAGGATTTAAATTAAAATTGCTTCATCTCAGAATCATAAGATCAACCACCATGTCTCATTAGTCATAACAACGCTCAAAAACATCAAAATTCTCCACTTGAGCTGCATGATAAAAAGCATTCGAGGGGAGAAATATATGCCTATCAAAGGAAATATAATTCAAAATGTTCAACACTCCTTTTATGAGGAATAACACACTGGAAAACGGTACAAGCATATTCTTCTCAAGTCACTGGTGGGAAATGATCAATCCGAACTGTAAACCCGCAATCACCCCAAGATTCAAGAAAACCCCAGTGCGCAAGCAGTTGAAGAGTTCGGCCAACTTGTATTCAGTTTCTCAAGATGCTGTTCTTATCTAGAACCCCGCTGATAAAAACCATTGCCTCTTGATCTGTAGTCACCAGATTCTTGGTTGTTTCCCCTACCCAAACTCCGGGAACCAAAACGACCTCTTGAGGCCTCAGGTTGATAACCGCCCCTGCCTCTTCCCCTTCCTGATCAATTTGAATAATAGCATCATGTCCACAAAGTAAAAACTCCAGCAAATTCATTTCAGTGAGAAAGTTGACTACCATGCCATGCCATTTTAAATTGAACAGCAACAGATCAATGCAAATCAAGTGCGCTTTTGAACACATAAAAATGTTCAAATTACATAAAAATACACGGTTTGCACAGGCTGAAAGAATAGCTTTTTCTTTTTCTTTAAAATGAGGAACAAAGAACAGAAAGCAGTCTTTATAAGTTACAGATGCTATTGAATCAATACTCAAAGTTCATCAAGATTGACAGTTTTTTATACAAAGTTGCCCATCAAGCACATTATATACAACAGCATAATTGGAACAGTTTTGTGTGCATGCACAATGTAAGACTTAGTACAAGAAACCTAATTCAAACATCACTACATCTGATACCGGCCAGCTCTACTCTTGTCCAAACAACATAGATCTAAATCCAAGAATCAGAATTATGAGTTTATCTTGGGACCTGGTTGGCAGCCAATTATGCTTGGAGATCCACACAGGATTATCTTAGAAATGCAAAATTTTAGAGACGCAACATGTAAATTAAAGCTCAAGAATGTAGCAACACAACAGAGGTTGTAAAGAGTGCTTTTGTAGATGTTGTAGATGTTCTGAAGAATAAAGATTACCAAATGCAGTAGTTGGTGAAAAAATTTACTGAAAATATTGAAGGAAATTCTAGCATGCATAAAAACAAAACACTGAATATGTATTAAGGAACATACTTCCTCCCCGTGTACTGCTGCTATTTGGTCGGCGCTCCTCAATGTACACTTGCCTTCCTGCCAACTGTATGGGAGATGCCTATAGAAGAGACAAAACTTTGTCAGCATTGTGTCAAAAATATCTACAAAGCCAAAAGAGAAACAACAAAGGTTCCGGATGACTGTAAATATGCATTAGCTACAAAAGTGAATGCATGTCACTCTTAAGGTTCCACCTGGGACTTCTGTTGTGTGTGTGTGTGTGTGTGTGTAAATAGTACCTTCATGCCATGAAACACTCTAGAAGTTTGACAGTTGATGGTGCTATGAGTCAATTCTTTGTTAATAAAAAACAATGGAGAGCAGGTTTATTTCCTTCACTCTCCCATCTCAAAATCCCCTCATTTTTCCTGTATTTCACTCAAGAAGCTCTTTCACCGCTGAGCCACTCATCTCATCTCATCCATCTTGAGAAACAGAACAAAGCATCACAAATATATGTAGATGCAGTTTAAATTTGATACAACAAAATAAACAACTATGAAGGATAAAACTAGAATGTAATGACAATAGTGCAATGTTCAAAGAGTGTTCATAGCTCTTTCTGTAGTAAATTCAATGACACCAACAAACACAACAAGCCAAACAAGGACTTTAAATAAATAATTCAACAATGAGTTCTTAAAAGAAATGCTGTAAGTGAAATAAACTAGATTCAATAATTAGCTACTAGCTACCATCCCACACATTTGCTCGAGAGAAAAAGCACAAACAACAATGAAAATTCATACCTTGATTGCATTTTGAACAGCAAGAATGTCTTCAAACTCAACAAAAGCATAGCAAACACCAACAACATCCTGCATGCATCTAACCCTGATTTAGTTTCTTCAATGTGATATATACCAAAGATAATCAACAAGGGAAGAAAAAGAAATCACCTTGCGGTTCCGGATGAACACGCCTTCAGGCTTGATTCTGCCAAAGTTCTTAAACTCCTGCTCAATTTCAGCAGCAGTAACAGTAGACGGCAAGTTTCTCACATAGACAGATTTATATTCACCTGTATATTCACCTGAAAGAATATCACTAATCAGAGTGCAACTCCCAATTACTATAAGCATTTATATGAACTGCAACTAATAAATCTTCTCTGCTTTTCAAATAATAATAATAATAATAATAAATATTCTCTGACTAAGCATACACGAAGGTATTTTCTAAATGAAAAGATAAAAAAATCCACTCTCTGAAACTTTAACTCCTTAAATGTAGAAATGAAATTTTGATGCTCCGTGGCTCACACTAAATACCCAGATTGTCCATTTAAGAAATGTCCTTTCCCAGAAATCAATGCAAAGGGGAACCGATAAAGCCAGCCAAAGCATGATAATAAATTGACAGCTATTGTAAGTCCTAATGTAAACAGCATATACCAAGGTATATATAGTTACAGTAACCTTCTTCAGAGACCAAGCCTTCCTCTGCTGTCTCTGCCACAGATTCAGACACATCTGACCACGCAGGACGTGACTGCTGATTAGTAGGCTCCGGTGTATGATCCCAATCTGAAGTAATCTGGGGAATTTTATTATAAGAAGGTTGAACTTGAACAGATGAAGCAGATTGTTCCTTCATAACACGCAACTACACCATTTGAAACACCAATAATGTTGGTCAACCGATCAGAGTTACTTAACTTCCAACAAATTAAACATCATTAATCTGTGTGTGTAGGCATTAGATAGAAGCAGAATTCGTTTGGATAAGGCCTATCAGACTTTACTCCCAAGTTTGATGACTCAGGGCAAGCACACATAATTTCTTTTTCTCACTCACGTGCATGGCTCTCTTTATTAATCCTTTATTTTGTATAGTCTGTTCTTTACATGCATGGACTTGTTTCAGTAATGTATGGCGGATTGTTATTTATGCCACACATTTGGATAAAATTCACGGGATATTTTGGTTGCATTAAGGATAAAACAGATATGGACTAGTTTATATAAAACAATAGCAGTTTCAAAAAAAGTAAGCAATGAGGGAGAAGTCTTGAACAAGGTAGGATCACAAACACACATGGCCACTCGCAATTAGACTGCTTGCATAAAAAGCAACAGAGGAGCACTTACAATAGAGGCGTATGTTCTCCTTGCAGGCTCCACAACAGGTTCCTCCAAAGGCATAGCTGGGGGTTCTTGCACAGTGTTCACCCCAGTGTGATGTGAAGCAAGAGTTTCCTCTGCAGGAGCTTCCTCCACCACAACTTCATCTTCAACATCTTCTTCCTGTGGTTGCTCTGGGAGACTATACTTGTCAATTGGATCATCTTCTATATGAACAAAGTTGACATACTCCCTGGCATCTTCCTCCAAAACATAGTCAGAAACTGCTAAATCCAACAGGTTAGACCCAGAATACCAATGGAAAGAAAGATTATTCCCCAGAGATTAAAAAAAAAAAAGGGTACCTCCTGACCAATAATTTTAAGTAAAGACTTAGCATGTGGAAATTTACTAACCAAAAAAGAGAAAGTACAATTTGGCGTCTGAGGTTTCAATGCCTCAAGTAGTAGAACTATAAGCAAACAGACTAAGGTCAAAAGAAGCCTTGAAGATCTAATTTCTGTGTAAGTATAAAATGTCATTGAATATAAAGATATTTAACTGATTCTAAGATCTCTATTTGAATTACGAAAGTTGTTATACAACACCAAACTATCAACTATAGAACATGGCCGGGAAAAGGTAAATTGTTTAAGTTGAGAAGACAGGGTCCAAGGCTCCAAACCTAGTTGACTACTTTTAGCATGTTGATAAAGAGTCTACAAAATGCTACAGCTTGAAGTAAAAATTTCACATTAAAGTTACAAAAAAGCTTGCCTGCAGTAGCCGGTGACTCTGCAACAGGGCTTGACACATTTAGTTGAGCATCAAGCTTGTTTTCTTGTAATGTGGAAACTGGATGCTGGTAAATCATTCCATCATCAATAAACTGAAAGATATCATTGAGAACAAAGTAACCCTTCTCTTGAGGGGCAAGGAAAAAGGTTTGCACAAACTTCCTTCTTCCATTGAAATCCTTGATTTTAACAGAACCGGAAACCATCACCAGAACACCTCCATTCCAAGAATCAAGAGAATTAATCGTCTTGATCTCAATTGCAGTTAAATTCAGTGACATGACCATGGTATGAATTTGCTGCAGCGAAAGATCACAAGAACCCAATAAATTACCGCAAACTAACCAAGGATGCCATATAATAAAAGGATAAAGATAAATTCATTCAACAGAAAGGAATTATGAGAGAGAGAGAGAGAGTATATAATTATTAAAAGTAAAACTATGTTCATAATGCAAATTTGCAAGGGATATGCAACAACCAAAAGAATTAAGAAAAGGCTTTTGGTTGTTACACCTAAAAAGCCGATGATCTTGAGAATCCATTTCTTAAGATGATAACTTCCCATAGCCCAAAAAACAAAAGAAAGGAAAAAAGGAAAAAGAAGAAAGAGCCTTTGAGAGAATCCATTTCATATTATGTCTCCCCAACCTAGCTTATCCTTGCCCAACTCAGAAATCATTCGCCAGAATTATGTGGTAGCTGTTATAAGAGCATGCACTTGAAGGAACATAAAAAATACAAGGAGTAATAGAAAACAATATGCGACTGATCAGATACAATAATAAGGAAAAATATAACATCAATCAAAATTCAGTAAATTGAAAAAGGAATACTGTATTGACAACAAGATCATGCTTAAGCAAACTCAATTGAAATACATAAAGAAAGAAAATTCGAATATAAATGTCACCAGCATTGCAGAAGCAGATTCAGAGGAATCTCCATCGACCCGAATCATGGTACTGGCATCTGAGTAAAACTGATGAACTAGATCAGGTTGCTGTTGTAGCACCTGATAGTATTGTCCCACGAAATATGAACCTACCTGAAATTTAAAAATAAAACATTTATTGATAAAAAAATAAGAAAACTAAAAACCCATACAGAGATAAAAGAAAAGAAAAGAAAAAAAGAATCACCTGAACGGGTCCTGGGTAGGAAGTGGCCATTACGAATGAGTTAGCAGACCTCAAAACAAAAGCATGCAACGAGGAAGATCTAACCGTTATAGCTCTTGAAATAGATTGATCGACCCACAGATCCAAATAGTGTGACTTGAGTATCTGGAACCCTAGTTTTGGAAAAGACTAGGGTTTTAAGTTTAAATGCCAGAGGAAAAAGGGCTTGACGATATTTCTATCTCTATAGGGCGTTGTGTTTTGGTGTTGAAAAAGACAAAGCTGAATGAAGTTAGTCCACAATTGGAGAGAGCTGATTGAAGCAGATAAAGAGAAGATAGAAGGAGATTGCTAGGTTGAGGTGGGTTAATAAATTCTTTTCTCAAGAATCTAAGAAAGAGAAAGACGCTTAGATCTGGGGGCAGGCCGAGCAGGCACTCTTTTAACTCCAAACTCACAGTTTTAGCCGTCTCTGTTCTGTAACGAAATTAAATTATTTATAAATATTTAAATTCATATATTTTTATTTTGGATTGGGTTAAATGATATTTTTTTACTTATTACTTTATAACTGATTATTTATCATTTTATAATTTCTTCGTGTTAAAGTGTCCTGGATGTTAACACAAAAAATAAAAAATATCATATATATATATATATATATATTATATAATAGCATACATCATATATTATAACACATTAACAAATTATATTAACATTAAATAATAAATAATATTTTTATTAATATTAATTAAATAATTATTAAATATAAAAAAATTTTATTTAAAATAAAAAAACATAATTTCTAATAAAAACTCTCAAGCTATTTAAAAAAATTGAAATAAAACTTCTATATTTTTATTGAGTAGAATCAAACATTTATATTTTTATTTTAAATGAAATAAATTTTTATATTTTTATTTTGAATCAAATAAATTCTTATCGTTAATTATAAATTTAATTAAAATATTATTTATTATTTTATATTATATAATACTAATATAGTATGTCAACATATTATAATTGATAATGATATGATAATACTAACATCATAAATAATGATAACATTAAATGTTAATTTAACATAATAACTTATAAATATAAAATGACTGATAATAATTAATTATTATTATTTAATTCAAGGTAAAAATAAAAATACTTAATTAAAAACAATAAAAAAAATAAAAACCTACTTGAATAGCTTAAAATTTTATTTAAAAATTATGTAACATAAAAATACAAAAATTTAATTAAATAATAAAAATTAAAAATTTATTTAAATACTCTTATAAATTTAAATTTCTTTTTTAAAGTGTTATAAGTTTCGATGAACGTGGCCGCACAAAATGACAGCGACCCCTTAGGACTGAGGGCATGGGCAACACGCAAGAGGCAGAGCGCATGCTATGTTAAGTTACGGGCTGAATGGGTGGAATCCAGTAACGCTGACGGCAATAAGCGCATGTATGTTTTGGTAAGATACGGGAATGGAAGACGGAGGCCTACCAATGCTAAAAAGTGCAAGCATATCATATCAGGGAGGATTCTCATCTGAATTAATTTCTCTTCAAACCCAAATCTATCCATCTACCTCCTCTAACGGACTTACCACTTTATGATTTAACGGTAATTACCATTTCCTTTTCAGCAGCACAGAAGAAAACCAGAAATGTTTGCGCCACACAAGGAAACTAAACTTGTTTTTCCTTTTCACCGCTCTAAGTCCCATAGGAAACACAACTGCAGATCTGATCCCATAAATTACTAACATTTGTACAAAAATATCTAAAATCAAATCACAGAAATAGACCACAATACCTACTACAGTACAATATTTTACCACTGCCAGATTCCTACTCTCAACATCTACCCCACCCGCAACCCCAAAAATGTCCACCTTGGCTAACTGCAAGTTAGAGACAGCAATTACAGGTCAGGTTAAGCATACAGATGATCAATGAGACAAAAAAATTAGGCGACCATGTTATTTCTATCTCAATAGTAAGGCCCATAATAACTCTGAGGAACTGTTGCGGCAGGTTGCTGAGCTGGGTTTAACGTTGTGGTAGCAGTTGGTTGAGCATAACTTTGTTGAGGAAACGTCTACAGAATATTACAGAAAATACATTAGCTCCACACAAGAAAAAGTCACTACGGAATGTTGATGAGTGTGACACTTGAATATTGTACTCAAAAGAAGTTTAAAGGAAATTTACATGACCATCATTCCACAAGCATAAGCTTCAAATTTTAAGTGTCTGCTGCAGTGCAGATTACCTACCTCAGCTATTAAGTAAACCAGCACAGGGAATGTGCTACAAATCTTTAAAAATGTTTGCAATTAATGAAATAAAAAAGGCTTACATATCCAAATTTAAAATTCAATCAACCATTTCAGTTGAAGAAAGTGAGGACCACGTTTCATACATAAGAAGTAGCAAGTGGAATGATATCCATGTCTCATTTATTGGCCTTTGTACATCAGAGTGACAGTTGTTTTACTAATATCTCAAACTATGGTTTGCCAAATTGCTGCAAAACGAATCAGAAGCAGTTGTTTAAAAGGCTTCATACCTGAACAGGATATGTTGTTGGATAAGCACCATAACCAGCACTTTGTGGAACGGATGTGGGTACTTGTTGAGTGGCGTAATTGCTACCATAACTACCATACGCACCATATGCAGCCTACAAATCAAAAATTATAAAACAGTCAACCAAACATGAAAATGGCACCCGAGCATTTGACTCATTAATTGATGCATTATCCCCTTGTCTAAAGAGCAGGGTTCGAATCCCCCCTCCCCTAATTATATAAAAACAAACCATCAATTAAAAAAAAAAAACATGACAATGACAGCAAGAAGCATAATATGCAAACATATAAATGCGCAAACACTCAATGAGAAATTAGTGGCAGCCATAAATTGCATGCTAACATTTCAGCTAGTTTTCTAAAGCTATGGCTGCTATTATTCCTCTTTCCATGTCCTTGCCATATATATTTCTCTATGCATGCTACCCTCATATTTTCTCCTGTACATCTATTCATCATCTTGTCTTTCCTTGTATCCCCATACATCCAATGTAGCATTGTCATTCAGCAACCATCATAAAACATTATTGTTAACATTCCATCCTGTAAAACATTCCTGATCTAGTTGTCATCCGATAAAACTTTCCATCAAGTTCCAGTTAAATTTTTTGATCATTCAAGATTCCCGATCCACTTTTTCATTTCATCCACCCCACTTAAATCCTATGAGAAAACATCTACCAAATAAGTCCATAATAGGCACAAGCTAAAGATCATCACAGCCAATCAAGGTAACCCTATATGACCAGAAAAAAGAATCAACCTCACTGTTTTTTAACATATGAAACAAAGAGTTGAGGAAGAAACCAAGGCAGAGAAACCACTTTCCATTATATTAAATTCATAAAGATCAACAGTCAAAAGATAATAGGTTAATAATGAATATCACACTGCATATATCAAATACAAGTTAAGTCTTTTTAACATTTCATGGAATACAAGTGCTTCTAACAGCATATACAAATTAAAAGCACAAAATCATATGAGTCTAGATCACCAATATCAAAATAAACAAATAAAAAATAGCTAGAATAAGTCATGAAAATAAGATAAGCATGTCCTGGTATACAATTAAAAATACCATTAAAAACTGCAATCTACCTGTTGGCTGTAGCCAGGAGTCCACGGTTGTGCCTGTACCTGTGCCTGTGCTTGAGTAGTGGGTGGCCAAGTTTGAGGCTGTGCAGCATAACCAGCAGGCCACTGGTTTTGTGCATTTGGATAGGCACCCATCAAAGACTGGCCAGGTGAAGGGGCACCAGAGTAAGATTTTGCCAACTTTGTCTTATCTGATGACAAAAAATCTTCAGCATGACGTTTTCTTAATTCCGACATGGGCCTATGAGGTAAAAAGAGCTTAGCATGCCGATCTTCTGCCCTTTTAATGGACTGTACATCTCCAAAGAGACTCAAGAACTGCACCATTATTTTCCGAAGTTGAGCTACCAGTAAAAGGTTTTATTACAACATTTTTTTCCATTAAAGCACCAATTTAAACAATCAGAACACTGAATTCAGCGTCTCAAACAGCATCACAATCTTACGAGAAAAAGTCTTCAAACAAACTCAAGACATTTTCAAACAGCATTCACAAACTTGAGAGAAACATCCTCAAACAAACTCAAGATAGAAAAGGGGGTCAAAATTATGGCTATAAGTAATTTCCATTTTCCAGCCAAATTCACCAAACCTCCACACATGAAACCACACAAAGTAGCTTAAGCAGAATATATTGCTAAGGACTCAATGCACATGCAGACAATTACATTCGATTGCAGCCAATAAACCAGGTCATGCGCAAGCAACTTTTTTAACACAAAATTATTACCTCCAAAAATATACTAGATAGATCTTCCCTGTCTGCAGCACTGCCATCTGAGTTCGGGGCTATAAACTTGTCAACTAGGGATTCTAAATAATCAATCTGCCTTGGTGGTGGCAAAATCGTTTCAAAATGTATTAATGCCTACATGTAAAACAAAAGAAAAAGCAGAAAACAGAGGAGAATGTTCAGACAAGATGTAATGATGTAAGCACGAGTGCATGCATGCGCATGAGAGAGAGAGAGAGAGAGAGAGAGAGAGAACCTCAAGGAATGGTTTAGACAGTTGGACTTGGTCAAGTGCTCCAGTTAGAATTTCCCTAGCCTTCTCTGTGTTTCCAGAAACCTACCAAAAAATGCAGCGAATGAGAAAGATGTGCCATTAGTGAAAGAATATAGCAACAACAATAACACTTGGTACTAACTGGCAATCAACCAAAATAATACAGAGACAATTAAATCAATCTCTTTTGAGACCAGCAAAATTCCCTTAACCAAATCACAGACCTGATAACATAAAAACAGCCTCAACTACCATAAGGTGTTAACTGGAGTGTGCATCATTTTATTTTTATGAAGAAATTAAGACATAAGTCCCACTTTTGAGATGGAATCTATGAGAAATTAAGAATGATATTTGGACATTGGTTTTTCCACAAAAGCCATATAAACCATACTCAGAAGAAAAAATACAAATGCCCATATGTCTATGGTAACAGAGAAATGCTGGGACATAACACATTGCTTATTAAGTTGACATTAACGGTATTTGAAACTAGAACATGAACAAGCAAATATTCAGAACATTAGCAGTAGTAAAATATTAACAAAGTGCAACACAAATTTAGACGAAGGTGGAGCCAAAAGTGACAAATGAAATTTCAATCATTCTTTTAAAAAGATCAACAGTATTGAAATTGACTCCTAAATCAAAGAAAAATCCCATTTTACTTCACATGAATCATATCATAATAAAGACAAAAGAAATTAGGCATCAGAAGCACGCCCACCTACCAAGTATATAAATCTAGAGTACTGAGCATACAGCATTGGTAATGTTTGAGAATGCTCTTTCCCCTTTTCAATGGCAATGGCTTGCTCATATAAAGAGAAGGCATCTTCAAGTTTCCCCTGCATAATCAAGTTAAACAACCCCTTTAAAACAGTTAACAACATTTACCACAACTAGAACCACATGGGCGTGCTAGCATAATCTTACCAGACGGCATTCCATATTTGCATGCTTAATAATTGCTTCAAGAAGACCAGGTGAAATTTCACTGTGAACAAGGTGATATGCAGCTCGAGCACCTGATATGTCCCCGTTCTGCTCCTTGAATCGAGCAGCATAAAGATGGATCTCTGGTTGCCTCTGTCAAATATTGGTCACAAAGAAAATAACTAACTAGTAAAATGTAACACAGGTTGAAGTTGTTGCAACTAGCATGAATGTCACCATTAAAATCTCCACAAGTAAACCCACCAAATATATCAGATTGGCTATGCATAATAGTAAAAACTATTTGCAAGCCTAAATTGTTTCCCTAAACAAAAAAATACAGTGTTCATTCTTGAATTGAAAAATGTCATGGCACAGCATGTATAATGAAAAAGAGGGGGACGAACTTTTCTATCAAATAATTTTTTCAAGACAACAGGTTACAAATTTTGACCAGACCTTTAGATGCACAATGATCTTCAATCTCTTAATAATAATAGGTTAAAAGTTACAAATGAAATTGACTGAAAACCATACTACTCCCTCTATCCCATTAATATCACCTCTGTTTGACTTTTTGATTCTTTAACTTTGACTTCTTATTTGAAACTTATTACTCATTAAAATTCCCAATAAAATTTGAAAGATTTCCTTCAAGCATTTTTCTTTTCAAAATTTCATTTCAAAAACCTTAAAATAAAATAGGTCAAAGTTGAAAAGTTTTATATATGAAAACCGAAACTAGAACAGCTCTTATGGGGGGGCAGAAGGTAAAATTCATCCCAGGATCAATTTCAACAAACCCAAAATCGTCACTTCATACCTTGACAAAGACTTGTGTAGCACGTGCAAGTGCATTATCAGCAAGATCCATACTTCCACTGGCTTCCATACACAAAACATATCGGATCCAGTACTCAGGATAATTGGCACAGGCTACTAGGCACCTTTCATATAATTTGACTACCTAATTCACAAATAAAAGTATAAAAGATTAGAAAGGTATTCTGGTACACCAAAACATCAAACAAGGGGATAATCGAAATCACAAGGAGAAATGCATAAGAAATACTCCATCATCGGAACAGAGAAGCCCCTCAAATATGATGGGAGGGACCCTCCTTGCCTGACAGATAAATGGTTAGGAAGACAAGAACACACCTGCAGGCATAACATTTGAGCTTTAAAAAATATAAAATAAATTTACTATACAATACATTACAAACCTAAAATGTCCACTGACAAATGAGGGTTTGAAGTACTTAGCCTCAAAGAAACCAAATCGAAGGTCCATGCTTTAATCTCAGTACATTTCCCGTTTAAAAAAGTTGCTTCACCCAACGATTTAGCCAATAAAGCAAATGATGCAGCAGATGTTACTAAACTGTAAGTCAATATATAACAAACAAGACAACTGAACTCCACAAACCATAGCTAAATTGAAGGATGGACAAAACAAACTCAAATACCTTATTGAAGTCACCCTCTCTTTCTATAAAATCCAGGTAGTTATGCCAATTTTCAAGCTCCACAATATTGAGGGGTCGCACATGAAAGTAAGGCCTTCTAATAGCTGTTTCAAAACCAAGGATCTTAGAATCGAACTCTTTAGCTTTCTTATATAGCTCCTCTCTAATGGCAACATACTTCCCCAACTCTTCTGCTTCTGTAGAGCCCACAGTTACAGGTTTAGGAGTTTGTTCTGCAACATCAGGATGAACCTCTCCCTCATCTACTTGTCTATCGCCCTCTGAAACTACAGCTGATGCATTGGCAGCAGCTTCCTCTGCAGTCGTTAATTCTGACAAAGGGCGACTTCCAGCCAACTCTTTAAAACTGTAATACCATTGGCATCAGGGAATAATCAAGATACAGAAGCAATAAGCAAAATAACATGATGCACTAGGTAATCATTATCCACATCATCATTAATTTTTGTAAATAATGCGAAAATGCATCACATTTTGAATAACACAAGGAGAAGTATCTTTGTCCCATCCCATAAACCTGATCCTCCCTCCCTCCCCAAGATTTTGAACTTGAGTCTAGCATGACAGTCCCAAGGTTTAACTTTTAGGATGTCTCCTTGAGGACTACATATGCATTCCTTAGAAGTACAAAAAATCAACAATATGAACATTTCAACAATAAAAACATCATATCTTTAAGATGGGCACGATGCAACCTTTAAACAATTTTGAGCAGTTAATGGTAAGATTAAATCAGTAAATGTTTATGCTATCAAAGACCAAATGAAACCAGACCAAAGATATCCATAAACACACTTTCATCTAATCCCAGTAACTAAATCAAGGAATCCATTGAATTCATCCAATTGCAGACGCAACTAGCCAAACCACCGATGATTTAGTGCATTATGTTCTATCATAGAAGCATCCCTACCTAACTTCCATTTTCCATAAGTGGAAAAAATTAATATGACAATGCAACTTAAAAAAAGAAACCACTAATCCACTTCAGATTCAATTAGTAGATAGAGGACATATTTCCTAACAGAATCAAGGAAGTAGGTAATGGCTCCAGTGCCAATGGAGGCTTTGGCAAAAATCAAAGCTTTTTGTACGAAAGGCTGTCCCTTGAGCTATCCGCATTTGATGTTAGAACCTTCAAATATTTTTAATCTTTTAAGAACCTAGCTAAATATTGAATATCAAGCTTATTCATGGATGCCCGTCAAGGATTTGGTTATCAAGTTCCCCTTTAGACTCCATTTGGTATCTACTTTTGCTACTTGTAGAAGCAAAAAGAATTTATCTTCAGATGCAAAAGCAAAAAAGCTTTAATGGATTAAAAATGAAAATTTTTGGCTTTCATGGATAAAAAGTAAAAAATTATATATGCAACCAAGAGCATGAATTGATCTTACTTTTTAGCCATTTCCTTATTATTCCTTTATAGCAAAGTTAAAGAAGTAAAAAAGCCAAGAGCAATGAGAAAGGATAACAACCAAATGGACCATGATAGCACGTTCATTACTTTAAGTTTGAGCCAATCTCACTAGAAAAAATCAGATACATCTGGCAATATGGTAACATAATGTACACACAGCAATAACATAAACAAATAGATATGAAGAGACACAATAGAGCTTACCTGTTAAAATACCTATCTAGCTGTTGATTAGGATTCTCCAATATTCTAGTATAAATGACAGCAAGGCGACTCCACTCCTGATGCATGTATTCATATTCAATGTATTTATCCCAAAGAGGGAAAGATAGATAATCAGTTGCAACATATGCTAATCCCCGTTCAAAAAGCCTGAAACACCATGCATCAGAATCGTTATTACACATTTAGAAACGCCATCCAGGAAATGCAGACACGTCCACAAACAGAAGATAGTGGGACCAATGTTGAAGCAGAAGGAACAATTCACTCTAGACACGTCCAAACGCTGCATTTACCTTCCTGATAAAAATCAAACTATGTCCGAAATGAAGCAGTGATAGAGGCCATCTAGCCCTTAACTGGATGAGATCTTCCCAGCAGCATTTTGCATATTGATGCACCTCAAAGTGTCAAGGTTAAAGTAATATTTCATACATAACTACATGACTATGACACAGGCTTCAAAGAGAGAGGGAGGGAAGTAGGAAGTGTAAAGAACTCAGGAATATGGTCAATATCCTAAAACAATTTCAACTGCTATACGTACAATAGCATAAAAATCAAGGGTATAAAAATCAGGAAAAAAAACAAACGCATTTCTAAAGTGCATTCCCATCAAACCTTTCCGCCATATATGCGATGAATTGCTGTTGCAGGCATACCGAAATAATGTTAGAAAGCAACAAAAATTACAAGAACCTCATGTCTAGGAAAACTCACACAATCATGATCCCCTAATGCAGAACAGGAACAACAATAGGTAGATCAACACTTCTTACCTTCGGATGGTATCCGGATCTCCATACGTTTCTATGGCAAATGCACAGTATAGCACCCAGATGTCTACAGAATATGTCACTCCCTGAACTGCTCTTTCATAAACCTCCACAACTTTGTCCATGGAGCCTATGCGTGCTTCATGATCTGCATACTTTTTCCAGTAACCATAACACAAAGGAAACTCGGCCAAGAAAGCATCATAAGCCTTCCGAATTTTCAGTATATTGTTCTGCGTACCAGGCGTAGATGAAAACATCAATTGGCAGAAAAGAGATACATAAAATTAGATGGAAAAAAGAAAGAGGATGAGGAGTTCACCAACTAGGAAACATAGAAACCACCAATTTCGAGGGGGAGATTATTAAAAGAAAAAAGGAAGAAGCATAAAATACACATAACTGTAAGATAGGTGGCACTCTGGGCCCTCATCCCACTAAAGAAAATTTTTAACTTAATTACAGATGACTTTAGTCACTTTTCTCAAAGTTATTAAGGTGACTTTCCCCAAAACAATATGCATTTTGAGTATGGCCCCTACTTCTCCACCACATAGCCGTATTTGATCTTAAGGGTCTCTACCCAACCACAACAAAGGAAGAAGGAAAAGCAAAGATTAGATATTAGCTAGGCAACAGAAAACTAGCTAACAAAATTTCCAACAGGTAACACCCAGAGAGCCTGTTTGTTTATCTTGTTCCAATATTTTCATGCTCACATACCTCTGCAACCTTCTCTGTCTCCTCAATCAGTGTAGTCCAAGCATTAAAATCCAAAGAATTAGCTCTCACAATACTCCACAAACGATCTTCTTCACCAGACATAGGTGGCACTAGAAGTCAAAAATAAATATAAAATGGGGAAATGAGTTTCAAACTTTCTAAATATAAAAAAAAATTAATAATAATAATAATATAGGGAAGAGACATAATGTTGAATTTAAAAAAAAAAAAGATATTTATTGTTAAATCTGTGTAGAGGTCCAAAGAACTACTACCAAAAGCTTCATGGCAGATTGCCAGTAGATAAAGGCAGATTGCCAGTAGATAAAGGCTATTTTAGTGCTCAACTACCAAAGCTTTTAGCCGTCATGGCAGATCTCTATGTTCTTATGTTGCAAAAGAGTTAACATTACACCACTGAGCAGGTTTGCAAATCATATTACATAATGCAACCTTCATCATGATTGGACATCAAGAGAAAGTGCCTTGTGAGAGAAAACGTACCAGAACCATCCACAAACTCAGGTGCGGCAGAAGCACCACGCACATTATCAAAAACATTTCCATTCTCAACTGTCGTGGCATTTCCTGCTTCATTGACAACATTGCCATTTAAAGAAATGTAACCAGCAACTTTAGATGTGTCTGCTGTATTTCCAGTATCAGCAGCATTCTCATCTTTGGATCCACCAGCTGGCTTACTGTCATAGATTGCACTGATTTGGCCCTCTTGACCAGCAGAATTAGGGTCACCACCAGATGCAGCATAAGCTCCGTCTGCAGGAGCACCAGAAGCAGTAGGATCTCCAGTAGCCTCAGGCATGTAAGCACCAGGGCCAGTCGAGTTATAGGCCGCTGATGTATAACCCATAATTGCTGATGAGCCGGCAACTAAGGCTTCACTATCTCCCATTCCAGCGTGGAAACTTTAAGGTAGAGTATATAAACTGAAACTGACTACCAAGAGAACAATTTACTGTCATTACGTTATACACAAACAATACCCGAACAAAACTGCAATAAAAATTATTCTCCGTTAAACTTAGATAAGCCCAAAACCAACACCACTACCTAAACGCATCTCTTTCATTCCAACAATCCTCACTTTTTTTTTTAACTTTTTCTTCAGAAAATTCTAGAGAATAACATTTACTGCGAAATACCAACAATATGCAGAAAAAGAAAACCTAAAAGTCTTGTAAGAAATTGGCAATGAAACAACCAATATTCTCTATCAAATTAAACTGAATTAGCTCATAACTAACAGTGGTTCGGAGGGAGAAAATAAACTTGTTCGATTGACAAGAAAGACTAGTCAAAAAGAAAAGGCAAAGCAATTAAATCTAAAAACCCTAAAACTTCGACATAAAACCCTTACCCAACCTTAAACGTTTCGGCAAAACCAAAACCCTAATTGAAGAAAACAATAGAGAGAGCCAAAAGAAATGGCTGGAAACATACCGGGAGAAGGGGAAGACGGCGTTGTGGATTCCACAATTTGGAGTGTTTTATGTCGAAAGGTCTTTACAAAGGTCTACTCTTTGGAGTTGCACTTTCTCAGAGAGCGAAACGGAGGGGAGAGGAGCGGGTAGGGCATCTGAAGTCTTCTGCTGCTGGCGGTTTTTATTCCTTGATTACGTGGAACTGGAGGTGAATCTGGGCCGTTTAATCCCTGCATGATGGTTTAAACCTGGGCCGTTGGATTATTTGGAGGGCCTTGGGGCCTTTGGGATCGTGGCAACAATGAGTGCCAGGTGTTGGGAATTTACGATGGTAGACCACTGGGCCTTCCTTCTTCCTTGGGGCCCCGTGTATTGGGCTTCTGTAGTGCATTGGTACATATAACACATTTTCGTTTCTCATTTTTCTTTCACATTGAAAAAAGGATTTGCCATTATATTATAACTCCATTCAATTTTATCCACCTACTAATTTTAATTTCGTTAATTAATGAAATCATAATATTTCATTAATACAAGTGACAATTTCATTGATTTCCATTACTTTTTTATTTAAAATTTAACAAAATTAAAAATAAAGTGACAAAATTGAAGTACAAAGATAAAATTCAGCATTGTTGGATTGTGTAGTAACAAATTTGGTCTTCATCTCATTTATTAGTCATTATTTTATAAAATGTTAAATACATTAAATTTAAATGTATAACACTTTTGGTTAATATAAGTATTAAAATTAAAATGCCAAACAAGCTATGATAATCAGCTTATATTGATAAAAAAAAATAAAAAATAAAAACTATTTTCAAATATGAATATGTTGAAATAAGTTATATGTATTTTTTTCTTTAATCTTAAATCTCAAAGTTTTTTTATATAACATTTTGAAACTATGATATGTTCAACACATAAACAAATATATCAATTTAACAAGTTAATATGCATGCATGTATGTGCAAAATTAAATATATGTATTCACGCATATATATGTAAAAAAAATTGCATTTAAATATCTAAATTCCTACTTACATCCCAAATGTATAGATAAATGCATTTTGAGAGAGTAGTTAAGCCTTTTGGTTAAATTAAGCAAATGTCATTATGCTAACAAGTGTTCAACACTGAACCAAGAGATGTTATACAGTCCATGTTAATGGTATGTAGTAACAAAGGTAATAGAAGCCAACTTCGTCTGCTACAACTACAAGAGGTTTGCTTGCAAAGTATCATTTAAGGTGCAATTGGGCAAAGCCATTGCCACTTGGCAGCCAAAAGCAAGAAAGAAAGGCAAATAGAGGGAACAAGTGTCCGTCTTGCTAGAATGGCAGTGTGGAACTTCTCCAGCAAAACAAGCAAGGTGTCAGGCGTAAATGAAATCT